>NC_044328.1:83310381-83616606 GCF_007399415.2 Gopherus evgoodei
GCCATAGGAATGGGGTTGTGCTATGAGAAAGCTGGCTGGTGATCTGGTGTGTGTGGTTATTCCAGTTAATTAATGGCCTGGCAGATGAGAAGGTGCGCTGGCAGGACACGGTCCAGAACCTGGATTATATGATCAACAATGTCGCAGGAGATGTGCTGATTTCAGCTGGCTTCGTGGCATACCTGGGCCCTTTCACAGTAAGCAGATAACTGGAGCTCTTTCTTGGAAGGAGCTGAGTACAGCTTTCCACCTCTCTTAATCTCAGGGTCTAGAATTCAGCCTCTCTTCTTTGTTGGTAGATCAGCTTCCAAAAGCTGAAGGGAAAAACAGATCACTGGGACAAATTCAGCTCTCAGTGATGCCAAGACAATTGCATTGAAGTTAAAGAGATTGTGCTAGTGTTACAGCACAGAACTTGGTCTGGTGCCCAAGAACTGTCAGCTCACTTCAGTTATCCAATTCAGCTAGTAATTGGACTGCCTGTGGGGTTCCCAAAAGCATAGTCTCTATGTTTGGCCCTTAAAGAGGGAAGATTTCTGAGGCAATTTGAAGGATGTCACCGGGAAATCTAAACCCTGTAGAGGCTGTGCCATGGAGCACGCATGCAGCAACCAGGCAAATGGATCTCAAGTTTCCCCTTGGTCTGTTAAAGAGGTTAGGCTGAGCCATGGAGCGGGATTTGAACATGAACAGCAGTCGGAAGGTTGATTTTAAAAGCAAATCGCGCCAATGCATAGTTCGCACTAGTCTCTGACTGATGGAGCGTTGCTTCTCTTGGCAGGGCCAGTACCGCACAGCACTATGTGAGGACTGGTTAAAGAAACTGGAGGAACACGACGTCCCACACACCAGGGAGCCAAACTTGATAAGCACTCTGGGAGACCCAGTGAAAATCAGATCATGGCAGGTATGTGGTGGATAAGAGCATTAATGCAAACTGATGTGTTGCATGATGCTAATCCATTCTGTGCAATGAAAACCAAAGGACAATGCCAGGGACGAAGCAAAGAATTTGGATAGCAGGGGCAGCCAGTTTCCTGGCACACGTGACCAAGGGAGAGATCCCAGAAAGGAGCAGCCTGTACAGCTACTAAAAGGACAGGAGCATCCCAGCAAGTGATCCAGCAGGAGCAGCCAAAGGCCAGTTATGTAGGGCACTGATAAGAACAGCACAGCCCTAGCTAACACTACTGTCTGACTGCTTGTACTGATAGCAAATATCTGGAAGAGGTTCCTCTCCACAGGCAGACCTAGTATAATAAAAGGAAGAATCATCCCAGTCTTGGCCTGTGAATTAGCTGCATTGTGTAATGGGTTGCCTGTCTAGACCCATATGAATTCCCACCTATGCTACAGATTTCCCTGTGTTATAACATTGTAGAGCCCTGGCCACGTTCAAACAGCTTTGACTCTCTGTGGAGGAGACCAAGTCCTGTAACCACATATTATGGAACAAGGCTAAATCCCTGGATGCAAATCCTGAGCTGCTCTCAGCAAGGCCAGTGCAAAAGTGACTTTAAGCCACATTTAATCTTGGCATCAGCCAGCTGCCAGGCTAGCTCCTGGCACATATTGGAGCAGCAGGAGGGCCATTCTACACTAATTGCCCATGCCATCAAGAAGCTGTTCTCGCTGGCAGGACAGTGACATAGGGATGGATAGGCCATGTCCCTTCTCCTTGATTCCCCACCTCATGCTCTACATTACTCAAAGATCCCCCTTCACAATGGGAATCCTCAAGAGGCTGGTTATGGTGACTTTAGAACTGTTTTGAGCAGTGTAAAGGAACTTTATTGTGGTGGAGGACCTGGCCCTGGTCTCTGCACGTCTGTAGCATAGCTCTATGTCATGGCATGGTTCCCTCCACTAAAGCAAGACCAGATCCTGTTTAAACACTGCTGGTGCTAGCAAGACTCTTAACGCAGCTTCCCTGATAGTGAGGAGAGGGCTTTTTGGTGAGAAGGATGTTTTAGAACCATGCTTGGGGATCTAGCCTAAAAAATAGTTTGGCTAGCACATTTCTCAAGAGAAGAATTACTGTCCTCCCTGGTCAGAGAAGCATTGTTAGAACCTTGCTAGCTGCAACGGTGTTTAAATGTGGTTGTAGTTGGCTAGGTTCTGAATCCAGTTTGTATAAGATCCATGTGAGTTACTCAGATGTGTGTATCAGACGTTAATGTGCTGCAAGAGGGATAGCTCTGCAATTTATCAAACACTGAACTGTGGCAGAAAAGAATGCCTATGTTGTAAGACACAGTTGCTGTTAAACCATCTGATGTGCTTTTTCGGCTGTGATCAGATTGCCGGCTTGCCTAATGACACCCTGTCTGTGGAGAATGGAGTAATAACACAGTTTTCACAGCGCTGGACTCACTTCATAGACCCCCAGGGACAAGCCAACAAATGGATCAAGAACTTGGTAAGGGCTTCTGCCACTCTTGACAAGTGGGTAGCCAAGTTTGCTGGGATCCTTCCATTGTTCCAGCCTCAGGGTCAGAAGATTCCCAATGGTTCCTTCTATTTTTTTTCCCTCCCTCTCTTCCTTTCCTTCCTTTTACAATAGACCAGGGGTCTGCAACCTTTCAGAAGTGCTGTGCCGAGTCTTCATTTATTCACTCTAATGTAAGGCTTCACATGCCGGTAATACATTTGAATGTTTTTTTAGAAGGTCTCTCTATAAGTCTATAATATATAACCAAACTACTATTATATGTAAAGTAAACCAGATTTTCAAAATGTTTCAGAAGCTTTATTTAAAATTAAATTAAAATGCAGATCTTATTAGTTTAGTGTGATCCTTGCCCTTGCTTTTCCTTGCTGAGTTTTCCAATGTCTGGTGGCACCTATTTAGATACTTTAAGCTACACACAGGCTTCTGAGTGATCAGTTGATAACTGACTGGCAGGAGGTCAGCGGCTGGAACCCCAGATTGGCAGCTGAGGTGAGTGGAGCTGGCGTCTGGTAGGGCTGAGCAGGGCCAGAAGCCTGGACCCTGTCTGGCAGGGGGCCTGCGCTGGAACTCCAACTGGAAGCAAGGTGAGTGGGGCTTCAGGGACCCCGACTGGCAAGGGGCCAGCAGCCAGAACCCCAGAGCGGTGGTGGGCTGACTGCCACTGCTCTGGGGTTTCCACTACTGGCTCCTGCCAGCTGGGGTCTCAGCCTG
Organism: Gopherus evgoodei; assembly: GCF_007399415.2. Classification (NCBI taxonomy): domain Eukaryota; kingdom Metazoa; phylum Chordata; order Testudines; family Testudinidae; genus Gopherus; species Gopherus evgoodei. The sequence continues at coordinate 83,313,545 of NC_044328.1, forward strand.
CTGCCAGCCTGGGGTTCCTTCCCCCAGGCCAGCAGTGGGTACTGAGTAGGGCTGAGGTGGGGACGACCCTGGCTGGCAAGGGACCAGCAGCGGGAACGCCAGAGTAGCAGCAGGCTGAGCAGCTCAGCCTGCCGCTGCTCTGGGGTTTCCACCACCAGCTCCTTGCCAGCTGGGGTCTCAGCCCGCTGCCAGCCTGGGGTTCCTTCCCCCAGGCCAGTAGCTGACGCTGAGTGGGACTGGTGGCAGGACCCCGGCTGGCAGGCGCCGGTGGTGGAAACCCCAGAGCGGTGACGGGCTGAGCTACTCAGCCCGCCCCCACTCTGGGGTTTCAGCTGCTGGCCCCTTTGCCAGCTGGGGTCTCAGCCTGCCACCAGCCTGGGGTTTCTTCCCCCAGACCAGCAGCAGATGCTGAGTGGGACCAGGCGGGACCCCAGCTGGTAAGGGGCCAGCGGCAGGAACCCCAGAGCGGCAGCGGGCTGAGCAGCTAGCCCGCCCTGTGTGCCATGAAAAATTGGCTCACGTGCCACTTTTGGCACACATGCCGTAGGTTGCCGACCCCTGAAATAAACTCTATTTGGAGTTGTGTATAGAGAGGCCTTAAATCCCTTGGGGGTAGGATTTTTGTAGGGAAAGGACAAGGAAAAAATCCACCACTGCAAAGCCTCACCCATCCCAGAGTCAGACAGAATAGATGAGCTTTGCAGTTTGCCTTAAAGGTCCACAGATTCAGGCTACTTTCACTAAGGTGGGAGAAGAGTCCAGGGCCCTCACTGAGCACTTCTGTTGTTTTATACCAAGAGAGCTCCAGCCTGAGACCGATTCCTGACCATAACTGTGGCAGGATAGCTCAGGGAGGAGAGAGGAAGTCTCCTTTGCAAGCTTTGAGAGGCAGTGTGGCCTAGTGACTAATGTACTGGACTGGGATGCAGGAGACCTGGCCTCTTGGGTGTCTTTGGGCAACTCACTTTAACCGCTCTGTGCCTCAGTTTCCCCCATCTGTAAAGTGGAGATAATGATACTGCCTCTTGAGTAAAGTGCTTTAAGATCTACTGATGAAAAGTGTATAAGAGCTAGGTATTATTCTTAGAGCCAAAGCACTCACCATGTCTTATGTTCGGCTGCCGAGACGCAGTTTGTTCTATATTATCTGCCTCCAGACTGCTGTACATGTGGAGAGTTTCCAGACAGAGACACTGGTGCTTTAAAGCAGCATCAGCCCTCTAGTGCAGGGGTGGAGTGTGTGTGGGGGGAAATTTAGCAACTTTCCTTACTGCTGCTGCTGCTCCTCTATTCCCTGGAGACTTCTGTATTCCCACCTGGCTACTCCTGCCTTGCAGGCTAGTCAGATCTTTGCGCCCTTAAGCACTGAAGGGCGAGGGATTCCACTAAAGTTGCAGCTATGAAAGCAGGAAGTCAGGAAATGCAAAACATACCCATATTACCTTGGCCACATTGCACTTAGTAGGCATTTGCTACAAGGTCCTGATAGGTAACACAGATGAAGCCTTTATACTTCCTTCTTTTTTTTTTTTTGTATTTGCAATCTTAATGTTGCAGTAGCACAGTTATTTGTTTAGGCCTGGTCTACACTGGGGGGCGAGCTAAGTCGGTCTAAGTTATTCAACTTGAGCTACGAAAATAGCGTAGCTGAAGTCAAAGTACTTAGAGCTACTTATCATAGTGTCTTCATTGCGGTAGGTCAACTGTTGCCGCTCCCCCGTCTACTCCGTCTACACTTCTCGCTCTGGTGGAGAGTTGAGGGGATAGCACTTGGTGGTCGATTTATCGTGTCTTCACCAGACATGATAAATCAACCCCCGGTGGATCGATTCCTCTGCCGTAAGGGTAGACATGCCCTAAAGTGCATAAGCAGTTTGGCTCCCCTGCTTTGCCCACGCCTACACTCTAGACTCCCCTCTCACCATCTTGCCCTTCAGGAGAAGGAGAACGGTTTGGAGGTGGCTAAGCTGAGCGACCGGGACTTTCTGCGCAGCTTGGAGAACTCCATTCGCTTCGGGAAGCCGTTCCTGCTGGAGAACGTAGGGGAGGAACTGGATCCGGCTCTAGAGCCCGTCTTGCTGAAACAGGTTCTTCCTTGCTGTTTGTCTGACTAGATGAGCAGGAAGGCTGGCTGGCCTGGAGCTGGGGTGGGGTGGAGTGGGCTCTCCAGCACTGGCATGAAGAACGGCTTTGTCCTCCCTTAGTGAAGATGTGTCTAGTAAGGTTGAGATTTTGGATGCAAAGAATTTAGATGCTTAGTACAAATTAATGGAAATTGTGCCTCTAAATCTCCTAAATGGCTTTGAAAATCTTTATCTAGCCTCTTATGACAGGCTCTCAGCACATCTATGTTTTTTAAATGTAGACGTTCCAACTTGTGTTGTCCATGTCCCTCTCTTTACAGATTTATAAACAGCAAGGCAGCACGGTACTGAAGCTGGGAGATACGGTTATTCCATACCATGAGGACTTCAAGATGTACATCACCACCAATCTGCCCAATCCCCACTATACGCCAGAGATCTCCACCAAGCTCACGCTGATTAACTTCACCCTCTCGCCCAGGTAACCGGTCACCCCTTTGTATCAGTAGCCACTGAACAGTTGCCAATATTGGCCACTTTCCTGCTTCTGGGCTCTTGAAATCAAACTCAGCATGGAGTAAGTAAGGATGGTCCTGTGCTTAGGGTACGAGCCTGGAATTCTAGAGATCTGGGTTCAATTTCTGCCCTGCCACAGACTTCCTGACTTTGGGCAAGTGACTTAGGGCAGGTCTATGCTACAAGGCTAAGTCAACCTAAGTTACGCAACTCCAGCTCTGTGAATAACGTAGCTGGAGTTGACGTACCTTAGATCAACCCACTGCAGTGTCTACACCAACAGGGGAGTTTCAGTGGGAGTGCTGTTGGAGGAGCAGGTTTTTGTAGTTTTTGTAGTTTGTGGTGTTTGTGTGTGAGTGAGTGTGTGTGCAGGCTGCTAGGGGCTGTGTGCTGGGAGCGAGGCTGAGCCCTGAGTTGGGGGGCGGGGCTTACCTGATTAGGGGTCCTATATAAGGAGCCAGGCACTCAGGCAGCGGCACAGTCAGCTGCAGCGGCACAGGAGGCGGCGAACAGAGCAGCTAACAGGGGAGTTTCAGTGGGAGTTTACAGGGGAGACCAAGGCAGAGGAACCAGGAAGGCAGACTAGGGAAGAGGCAGGGGTCTGCCAGCAGCCCAACGCTTGTTGGTGGCCTGCAGTGTAGTGTGAGGCGTGGATTGTCAGGCACAGAGTTGGAGTGCTACGATGGAGGCGGAGGTAGCAGGTGCAGACACACTGAGGATGACCGGATGCGGTAGCTGCGGCATGTACATGGTCCTAGAGGGAGCACCTGAAAGGAGTTTCATCTGCATGAAGTGCCGCCTGATAGAGCTGCTGGAGGAAAAGGTAAGGGGACTGGAGATGCAAGTGGAAACTCTGGCTGAGTTTAGAAGGGGATTTGAGCAGATGATGGAACACAGACATGATGAGGCACAGGGGACAAGCTCAGACGAGCTGATAGAAGCAGGACCAAAGTACTCTGAGGAGGGGCTGCTGGGTGAAGAAAGTGGACGGTGGAAGCACGTGACTAGGAGAACCAGCCAGAGGAAAAGACGGGCCAGCGATGGAGAAATAGAACTCAGGAACAGGTTTTGCTGAGTTGGGAAATGAAGATGGAGCACAGCAGGCTGCTGAAGGAGAAAAGGCGAGGAAGAAGAGGTGAGCAGCTAGTCCTGCAGAAGGAGGGGAGGAGTCAGTGGAGGCGACACCAAGTATGAGCCCTAGGAGGATTGTAAGGGCGAATACAAATCAAAAGGAATTGCGACCACCTGCTGTGGGGGATAGACCGCAGAATCACACTGTCGCCAGGAAAAGGCAAGTCTACGTGATTGGAGACTCTTTACTGAGAAGAGTAGATAGGCCTGTAACTAGACCTGATCGGAAGAACAGAAGGGTGTGCTGTCTGCCAGGGGCTAAGATACAGGACGTGGACCTGAGGCTGAATACGATTTTAGCGGGAGCGGGAAAGAATCCGTTGATTATCCTTCATGTGGGAACGAATGATATGGCTAGTTACTCGCTGGACTGTATCAAGGAGGACTATGCCAGACTGGGGAAGAGGCTCAAAGACATCGAGGCTCAGGTGATCTTCAGTGGGATTCTGCCAGTTCCTAGAGCGGGGCGACGAAGGAGTGACAAGATTATGGCGATCAACAGATGGCTTAGGGAGTGGTGTTATAAGGAGGGCTTTGGGATGTACGGTCACTGGGAAGCATTTACGGATAGACGACTGTTCGCTCAGGATGGACTTCATCTAAGCAAGGAGGGAAATAGAATTCTAGGATGGAGGCTCGCCGACCTCATCAAGAGAGCTTTAAACTAGGAAGTTGGGGGAGATGGTTGGGAGATGTTCGGGGAGATCTTCCACACCGGAATAAACCTGGAGAGGAAAGTAAACCAAGTGAGAGGGGATACTCTTGCGGTCCCACGATTTGATCCAAGGAGGAATAGTGGAGTAGAAACCAGAGTAACTGGTGATGCTGGTGGTAAAAGGTCTCTGCACGACGGGGGAAAGAATGTCACTGACGCCAAACGCCGAAAATTAAAAGGTCTGTACACTAATGCGAGGAGCCTAGGTAACAAGATGGAGGAACTGGAGTTACTGGTGCAGGAAGTGAAACCGGATATTATAGGGATAACTGAAACCTGGTGGAATAGTACTCATGACTGGAGCACGGGTATTGAAGGCTATGTGCTGTTTAGAAAAGACAGGAAGAAAGGCAAAGGTGGTGGAGTAGCCTTGTACATCAATGATTAATTAACTGTAGCAAATAAGAAGCGATGGAATGGATAAGACAGAGTCTGTCTGGGCAAAAAATCACACTGAGTAAAAAAGCAACTAGTGCTTCCCCTGAGATAGTGCTTGGCGTGTGCTACAGACCGCCGGGATCTGATTGGGATATGGATAGAGACCTCTTTAATGTCTTTAATGAAGTAAACACAAAGGGGAAATGCGTGATTATGGGGGACTTCAACTTTCCGGATATAGACTGGAGGACGAGTACTTGCAAGAATAATAGGGGTCAGATTTTTCTGGATGTGATAGCGGATGGATTTCTTCATCAAGTAGTTGAAGTACCTACGAGAGGAGATGCCATTTTAGATTTGGTGTTGATGAGCAGTGAGGACCTCGTAGAAGAAATGGTGGTAGGGGACAACCTTGGTTCGAGTGATCATGAGCTGATTCAGTTCAAACTAGATGGAAGGATAAACAAATGTAGATCTGGGATTAGGGTTTTTGACTTCTCGAGGGCTAATTTTAAAGAGTTAAGGAAATTAGTTAGGGAAGTGGATTGGACGGAGGAATTAGTGGATTTAAATGCGGAAGAGGCCTGGAATTACTTTAAGTCGCAGCTGCGGAGACTGTCGGAAGCCTGCATCCCAAGAAAGGGGAAAAATACCATGGGCAGGAGTTGTAGGCCAAACTGGATGAGCAAGCAACTCAGAGAGGGGATTAGACAAAAGCAGAAAGCTTACAGGGAGTGGAAGAAAGGCAGGATCAGTAAGGAAAGCTACCTTGGTGAGGTCAGAACATGTAGGGATAAGTGAGGAAGGCTAAAAGCCGCATTGAACTGGACCTTGCAAAGGGAATCAAAACCAATAGTAAAGGTTCTACAGCAACATAAATAAGAAGAAAACAAAGAAGAAGAAGTGGGGCCGCTATACACTGAGGATGGAATGGAGGTTAAGGATAACCTAGGCATGGCCCAACATCTAAACAAGTACTTTGCCTCAGTTTTTAATAAGACTAGTGAGGAACCTTGCGATGATGGAGGGATGATAAACGGGAATGTGGATATGGAAGTGGATATTACCGCAACTGAGGTAGAGGCCGTACTTGAACAGCTCGATGGGACGAAGTCGGAGGGCCCGACAATCTCCATCCGAGGATATTAAAGGAACTGGCGCGTGAAATTGCGAGAGCCCGTTAGCAAGAATTTTTAAGCAATCGATAAACTCGGGGGTTGTGCCGTAGACTGGAGGATTGCTAATGTAGTTCCTATTTTTAAGAAAGGGAAATAAAGTGATCCGGGTAATTATAGGCCTGTTAGCTTGATGTCTGTAGTATGTAAGGTCTTGGAAAAAATTTTAAGGGAGAGAGAGTTAAGGACATAGAGGTCAATGGTAATTGGGACGAATTGCAACACGGATTTAGTAAAGGTAGATCGTGTCAAACCAATCTGATCTCCTTCTTTGAGAAGATGACGGATTACTTAGATAAAGGAAATGCTGTAGATATAATTTACCTAGATTTCAGTAAGGCGTTCGACACAGTTCCGCACGGGGAACTGTTAGTCAAATTGGAAAAGATGGGAATGAATATGAAAGTTGTAAGGTGGATAAGGAACTGGTTAAAGGGGAGACTCCAGAGGGTCGTATTGAAAGGTGAACTGTCAGGCTGGAAGGAGGTCACTAGTGGAGTCCCTCAAGGATCGGTTTGGGACCGATCTATTTAACCTTTTTATTACTGACCTTGGCACAAAGAGCGGGAATGTGCTAATAAAGTTTGCGGATGACACGAAGCTGGGGGGTATTGCTAACACGGAGAAGGACAGGGATACTATTCAGGAAGATCTGAACCACCTTGTAAACTGGAGTAATAGAAACAGGATGAAATACAATAGTGAAAAGTGCAAGGTTATGCTTTAGGAATTAATAATATGAATTTGGAATATACGTTGGGGGCGCATCAGTTGGAAGCGACGGAGGAGGAGAAGGACCTTGGGGTACTGGTTGATAGCAGGATGACTATGAGTCGCCAATGTGATACGGCTGTTAAAAAAGCAAATGCGATTTTGGGACTGCATCAGGCGGGGTATTTCCTGCAAGGATAAGGAGGTGTTAGTTACCATTATACAAGACGTTGGTGAGACCCCATCTGGATACTGTGTGCAGTTCTGGTGTCCCATGTTCAGAGGATGAATTCAAACTGGAACAGGTTCAGAGACGGGCTACAAGGATGATCCGAGGAATGGAAAAACTGCCGTTATGAAAGGAGACTCAAAGAGCTTGGCTGTTTGCCTGGCCAAAAGAAGGCTGCGGGGAGATATGCTTGCTCTATATAAATATATCGTGGGGTTAACGTTAGGGAGGGAGAGGAATTATTTAGTTTAGTACTAATGTAAGCACGAGACGAATGGGATAAACTGGATATTAGGAATTTTAGACTTGAAATTAGACGAAGGTGTCTAACCATTAGGGGAGTGAAGTTCTGGAACAGCCTTCCGAGGGAAGTAGTGGGGGCAAAAGACTTTCCTGGCTTTAAGACAAAGCTTGATAAGTATATGGAGGGGATGTTATGATAGAGATCGTTAATTTGGGCAATTGATCTTGGAATTACCACCAGATAGGTCTGCTCAATGGTCTGCGGGAGGATGTTGGATGGAATGGGAACTGAGTTACTGCAGAGAATGCCTTCTTGGGTGCTGGCTGGTGACTCTTGCCCACATGCATCCGGGTTTAGCTGATCGCCATATTGGGGTCGGGAAGGAATTTTCCTCCAGGGTGGATTGGCAGGGGCCCTGGAGGTTTTTCCGCCTTCCCCTGCAGCGTGGGGCACGGGTCGCTTGCCTGGTGGTTTCTCTGCAGCTTGAGGTCTTCAAACCAATTTTGAGGATTTCAATAACTCGGTCCTGGGATAGGGGTTGTTATAAAATTGGATGGGTGGGGTTCTTGGCCTCCTTGTGCAGGAGGTCAGACTAGATGATCAGATTGGTCCTTCTGACCGTATGAGTCTATAAACTCTCCCATCGATTCACCTTATGCTTCTCATTCCAGCGGCGTACCGGAGTTCATGGGAGAGTGATTGGTGATCGATTTAGTGGGTCTTCACTAGACCTACTAAATCGACCCCTGGTGGATCGATCACTGTGCAAAGTGGAGACAAGCCCTTAGTTCCTCCGTGATTCATGAAGATAATAGCCTTTCTCTGCCATGCTGGGCTTTTGTGAGATACTCAAGGATTATAGTGATGGGGGTCCATGTACGTACCATAGATAGTTGCACCATGTGACTCCAGAGGAGATGGGACATTTAGATCAGTGGTTCTCAACCACGAGTACGTAGAGGTCTTCCAGAGGGTACATCAGATCATCTAGATATTGGCCTAGTTTTACAACAGGCTACATAAAAAGCACTAGCAAAGTTAGTACAAACTAAAATTTCGTACAATGACTTGTTTGTATTGCTCTGTATACTATACACTGAAATTATTTTATAATTATATGGTAAAAAGGAGAAGGTAGCAATTTTTCAGTAATAGTGTGCTGTGACACTTTTGTATTTTTGTCTGATTGTGTAAGCAAGCAGTTTTTAAGTAAGGTGAAACATGGGGGTATGCTCCAACATCCCAGCGATAACGTCCAAGGGTTTTGTTACAGTGGCTTGGAAGACCAGTTGCTGGGACAAGTGGTAGCTGAGGAGCGACCAGACTTAGAAGAGGCCAAGAACCAGCTGATCATTAGCAACGCCAAGATGAGACAAGAGCTGAAGGAGATAGAGGATCAGATCCTCTACCGGCTAAGCTCCTCTGAGGGAAATCCTGTCGATGACTTGGAGCTCATCAAAGTGCTGGAGGCATCCAAGCTAAAAGCAGGGGAAATCCAGGTAAGTGACTGATTCACAGGCACAGACACCTAGCCCTGGTCAGTTTAATCCTTTACAGAAACATGAAATGTGCAGCTGTGATGCCTCTGAATATTCCCACAGGCCAAAGTGAAAATAGCTGAACAGACAGAAAAAGACATCGACATCACTCGTCTGGAGTACGTGCCTGTAGCTGTCCGCACTCAGATCCTTTACTTCTGCGTTTCTGACCTGTCCAACGTTGACCCCATGTATCAGTATTCGCTTGAGTGGTTCCTTAACATCTTCTTGTCCGGAATCTCAAACTCCGAGAGAGCAGGTACCTCTGAAGGGTTAGGGTGCTTGCTGTGAAAACGTGATCATTGCATGACTTTGCTCAACACCTGGGGGCAAATTCAGCCTTAGTTCAAGTGTGAGACTTAGATCTGGCATAGGCAGGTTTAGTGGAGTTGCTGCAACTCCACTAAACGTGCTTATGCTGGATCTAAGTCTAGCTATAATTGTTTACTGCCACAGTTGCTTGAATGTGGCCTCATTGCCTTCAAGCTTGAAAGTTCCTTCTTTTTTGAGAAACACACAGAGCTGTAATTCAAGATGAAACATGGAGGCATCCTACATCAGCCAGCTTGGCACTGCCAGCATTAGAGAATTTTCTCTGGCTGGGAGCATCTTTCTCCTCCAATGGTTCTCTTCTGAAGCGCCAGATTATTACCTGGTTCAAAACAGGGTAAAGAGCTTGTCCTTACCAGTGAGTGTCTCCACTCCTTCATTTGGGGATTTCTTTTTCCTTGCAGTAAACTTTATTAAGCCCTTCAAGTGCCTCTCAGAGCCTAAGCATCTCCCAGTTCTCTCATTCTAATGTCTATCAACAAGAAGTCATCAGCATGACTTTCTGAGGAGCGAGACAAAGCTCAGAGGAGCTCTGATCCATTCTCTGATAGCATTTTTCCCTGCCTCTGGGACACCAGGCCAGTCCCATGCAAAGATGTTTAATTTCTGGTCAGACTGCTGCTGTTAATTAGAAATACTGAATTTCATGGATCAGGGCATTTAAAATACTGGCAGCACAGAGTAACCTTGAAACTGATGCAAGGGTAAATTCATCTCCCTCAACCACTGCCACTTTGCTGACATCCAAGGAACAGCACAGATATCCAGGCCAGATGCATGTGCCAAGATGTAAACAGGGGGCATGGTTCATTAACATACCACAGCAATATTCTATGCACCTGCAATTAACAGTTATATCGTAAGTGTATTTATAATGGGCCACATCTGGAGGTTCTTCTTAGTGTTTGCCTGAGTCAGTGCCCTCAGGTTTGGATACCCCACTGTTCCTTGTGAAGGAGCAAACTTTCCTGAGCCAGATCTGAAGGAAGCTGAGATGGACAGCAGGAAGGGGCTAAGAGGGATGTGAGCTCCCTGCATAGTTTACACATGTAAACTTGTACACTGAAACATACCCAGAGCCCGGCTGGCAAAGGGCCATGTCTGTACCAAGTATGGGTCCTTTCTCCTCCACTCTCGGCATTTGCTGTTCTGTGCCTGGTTCTTTTCAGACACCTTGAAGAAGCGGATAGTGAACATAAACAATTACCTCACCTTCAGTCTCTACAGCAATGTATGCCGCAGTCTCTTTGAGAAGCACAAGCTCATGTTTGCCTTTCTGATGTGTGTCCGGATCATGATGAATGAAGGGAAAATCAACATGGTGAGTAAACAAACTCCCTTGTCTGTTTAAATGAGAGGATATCCTGGAACAGCCAAAGTCCAGACTGCGCCTACTCCTGAAACTGGGAGCCAGCGTACTTTGTCTGTACAGATAGTTCTACCACCAGGGTCTGATGATTTGGATTGTCTGCCCAAGTTTCTATTCATAAGGGAAGAGTTACTCATCCTGGTCATCTGTTAGGTTGATGTTCTGAATCTTCCAAATGTTCATACATCAAAACATGAGTTCAATCTCCAGGGGTCTCTTCTAGGTAGTTTAGTCTACAACACACACCTTTCTCCAGTATTTGGCTGTGACAAAAATAAAGGGAATTCAGGGTGGTCAATTCTGGCTCATTCATGGATGTTCTGCTATCTGTCCCATTAAAACAGCTTTTCATTGCCACACAAGAGGATTGGCAGATGGTAGAGTGTCTTACCACGCTTAAATAACCAGGGGTTTGCAAGGGTTGGGCTTTCATGCAGAGCTTTGCTTCCAGAAAGATCAAGATGAATCTGGCTAAAGAAAAGGGATTTTACAGAAAATGGGCTAACCAAAATATGACTAAGTTTCAGATGGGCAGCCGTGTTAGTCTATATCCACAAAAACAACGAGTAGTCTGGTAGCACCTTGAAGACTAACAGATTTATTTGAGCATACACTTTCGAAAGTTTATGCCCAAATAAATCTGTTAGTCTTTAAGGTGCCACCAGACTCCCTTCCAGGTTAGATGTCAGTGTCCTTCCTTTTCTTGCTTTGTTAATTAGCTTTCTGCTTTATGCAGTGCTGCTGAGTGAACTTAACCCTGGAACCCCTTGTGCCACAATGAGATCCCAAACCACCTCATCTGCTCATAAAACAGGACTCTGTAGCAGGGAATTAACCACCCATTTGCCAGTTGTAGAGTCTCTAGCGAATGTAGTAGACTTTCTCAAATCCTAGAGAGATAAGGATTGAGGTGCATTGGCAGAGCACTGTGGAGGAAATCTACAGATCTGATCCTGTGACTGTATGGTCAGATCTGTCACTTACCACATGCATCTGTCAGATTCGAACAGTAAGGCAGGGAAACACAGCATGAAGTTACTGTAAGAATTTTGTTTCTTTAACATAGTGTTAGTGCTGTGGGGTGTTGCTATTGCTGCTGGTTTTGGGGGCTCCTGCGTACTCGGCAGCAGCAAAGAGTGCAGCTTGCTGATTCAGCGGACCTCGATGTGATTTTTCTATATGAATACCAGGCTTGGTTCGGTGGCAAAGGCGATCAGCCAGGTTTATTGTCAGCAAAGCATGGTACTTGCGCCCTGTGCTGCAGGTCACAGGGACACTAACACATGTATGCCTGTGACAAGGTAAAGGCTCAGTCAGCATAACAGGGTGCTGTCCCCTACACTGATACAAAGATGCCTCTCCTGCGACCAGGAGCGGCGCCAGGGTTTCTGACACCCTAGGCGGACGGCCATTTCGCCACCCCCCGCCAGTCCGGTGGACCTACCGCAGTCATGCCGGCGGACGGTCCACTGCTGGAAAGGCTCTGGTGGAGCTGCCACAGGCATGACTGTGGTAGGTCCGCCGGAGCCTTTAGACCAGCGCACCCTCCGCCGAAATGACTGCGGCAGCTCCACCGGAGCCTTTCCAGCAGCGGACCATCCGCCGGCATGACTGCAGTAGGTCCACCGGCCCCGCGTGCTGCTCCCCCGGCAAAATAGCGCCCCCCAAAAAAATTCTGGCACCCTAGGCCATTGCCTAGGTCGCCTAAATGGCAGCGTCGGCCCTGCCTGTGACTTCTCCTTTTATACATTGATATGAACAACTTACATATTACTTTCCATGTGTCATTACTATCCTGTATCTTGTACCTGCTCATTCGAACAAAATGTCCTCTCAGGCCAGGAACGTGCTTACTTGGTTAGCTAATATGTGGTGTATTGCTATTCTGCCAAGTGCAGGCCTACTTTGGTTCACCTCCTTTGGTTCATACTGTTCTTCATGCCCCAGCAAGGCTATACGCAGTAGTGACTGTGTCCCACAGTATGACACTGAGATCTTCAAGGCTGAACAGGCTGGCTGTAAATGTGTGCTGTGTGGTCCACAGGATGAATGGCGTTATCTCCTGTCTGGAGGTGCTATTAAAAGGATGAGAGAGAACCCAGCTCCTGAGTGGCTGTATGAGAGAGCCTGGGGTGACATCTTGGCCTTAACCAACCTGAAGAATTTCTCCAGCTTTGCGGATGATTTTGTTGACAATATCCAGGAGTTCCGTGCAATTTTTGACAGTGCTGAGCCGCACAGGTGAGTCCTTCACCCCTTAACTGTGGATCTGAAATCTGTCTCTGTGTGGTGGACAGTACCAGGGCCGGCTCCAGGCCACAGCGCGCCAAGTGCGTGCTTGGGGTGGCATGCCGCGGGGGGCGCTCTGCCGGTTGCCGGGAGGGCGGCAGTGGGCTCTGGTGGACCTCCTGCAGGCTTCCCTGCGGAGGGTCCGCTGGTCCCACGGCTCCGGTGGAATATCCGCAGGCACGCCTGCGGGAGGTCCACCAGAGCCGCGGGACCACCGGACCCTCTGCAGGGAAGCCTGCGGGAGGTCCTCCGAAGCCGCGGGACCAGCGAGCGGCAGAGCGCCCCCCGCGGCGTGCCACCATGCTTGGGGCAGCGAAATTGCTAGAGCCGGCCCTGGGCAGTACAGACCCTTCTCCCGCAATAATACAGCCATATTGCCTGGAAAAAGAATCACTAAAATCCAGGCACTGACCACACATGATCTCAGAAAATCCTGGTGCATATTCACCTGGTTTTAGGAGACTTGTTTTCCTTGGGCTGATGTATTTGGCATCTGTTTCCATCCCCAGAGAGTAACCCAAAGTCAGTGTGTGATTCTCTTGCAGAGAGCCCTTGCCTGGGAAGTGGGACAGCACATTGGACTCCTTCCAGAAGCTGCTGCCCCTACGCTGTCTGCGAGGGGATAAGGTCACCAACGCCATGCAGGATTTTGTGGCCATGAATCTGGACCAGCGCTTTATCGAACCACAGGTAACTGGTCAATGCCATGGCAGAAGGCATTTCCATTGAGAATGGATGGGAATGATGCAAACTGACTGTGCGCTGCCCTTGATCACCCCAGCCAGGCTAGCGGCAGATGCTGATTTAGCTTTAAATGGATGCTTTACAACATCCCTTGTTTAAATAATGCCTAGCTCTTATACAGCACTTTTCATCAATAGATCTCAAAACCCTTTGTAAAGCAGGTCAGTGTCATTATCTCCATTTTTCAGATGGGTAAACTGAGGCATTGAGCACTGAGGTGACTTGGCCAAAGTCAACAGGCCAGTGGCAGAGCCACGCGTAGAATCCAGGCCTCCTGAGTCCCAGTCCAGTGCTCTATCCACCAGCCACACTGTCTATACTCACTGAGTGAGTATTGGGTGGTGATGGATACACCCACTGCCCTTTAACCTCAGAATTACTGTTAATGTGGAACTAACAACCATACACTGAAGACTACCCAGTACAAGGCTGGGCAAACTTTTTGGCCTTAAGGCCACATCAGGGAATAGAAATCATATGCAGGGCCATGAATGCTCACAAAATTGGGGTTGTGGTATGGGGGTTGGGCTCTGGGGTGGGGTTGGGGATGAGAGGTTTGGGGTACAGGTGCAGCGGCGGCTCCAGGCACCAGCACTTCAAGCGCATGCCTGGGGCGGCAAGCCACGGGGGACACCCTAGCGGTCCCTGCGAGGGCAGCAGGCAGGCAGCCTTCGGCGGCTTGCCTGCGGGCGGTTTGCCAGTCCTGCGGATTCGGCAGCAGGTATTCCGAAGCCGCGGGACCGGCAGACCTCCTGCAGGCAAGCCGCCGAAGGCAGCCTGCCTGCCGTGCTTGGGACAGCAAAAAAGCTAGAGCCGCCCCATGCAGGAGGGTATTCTGGGCTGGGATTGAGGGGTTTAGAGAGCGGGAGGGGGATCAGGGCTGAGGCAGAGGGTTGGGGCATGGGGAGAGGCTCAGGGGTGCAGACCCGGCCGGAGCGAGGCTGAGTCGTGTGGTGCGGCCCCCACCCAGCAGCCCGGCCAGAGCGGGGCTGAGCTGTGTGGTGCGGCCCCGACCCAGAGCCCCAGCTGGAGTGGGGCTGAGCCGCTTGGTGCCGCTCAGGGGCTGGCTTAAAACAGCTGGCGGGCTGGATCCAGCCCGTGGGCCGTGGTTTGCCTGCCCTGACCCAGTAGGATCAAAGGCAGAGAGGAGGCATGGCTGGAGGTTACAGCAGAGATTAGGAAGGCAGAAGGCCTAGATTCTGTACTCCACTTTGCTCTGAGAACTTGAGCACGTCATTGGAAGGATGTGTGCCTCAGTTTTCCCATCTGGAAAAGGTAGGTACTTACCAGCCTTTTTAAAGCCATGTGAGAGAGGTGGGTTAAAGATGCCATAGGAATGCAAAGCAAGCATCGCCATCATCAACATTGTGCAGAGCAGAGTTTTTCAATGCAGCATCCTTAATATATCACTTGGAAGTGCAAAGCAGCATTTAGGCATGTACAGTCTTGTCGACACTAGAAAGCTATAGTGCTTTAACTATACTAGGATAATGAAAGTGGCACAACCCCCCTAGTGTGGTTGCATTTATACCATTATGAAGTTGCTTTATGCTATAGCGGTTCTCATATAGGAAGGGAAATAACCTATACAGCTACAAGGCTTCTTCATACCGATATAGCTACATCCATACTATGGGTCGTGCTGATCTAACTTAAGGTACGTCTACCATCATGGCTGTGCATAGAGTAGAGACGCTGCATGCCTAGCTAACACAGGTATAGATAGCAGTCTAGGCGGTGAGGCCCAGTTTAGGCGAGTAGAGGAGAGTAAGTTCCCTACATGCCTGAACTATTAGGGTCTGTACTCTGTATAGCTTTCTACGCACCCAAGCAGCACCTTTCCCATCTACACTGCTATTGTTAGCAGTGTAGTGTCCCACTGCTGGAGCCTTTCTCCTCTGCCTCCCCTCTGCTGGAGGGTTTCACTGCAATGTGCAGCCACACGTGTAGTACCTGTACGCTATCGGCTGCCAGAAGTGTAGACATAGCCTATATCTGTAAACAAGCATACCCCTAACTGCCCTAGCTATACCAGCCCCCCTCTACTGTGTATAGCAGGTCTCAGTAACTAGCTTATGCACCTGATGCCTGTCAGCAACCAAAGGTGGGACTTTAACATCTTATGAGAAGTATCCCCATATTTACGAATTGGGCCTCCAGTGTCAAAGCCCTGGCAGAGCCAGGGGTAGCAGACTGAGAAGCAGTCCTTGCATATCGTCTGCTTGCCAGTTTTAACATCAAGCAGTTCAAACAACCCTTTTGAGAGCATTCTGTAAAGAAAATGCAGGAATTCCCACGTGTCAGCCAATGGCTTCTGTTCGATTAGGGTAAAAAAGACATGTCTAGGCAGAAGTGTGTGGGTAGCTGTCTGCCTGCCAGATGCACCATTTTAAACCAGTTACACATCGGGCCACAATCTTCAAATATGGCTGCCCAGAGTTAGGCACCTAAATCCATATAAAAGGGGCTGGATTTTCAGAGGGGCTTCAGTGGTGGTACCAGGCAGTGATTCACTGGAGGCAACAGGAGGAAGAGATCAATGGTTCCTGGAGCATATGGTGGTGGAAGACATTGCCCACAGGGTGAGTGAGAGTGACTGATGCGGGGAAAAGAGGAAAGAGTTAGAATGGATAACTAAGGAATAGAAGGGGACCAGCCCTCTGATCCAAACCCCGCTACAATCAATGGAGAGACTCCCTTTGGCTTTCTTGAGCTTTGGTTCAGGCCCCCAGGGATACAGTGGCAAATAAGTTAAAAAAGGAGGAAGCAAAGGCCTCTGCACTCGGCCTCCTGAAGCATTATCTGCGTCAAAGACCTGTCTCTAGAACAGATAATTTCCACTCATCAGGAAGACTGTGATTCCTGAGGACAGACATGACAGTGAACATAGTGGCAGAGGCAGGCCGTTGGACCTGAGAGAATGCCTTCTCCCTTTGCTTGCCCTCCCCAGCACAAGTCATCAGATATTACTCTGAGCGAGAAGCCTTCCTGTCTTTCAGACTTCAGACCTCACTGCAGTGTTCAAAGAGTCCACTTCTACTACGCCTTTGATATTCGTGCTCTCACCTGGGACAGACCCAGCTGCTGATCTCTACAAATTTGCTGAAGAAATGAAGTTCTCCAAGAAGCTGACGGCTATTTCCCTGGGCCAGGGTCAGGTAATCCACTAGTTCCACTTCACTCATTCTGAGCAATATAGTCATCTCAGTACATAAGGGTTTACTCCAGGAAAACTAAATCCTACCCCACCATTCTGAAAACGCCCCCTTTGGTCCCAGCTGGTCACAAAGGTTCCTAGTGGCTTGAGGGATTCATTAAGCAGCAACATCCACTCACATTTCTTCAGTGGCTTAGAAATGCCATTGAATTGACATGGACATTTGTAGAATGGACATTTGTAGTTTGTAGTTTCTCTCTCCAATTCTCTTTTGGAGCAGATTTAAAAAAAACAACCTTTATTATAAAAGCAGGTGGAAAGCAAAACTAACTTCAGGCATAGACTTAACTGTGGCCTATGTCCCTCTTATATTGTTAAAATGCTTTTCTGAGACACTGTTTTGGTTGGAATTTTGCCATTTGGTTTATGCGGGCATCAGACCAACAGTTGAGTGGAAAAGTAGCTTAAATGGTTTGAATGTCTTTGAGCACTGATGTCACATGCAGTCATTCTAACAAACAATATAGCATACAGTAGGTATGGTAAAGTTGGGGAATTTTGGTTTTCTTCCTTAGGGTCCCCGAGCCGAGGCTATGATGCGAAGTGCTATGGAACGTGGGAAGTGGGTCTTCTTCCAGAACTGCCACTTAGCCCCAAGCTGGATGCCTTCGCTGGAGAGACTCATGGAGAGCATCAATCCTGACAAGGTTACACAAACACATACATGGATGTTCTCCTTGAATTTCAGCCTGATGTTTTATTCCACAGCTTTACCCAGCTTCCTCTGAACCAGGAAGGAGACTATCTTATCCTGTGATCTCTTTTCTGACACCCATTCAGTGTGGGCAGGGTTAGTTGCCTATTTGATAGGATGTGACTCACCAGTTCCATGATGCACTGCTGCCCTGTGCACACCTCCTCCTCCAGCCCAATGTTAACAATTCTTAATACTTACCTTTTCATATATCAGCTCAGTGACATCACTTCGATGGCACTATAATTGCTCCTATTCTGCCAGTCCAGTTAAGTACCCTCCCTCCATTATCACCTTCCCAGTTCCACCCGCTGTTTCCATCCCAATGATGGAACATTGCACTAGTGTCCTGGTCACTCAGTTGCCTTGTGCTTGGAGCCATCAACCCTTTACTGCCATAATCACTGGCTGACATTTCCAGCCTGGAGTGACACTGAAGCATCTATGTTACACCAACCCTCTTAAGGAAGTTACAGATGTTACTGATCTGATGGAGGAATGATGGCCAGGCCTTGTCACTCTAGAGCTTTCTTCTCTCTTCAGAGAGCCTCCTCAATTGGCTCGTCCAGACTGGGGGGGAAAATCGATCTTAGATACGCAACTTCAGCTACGTGAATAACGTAGCTGAAGTCGAATATCTAAGATCGAATTACTCACCCGTCCAGACGGCGCGGGATCGATGTCCGCGGCTCTCCATGTTGATTCCGGAACTCCGTTGGGGTTGATGGAGTTCCGGAATCGATATAAGCACGCTCGGGGATCGATATATCGCGTCTAGATTAGACGCGATATATCGATCCCCGAGCAATTGATTTTAACCCGCCGATACGGCGGGGTAGTCTGGACGAGGGCAATGACAGAGAGCTGCCTGAGTTGGCTAGAGAGTGGGTAGTAGCTTACAACACTACAGAGAGCACAATAGCACAAGGCCTATGTCCAGTGGAAAAGTCTCCAGTGGGTCTGTTAGTCTACAAGCCTGGACTCATTTTGGGCACTAAGAGGAAACCCAGCAGCTAGAAAAATGTAATTGTTACCACATGTTAGGCACATATCTTGTGGTCATCACCAAGAGGGCTGTAGGTGCTGAAAGCAGTTTTTCTATATCACGTAATGTGTAAATGTTATCGGGCATCCAATCTGAAAAGAATCATAAAATCACAGAAAGGACCATAACTCATAGAAACATAGCTTAATTTTGAGCAAAATGAGCAGGAAGCTTAACTGATAATGCAACTATGTACTCAAAATAGTACAGTTTGGGAAAGTTTGGGAAATATTTAGCCCCAGTGATTTTATGCATTTTCTCATACTTTTGTGCCATTGGTTATGACAATATGAGCTTGTTTCCACCATGTAATACATCAAAATATTTGCCATTGTTGTAGAGTGGACTGATATGAGAAGAAAAATTTGGTCTCCGATTTGTAGGAAGCTATGCAGATAAGAAGACACCTACCTCCTAATATAAACCATATTTTTGCTCAACCGGAGGCCAGTCTAAAGCACACGTGGTACAACTGTAATTATCTGTTTACTGAATGCAGTAATACATGTAAACTACTTATATAACAGAAATGACTCTTAGTAGAAGGACTGTAGAATGTCTTGTACAAATATAGCGTCTGAATAACAAAATATAACCATACATTATATAACCCTACATCTAACTATGAGCTACTGAATGTCTAATGCAACACCCCCTCGAGTTATATTTAGTCACAAAAGTAGCCACAGTAATCGGCAGATAGTTGAAACATTTCTACTCCCCCACAGAATCTGTATCCAATGCATTCAATACTCTGTTGCTACTCTCATCACTCACAGTTGCATACATCGGAGCACACCACCTGCAGCATTTGCAGCTCCTTGTTGCACGGGTACTCTCAAAGCCACATTGCACAAAGACGAGGATGACTTCTGGAGCAGGTAGTGGCACCGTCATTTTAGGAACAAGATGTCCTGTGCTATCTATCTCCAATCCAGTGTTAACAGGGGACACTTGAATATACATAACTGTATGTATGACTGATAAATTGCATCTTCCAGGAGCTGCCTGACAGAGGCCATTGTTGGTGGCAGTTTCTCACTTGTTTTCTTCTTCTAAGCAAACAGCTCATACCCACCTTATCCAGAGATGCTTGCTTCTTTCCACAGTATAGTGCAGATACCAGTGAGCCACAGGCTGGCTCACTAAAAAAGCTGCATTTGGGTTGGACTGCAGTTACCTACCTTTGAATCTTGCCAGTGATACTGAGCAGGGATTACTTGATTCACCCACTTCTTGGTTCTTCATTAACTCTCTAGTTAGGTCAGGTCTGTCCATGTCATGACTTCAAAGTAGTAGTCCTAATCTCTGAAGCCATCAACAGGCAGAGACGTAGCTACCTCCTAGACTGTTGTATCATCTTTGATGTCTGACTGTGTCTGAGTGTTTCTGCTCTTTGCCCTCAAACTGCTCACACATGATACAGAAAAACTGCACTATGTCCAGCAGCTACATCCACTCTGGTGATGCCCACCAGAGATGTGCCCACCATGTGATAGCAATAGAATTTTTCTAGCTGTTGGATTACCCTACTTCATTAATAAAACCCATTTGAAAATCTGGCAGGCAGATTATTGCATTGTATTAGCACTTTGGGCAATAACAATGTGCCACACATCTTGGTATCTAACTGGGATAGGTCTGCTCATCAACAGAAAAGCCTTTAATGTGGCTGGGTAGTTGAGCAGGGCATCTCTGCTGAAAGAGTTTCCAGTGGTTCTGAGCACAGGGGATCTCAGGAGAAATGGATCCCTCTGGAAAAGTTTGTTCCACCTGAGTTGGGAAGAGCACTGGCTGGTAGTGAGGGAGGAGGACCTCCAGTTAAGAAGGCTTCCATTAAGCTTCCTTAGTAAACATATATCTTAAACTTAACATCAGCGCACTTAGAATCATAGAATATCAGGGTTGGAAGGGACCTTAGGAAGTCATGTAGTCCAACCACTTGCTCAAAGCAGGACCAATTTCCAACTAAATCATCCCAGCCAGGGCTTTGTCAAGCCTGACCTAAAAACCTCTAAGAAAGGAGATTCTACCACCTCCCTAGGTAACCCATTCCAGTGCTTCACCACCCTCCTAGTGAAAAAGTTTTTCCTAATATCCAACCTAAACCTCCTCCACTTCAACTTGAGACCATTACTCCTTGTTCTGTCATCAGGTACCACTGAGAACAATCTAGATCCATCCTCTTTGGAACCCCCTTTCTGGTAGTTGAAAGTAACTATCGAATCCCCCCTCATTCTTCTCGTCTGCAGACTAAACAATCCAAGTTCCCTCAGCCTCTCCTCATAAGTCATGGGCTCCAGCCCCCTAATCAGTTTTGTTGCCCTCCGTTGGACTCTTTCCAGTTTTTCCACAGCCTTCTTGTAGTATGAGGCCCAAAACTGGACACATTACTCCAGGTGAGGCTTCACCAGTGTCAAATAGAGGGGAATGATCATGTCCCTCGATCTGCTGGTAATGCCCCTACTTATACAGCCCAAAATGCCGTTAGCCTTCTTGGCAACAGGGGCACACCGTTGACTCATATCCAGCTTTTTGTTCACTGTAACCCCTAGGTCCTTTTCTGCAGAACTGTTGCCTAGCCATTCAGTCCCTAGTCTATAACAGTGAATGGGATTCTTCCGTTGTAAGTGCAGGACTCTGCACTTGTCCTTGTTGAACCTCATCTTACAACTTACAATCCCTTTAATTGTCTAGGTGCACCGTGACTTTCGCCTTTGGCTCACCAGTTTACCCAGTAACCAGTTCCCAGTGTCCATCCTCCAGAATGGCTCCAAGATGACCATTGAGCCCCCCCGAGGGGTCAAGGCCAATCTGCTGAAGTCCTACATTAGCCTGAATGATGGCTTCCTGAACTCCTGCTCCAAGGTAAGAACCACATCCTTTCCCCCAGCTCTCTGCCTGGACCACTTGGCTAGACTCATTCTTCCTGCTGCCATTGGATCACTGAGGAGCAGACTGGTTTTGTAGGGCCTTATGGGCTGAGTGTCCCTCTCCTGGCATGAAATCTCAGCAATATGGGTTCTGTCACATATTTCAAACAGCAGGAACTTGGGGGCTTATTGGAAATATTGTGGCCTACCTTTTCAAACTGGGATGTCTAAAATTCACCCTTATATGCTTATTTAGAATCATAACTTTAGACACTCAAGTTTGAAAATGTTGGCCCATGACTTTCCCAAATGGCATAGCCAGGACCAATATTCCATACCTTTGGGCTGGGCTCCTTGTCAGCCTTCTGAAATCAGCAGGTTGGGCACTTTAGCCTTCCGCCTGCTGATGTGCCTAAGAGCATACATATCTCATCCAAAAAGAGAGAGCCAACCACTGGTCAAATAACCCTTGTTCCTCTTATTGTTCCCATGTCCTGTAGATCTCCGAGTTTAAGGCCTTGCTGCTGTCACTTTGCCTCTTCCATGGTAATGCTCTGGAGCGGCGGAAGTTTGGGCCACTGGGGTTCAATATCCCATATGAGTTCACGGATGGAGACCTCCGCATCTGCATCAGCCAGCTAAAGATGTTCTTGGACGAATATGCAGACATCCCGTACAAGGTGGGAATGGAGAGCTGGTCTGCCTTACCTCTGAATGGGCGCTGGAGAGGTTGCTGGTGCATAAGGGGGCTGCATGTGCTCTGTTGTGAGTGTAGAACTCTACACAACTGGGAAAGTCCATGGAAGCAGTATAGTGTGTGATAACGATGGGGGGCATCATTGAAGCTGTCTGGAGACAACCTAGGAGACATTGGATTTCAGAAGCTTGATCTGCTTGTGTGTTCAGTTTCATCCCCTCTGACTGTTGTGGAAAGTTGCATGGAATTGTTTGCAGTCTCACACAAATCCAGCAGCAGTAAAATATACAAGCCATGATTTGCCCTGCGGAACCTGCGTGAAATGTCATAACTCCCATTCCATGGGCCAGCTCCATTCTTTGCCATCCCTGGGCTTCTGGTGGGCCCCTGTGTTCGCCATGGAGACCAGAGGACTGGAGTGCCCCTTGAAATGATTGTCCTACAACCAATAATTCCAAAAAACATATACATTTAAAGATATTGCATGCAGTAGTCTATATTCCTACCATTGCAGGCTTGTTCCCTCGTGCTATGGACTAGAAATTTATAACAGACCATGCAGCGAGACAGACTTTCCCAAAGATTTACCAAGTCATCCTTCACTTCCTTTCTTGCTGAGATTCAAGTTCATGTCCCAGCTTAACATTTGCAATGAGTTCTTTGGGGTAGGATGTTGCTTCTAAGGTAACATTTTTCTTTGCAGGTTCTGAAGTATACAGCTGGCGAGATCAATTATGGAGGCCGAGTGACAGATGATTGGGACAGGCGATGCATCATGAATATATTAGAAGATTTCTACAAGCCAGAAGTTCTAACTGAGGATTTTGCTTATTCCGAGTCAGGGATCTACAGACAGATCAGCACCACCTATGATCTTAACGTAAGTATTCAGCTCGTAAACCCACATGTCTCCTAGCCTCACAGGCACAGAGCAGAATGCTAAATAGAATCTGGAGACTCCAAATGTGAGATCATCTTCTGGAAGAATGTGATAATATCCGAGTGAATTAGCAGAAAGTACAAGGTAATAAAAGCCTGCAAATCCGCTTTTATCTGACTCTGTACCTGCATTTCACAACAAGAGAATCAACACAGAACCGTGAGGCAGGGCTGTCTTTGTCTGTGTTTGTACAGCACCTAGCACATTGGGCTCCTAGGCACTACCAAAATACAAATAATAATGATGCAAAAGCATGTCCAGCTGCACAATAGAAGACTTTCTACTGAGGATTTCTGGTGGCAATAGAAGCAATATGAGTGATTCTGCAGTCACTTGTAGCTATTGTCAGAATCCCCAAAGACTATCCTTATAATATGTAGTTTGAGTATAGATTATCATCTAGACTAATACCACCCGAAGTGGACCCAGAGTGGAACCCTTACCAGCATTAGCCTACAGCTTTTGACACTTGCTTGTCTATCTTGATGAGTGTACACAGTGGTGGTGTAGCCATGTCAGTCCCAGGATATGAGAGAGACAAGGTGAGTTAAGTAATATCTTTATTGGACCCACTTCTGTTGGGGAGAGAGACAGCGCTCTGCATGTCTCAAAAGGTGGTCTCTCTCCCCAACAGAAGTTGATCCAATAAAAGATACACTCATTAAAGAGACAAGGTGGGTGAGGTATGTGCTGCTTCTCCAGATCGCTGCCCTCAAATCCCTTCTCCTTTAGTGCAGAGCCAAGCTCCACCCCACATACAGCATTCTCAGCTTCCCTCCCAGGTCAGCCCTTCATCACCATTCTCTTATTCCTCTCCCATCCCCTTTCTGGTGTTGGGGCATCTCAAACTAGCCACCTCTGACAACATTCTGTTGGTGCATCACCATGTAAGATACAAGTCTGTATAAAAGCCAGGAAGTCCAAAGGCATGTGTCATATTCCTCTCCTCTTTCAAACTCTGCTGGGCCAATAACCATCAGAATATAGCTATGCTATTTTCCCCTCCTCCCTTCCAATGCACACTCCTCACCTCAAATCTTGTGGCTGATTTCACCCTAGGGATACATCCAATATATCAAGAGTCTGCCACTCAATGACACCCCGGAGATATTCAGCTTACATGACAATGCCAACATCACCTTTGCTCAGAACGAGACCTTTGCCCTGCTCGGGGCCATCATTCAGCTGCAGCCAAAGACGTCCGCCTCAGGAGGCCGCGGCAGGGAGGAGGTGTGTAACTACAGTTGCTGGGCTTGCCACATGCTCAGTGTAACATACAGTGCTCTGTGGGACAGAGAAAGGTAAAGCCCGCCCTCCACTGGTTACTGCTGCCTACTACAGCCATAGTCCCTCTAGCTAGATTTTACAAGGCAAGCAGGATCAGGTCTAGTCAGTCCTTGGAGGGAAGGTCCTTTGCTCCTGTTCCCCAAGGAAAACCCAAGAGCTACAAGACGTGCTATTAGTGAGTAGCTAGCACT
The DNA here is from genome assembly GCF_007399415.2 of Gopherus evgoodei. Classification (NCBI taxonomy): domain Eukaryota; kingdom Metazoa; phylum Chordata; order Testudines; family Testudinidae; genus Gopherus; species Gopherus evgoodei. Next base: position 83,337,942 of record NC_044328.1, read on the forward strand.
CTTCTCCCTGGCTCAGGACTGAAGGTAGGGTGCTCTGCAACCGGAGGTAGCATTCAGAAACTATTAAATAGTGTCCTGACCCCTTCTACTCATTAAGAACCACATGGCATTTTGCGCAGGGGCATTAGCCTTTGTGTCCTGGTCTGGGGATGTGTAACTCCCTTGGTAGTTTTCACAGGATAGTGTTCTTCACATCCTGACTGGAACAGTTGTTCAGCATTGCTGAGCACTGCTATAGCTTTGTTGCCTCCCATTCCTAAAGACATGGGGGAGGCGTTTCCTGTTTTGGGATCATGTAGGCATTGTGTACATGGAGCGAAAGCAGCTCTGGGATGGTGGACAGTGTTGATTATAGGGATGGAATGTAGTTCCCTTCCCATTACACCCTTGTTGGGAATGAGATTCCCTAAAAGATCTGGCAGGAAGCTGGGCAGTTGTGTAACAGCTGATTTTGACTTAGCGCTTCCATTGGGGTTAGTGCACTGTATTTTGACAAGAAGATGTCCTCTCCTACACACAGCTGTGGTATCAATTCAGCCGGGTGAGTTTGTGCCACCTCCTGGTGGATTAGAGAACAACATAATAAAAGGAGCTAAATACATAGGCTCAGATCCTCAAAGGTATGTAGGTACCTAGCTCTAGACTTGAAGAAGAGCTCTGTGTAGCTTGAAAACTTGTCTCTCTCACCAACAGAAGCTGGTCCAATAAAAGATATTCCCTCCCCCAACTCAAGTCACTCAGTGTCTCAAGTCGCTCTTGGCAGCCATCCTTTCCTTTGCGTGTGGTCTGTCACCACAAATACTTGGCCCTAATTTCCCCAACAAGCCTGTCCATTGTGTGCCTCGAGGATGACTTTTTTAGAGAGTGTCAGGGAGAGGCTTTTACTTTGCAACTCAAGAATTCCTGCCTGAGGGAGCATTTTTTGGAGGAAATAACTAGCAGCAAAGTTACTGCTAACCCCAGGTGTAAGTCTGGCCCCAGGGAGCAGAAGCGATTCATTTCCCCTTTGACTTTGGTCAGGCTCGTTCCTTCTGCTGACAAGTTAAGAAGGCCTCTGAAGTTCTCTACCTAGAAGCTGTTTCCAGAGCAGCTTTTCATGCCTTGTTCCATCTACTTTCTAGCTTGTAGAGGAGACATCAAAGGACATCTTGAAGAAGGTCCCTGACCCCATTCACCTGCAGGAGGTGATCCTGAAATACCCCGTGCTGTATGAGGAGTCCATGAATACAGTGTTGGTGCAGGAGGTGATCAGGTAAAGCTCTTACTCACTCCCAGCCTTTCAGTTTGCAGGAACACACCTCCTCTACAGAAGCACTAGGGGAACTGGCATGTGAGCTTCTGCCCCCAGTGGGAAAGGAAATGGCTACGCAGGCTCTCAGAGCAGCCATTCCTGGAGAGGGGAAAGCAGAAACTTAGCCCGTTTTCAGCTGGTCCTTGTGGAAGGTATCAAGTGCCTTTTGCACCACATGTGGTGGGACTGGAGTTCCAGTGTTTGATTAGGTTCAGATGTTGCCTTAGTGACAACAGATAGGGCCTACAGCCTTAAAATCCCACCTGTCCTGCAGGAATCGAGTGCCTTTTCAATACAGGAACTCCATGTTATTCACTGGAATTCATCCTGCAGTTGAAGTTTGAAGGTTCAAAGACATAAAAGAACCACGTAGACAAGAGGTGTCATTTATTGGAGAGAACTTACTACAAGTTCCCATTGTTAGCTGAGCATTTTGATAGGGTCAGAGTTTAGAGACATTTTCCATGCTCTTCAAAAGTCTCTCTGGGTTGGGGCTGCAGGCCAGAAGGCCACACTTCAGTAGGGCTAAAGTTGTGCAGCACATCAGAAGGGCGTTGTTTTTACGCATTGATGGTGATGGTCTCATTCCTCAGCACTGGAAGACCTCAGCCAGTGTTCTTAAATCATGGTCTTGGATTGCTCTGCTCCTTCCCCAGAACTTCTATCTTACTCTTTGTTGCTCAGGTACAATCGGCTCCTGGAAGTAATTGCACAGACACTGCAGGATTTGCTGAAAGCCCTCAAGGGTCTGGTGGTAATGTCCTCCCAGTTGGAGCTCATGGCCAACAGCTTGTTCAACAATATCGTTCCAGAGCTCTGGAATGCCAAGGTATGCATCCACCTGCCGGTTCAGGAGCATTGGCTCATCAGGTTTTGAACATCACCTACATGGTCCTTCCTTCATGATGAATCAGCTCAGGACTTGAACAAAGGAGACTTAAGAGCTGGCACAGGGGTCAATGAAACTAGAACTTCTCCATTAGAAGGGTTCTGATCCTGATTCTGTTACATACTGAAATGAATTAGTGGGTCTTATGCTAGTCTCCAGTGGGCTCTGATCCACACCAAAAACACACCCCACAGTATGACATGCATATCATGGGCTGGTCAAGATTGAGGTGCACAAGCAGAGCTTTATAAATAGGTTTGAAAGTCTTACCACCCTCTTAGTCCAGCTTAGACATTTGCAGCTATTTCTCTACTAAGTCCCACATTTACCTCTTAAGAACATAAAAACGGCCATACTGGGTCAGACCAAAGATCCATCTAGTCCAGTATCCTGTCTTCCAATAGTGGCTAATGCCAGGTGCCCCAGCAGGAATGAACAGAACAGGTAATCATCAAGTGATCCAGCCCCTGTCGCCCATTCCCACCTTCTGGCAAACAGAGGCTCTAGACACCATCCCTGCCCATCCTGGCTAATAGCTATTGGTGGACCTAGCCTCCATTAATTTATTTAGTTCTTTTTTTAACCTTGCTATAGTCTTGGCCTTCATAACATCCTCTGGCAAAGAGTTCCGCAGGTTGACTGTGTGTTGTGTGAAGAAATACTTCCTTTTGTTTGTTTTAAACCTGCTGCCTATTAATTTCATTTGGTGACACCTAGTTCTTGTGTTATGAAAAGGAGTAAATAACACTTCCTTATTTACTTTCTCCACACCAGTCATGCTTTTATAGACCTCAGTCATATCCCCCTTGTCTCTTTTCCAAGCTGCAAAGTCCCAATCTTCTCTCTCCTCACAGAAGCTGTTCCATACCCCTAATCATTTTTGTTTCCCGTTTTTTAACCTTTTCCAGTTCTAATATGTTTTTGAGATGGGGCGACCATATCAGCACACAGTAGTCAAGATGGGGGATATACCATGGATTTATATAGAGGCAATACATTTTCTGTCTTATTATCTATTCCTTTATTAATGATTCCCAACATCTGATTCACTTTTTTGACTGCTGCTGCACATTGATTGGATGTTTTCAGAGAACTATCGACAATGACTCCAAGATCTCTTTCTTGAGTGGTAACAGCTCATTTAGTCTCCATCATTTTTTATGTAAAGTTGGGAGTATGTTGTCCAATGTGCATTACTTTGCATTTATCAACATTGAATTTCATCTGCGGTTTTGTTGCCTAGTCACACAGTTTTGTGGGATCCCTTTGTAGCGCTTCACAGTCTGCTTGGGACTTAACTTTCTTGAGTAGTTTTGTGTCATCTGCAAATTTTGCCACCTCTCTGTTTACCCCTTTTCTAGATCATTTATGAATATGTTGAGTAGCACTGGTCCCAGTACAGACCTCCGGGGACAGCACTATTTACCTCTCTCCATTCTGAAATTGTACCATTTAGTTTCCTATCACTTAACCAGTTACTGATCCTTGAGAGGACCTTCCCTCTTATCCCATGACAGCTTACTTTGCCTAAGAACCTTTGGTGGGAACCTTGTCAAAGGCAAATGTTCTGCCATGTTTTGAAAAGCAGCAGGACTCTTATCTTGTGGTTCCCTATGAAAAGACCCCAAATCACCCAGAACCTTGACACATGCCCATCCTCAGCACCTTGGCATTACTTATTATACTTGCCTGCAATTGGCTCAGTCCATCGGAGGGCAGGGATGCTCCCTAAATATCTATGCACAATGGCATTGTTACTCAGATATGCATTTCCCAGCTGGGACAGGTTGTGGGAGTCTTATTTGCATAAAATCACGGTACAGTTATTTCTCAGCCCAACACTATATGAGTCTCTGCACTCTGATTGACTGGTGGGCACTAGCTCAAGGGCAGGGATTTGCATAATCACTGTGTGGCTGTTTCCTAAGAACTGTATAGTGAATATGCAAATCTGTCTACTCCAAATGGAAATGGAAACCGAAACACTGCACCCCATGAGCAGCAGAAAGCATCAAGATTGGTGAATGGGGGTTAGTGGTGTGCACAGCCTAGACCTGGCACAAAGGCCCACCTCCTAGCTTTTTTGAAGTAATGCCTTCCCTACCCCTACAGGCACTGGTCTGGAAAGAAAATAGGCCTTTTTCAGTCTTTGTAAGACACTCCTTCCCCACTAGTCTCTTGTGGGTTGGTTAGCTGCAGAATCCAAGCAGCAAGTGCAGCCTATTACTGATGGACGGGTGACTGAACTAGCAAGAGGATTCAGGCCAGCACAAAGCACTCCCTTGTTGGTCTCCTGCAGGCGTACCCGTCCCTGAAGCCCTTGGCCTCCTGGGTTAATGACCTGCTGCAGCGGATTGACTTCCTGCAACGATGGATCACTAAGGGGATCCCGCCTGTGTTCTGGATCAGTGGCTTCTTCTTCCCCCAAGCCTTTCTCACAGGGACGCTGCAGAACTTTGCCAGGAAATCAATCATCTCCATCGATACCATTGCGTTTGACTTTCAGGTCAGTGACCTGGGGGAGTTATGTTATGTTGAATCGGCACTGGCTGGCTCTCCAGCAGTAAGAACCCAACTCAAGGAGAGTAGAGACTCACATCCCTTTGACACCACTGCCTAACAGGTCAGCCACGGAGCTGTGTGCGTCACCTAGCCTGGAGCGCTAGCTGTAGACTGCCCTTTGCAGACCACTCAGGCTACACTACGTTTAACTGACTTTTGGAAGTTAGGGCTCCAGTAGGGGGGGCAGAACGCTTGTCCGTCCCATCTGCCTTTGTTGGAAGAGCCCAGGGACAAATCCCAAACACGCTCCTCCAAAAAGCCTCAGCATGTGGACCCAAAAGCCTGACTTAGGTGTTTTAGCCACCACCTGCTCAGAGCAAGCAGTGCCCCACTGTGGCATTTCTATGTATCTGCACCCACCTTTTCACACCACTCCCCTGTAGGGCCTGGTTTCAGAGCTGCCAACTACCCACAGCTTCCATTGACTGCAGTGAGAGTTGTGCATGCTCAGTGTTCCTGAAAATCTCAAGCTGGAGATTGAAAGTCAGGTTTCCCCCAGGGCTGTTTATGGCCACCATATTCAGAGCCTTTTATGCGTAGAACACAACCCCTCCTGGGAAGCAGCACAGTTGTTAGGAGCAGGAAGTTTACACTAGTTCCTGGTGCTCGCGGGGTGGAGGGTGTGCACACTCAGTTAGGAGTTGATCACTGTCCGGCTGTTTAGTGGTGGGCCTCTTGTGACATTCTGCTCTTCCTCGGGCCGGTAGGTGATGAGAGAGTCAGTGAGTGAGCTGGCTGAACGTCCTGCCCAGGGCTGTTATATTCATGGCCTGTTTCTGGAAGGGGCTCGCTGGGATCCCGTCTCCTTTCAGCTAGCAGAATCACGCCCCAAGGAACTTTACACAGAGATGGCAGTGATCTGGCTCGTCCCTGTTCCCAACCGCAAACCTCCAACCAGGGGCTTCTACCTGTGTCCAATCTACAAGACACTCACTCGAGCAGGTAAGGCAGCCAGTGAGGGCTCCCAAGGCAGAGGCTGTAAGGGAACTGCACTAGCACCTAGTGAGATCAAGTAGCAGCTGACAGTTAGGAGTAGGCTCCTTCTCCGTCACTGCAGGGCTAGTGCTCATGCTCAAAGACCCTGGCAAGATGACACTATGTTACATCTCTCATGTGAACAACAGACCTGGTTCCTGCTGGCCCCATTGACATGAATGACAGAGCGACCCAATTTCTTAGATGTGTAAAAACAGCCTTGGTTGGGCTGCTTTATTATATGTCTCCAGAATATGCAGGCAGAACCAATTAGCATGATGCTGCCCAAACAAGCAGGAGTATTTTCTTATCAAGCAGAACCTTATCCATTAACCACAGACCATCCCAGCCTTCAAGATGCATTTCTTTGCCCATGTCGTCTCTCGTAAATATACCTGCTGCTCTGTGTTTTATATTTAATACATTTTAAAAAACCTTTCAAGGCAAGATACGCCACTGCCTACACTTCAGCCCTCAGAGAAGAGAACCAGTATGTGCTAGATGTATCATCAGGTTGCTTAATGCACTCCTGGAGGACGCTTAACCAGCACAGTGCTGAGTGCTGTATAAAAACCGACACAGGACAGCATGTTCCCAGCTCAGCTGCAGAAACATTACTAAGTGACTGGCTCGAGCCCCACTGTAGGCAGACTAGTACAGGACCAGGATGCTCCTGCAGTAACTTTGATGCTAGAGCAGCTCCCACTTGTCCATAAGTCACAGCAGGGGGGTGACAGGGATGAGATTTTTTTTTCATGTATAGACTTACCAGCCCTGGGTTCGTGTTCTAATACAGCTTTACCTGTTTCCATTACAGGGACATTGTCAACAACAGGTCATTCTACCAATTATGTGATTGCAGTGGAAATCCCCAGCAGTAAACTCCAGAGGCACTGGATCAAACGGGGTGTAGCCCTGATCTGCACGCTAGACTTCTAGGAAGCCATAGCAGCAAAGGGTCTGTGCACCAAGGTACCATCATAATGTGTATTTGTATGCACTGCTTGGTTGGTGCAGTCAGCTAGAGCTAGGAGAGGCCTGCAATTAAACCCTGCTCTGGCTGCCCCTGCCTCTGAGAGCTCTTTAGTTGTCATAAATAAAGCAGCTGTTGATTTTACCAATAGCATACTTGTTTCTTCTAATCAGGTGCCCCCTTCCCCTCCCACCAGTGTTTAAACTAGGCAGCAGCTGAAATCAAGGGCCAGGAAATGCAGAGACTCACATGGTTCCCACAGCAGGGGCTGGTAACTGACTAGAGCAGCTTAGGCCAGGTGCCATTATTGTGTGTCTGCTGATACTCTACCTGCTGCACTGACTGCTTTATCCTTCTATCCAAATGCTCCCCTGCAGTGTGCTAGGTACCCAGCCTGCACCCCCCAGCCTCTATTACCCATCCCTTTCCAAAACAGCTGTGTGCTATAGGACAGCTTTATTCTTTCCAACCAGGCTGCTATTTACAGCAGATGGTGTTAGACGCAGCCAGAGACCAGCAATGGTTTCATTTGACAGTCAAGCTCTGTACAAAGCAGGATATTTGTGAATCCAGTTCTTCCCTGAGGCAGATCTGCTTTCACCTGCACCACCACCCTTCCCTTAAAACGCCATTAACAGCTTTGGCTGGCCTGGCAGTTAGCAGCACTCAACCCCGTGTTTCCTTCAAGAGAAAGGCCTGAAGGCTGCTACTGGAGAGGAGAAAGCCCCTTCCGGCAGTGCTCACAGGGTCAGTGTGGGGATAGGACTGCTTACCTGTCAGGCTGTGACAGTATAAAAAGGTAACCCAGGCAGCATGAGCCAGAGTCCAGCCTTGGGCCCAGGGGAGAGCAGCTGTGGACACTAGCTCCTGTGAGGTGGAAGCACCAGCCTCAGCTGCAGTGCACTGGGTTCTGTTGATTTACCTACATGATGGAAATAGGCAGAGTAGCAATTCTTCCCTCCGGTGACTGGGGCAGAGCTAGCTCTCCACCCCAGCCTCCTTTTTAAAACTGTTTGCAGGGATCAGCCATTCAAAGGCCCGACGTCCCTGCCTGGGAAGAAACACTGTGGAAGTGGGGGATGGGTTTGTTGAGTTTCACTAAGGTTTCCTGCCCAGCTGCTTCATGGTTTGTTTTGAGTTAGGCACTGAAGTCAGTGGAAGGCCATTAAACAATGCTGCCTCTGCAGCCCTTCCCCCTAGGCTGCATGGTGCCAGCAAGGGCCTAATCTCAGCCTGGCAATGACACCATCTCAGGAACTAGAGCGTCCTCCAGCAGCTGCCCTGCAACGAAGTCACTTAGTCTGAGTGCTGCACCAACTAACTAGCACCAGCAGCACAAGCATGCGACTGCAGTGATCTCCACTGCATCTGGAACCCATGCCCAAAGGAGGTGGGTGGGCCAAGCAACCCAGCAAGAGAAGGGACAGTGGGTAAGCATGGAAATCCTACACCTCCACAGGTGATGGTCCACAAAACAGCGACACACAGTGCTAACCCCCCCAGAGGCATGCTCAGAGGTGAGCAGCCCACCATGACTAACACAAGGACAGCAGCAGCCCAGAGGCATGTCACTGCAGCCCAGACATGGCCCAGAAACAGGCCACCAGGGAGCCAGCTGTGCTCAGGGGACAACACTGGCACCATTGGTCAGAACCACAAAATAACATTTGTGAAATTGAAAATTGGTATCAATGTCCCAGAGCAGTGTGGAGCTGAAGGCCTGGATGCTGGAAACCAGGAGCCACAGCCAGCTGGGGCCAGCACAGACACCCATTAGCATCATCATACTGACTCCAGCTGCCTTTCCCTCAGCAGATTGCTGATTTCCATCAGTCCTGGGCTAGAATGCCATGGACTATGCAGAGCAACCTGGCACACATTTGTCTAGTAGATCCAAGCGTCCCTGTAGCACTGACACTAGAATATGCCCTTCACTGCTGCAGAGAGTGCCCGTTCCCAGACTTCACAGGGGGCCCAGGCTGTGGCTGATAAAATCCAAATTCCATTTGAAACAGCTCTGAGGACATGAGCAGAAAGGACCCAGTCCCGGGGTTCTGTTGGGTCCATCTCTCCTTGGCACAGGGCGACTGGTCCATCCGAGTGCTTGTAGATACAAGCACCAGCTAGCATGAGCAATGTGGGCGCACAGTTCTGCTCCCCCTCTTGACCATAAGGATGCCACTACTGGCGCTTGGCTTTATATGGACGGGAGCGTTTCCGGCGATCCGGCTTCCTCTGCTTGTGGAGACGCCCAATGCTGACTCCTTGGCGTCTGCGGACAGAGATGTTCTGCTCCACAAGGCTGGCCAGCATTCCTGCAAGAGAGAACAGACAAACCAGAGAACAAGTCTCTCACCCACCTTCCAGGGTGGAACGTAGACACCTGATGCCACATTGTTCCTAGTGAGTTCATCTAACCTCCTACCTAACCACCCCAGCCCAGTTTTAGGATTCCCATACCAGCAGCTTAACCGTAACCCTTTTCCTAAGCTGGAGACCCTGGCTTCCCAGTTCATTCTAGGACAGAAAATCCTCAGATCCCAGAGCAAAAGGCTCATGCTTTCCACAGAGTTGTAGGAATGTCAGCCCCCATGCTTGCTCCCCTGCTCAGGGCCTCTCTACCGGCAAGAGACCATGAGTTAGTCTTGAGTAGTGCGTCTCGAGTGGACCTTTAAATATGGCAGCAGTAAGAACATAAACATAAGAACGGCCGTACCGGGTCAGACCAAAGGTCCATCTAGCCCAGTATCTGTCTACCGACAGTGACCAATGCCAGGTGCCCCAGAGGGAGTGAACCTAACAGGCAATGATCAAGTGATCTCTCTCCTGCCATCCATCTCCATCCTCTGACAAACAGAGGCTAGGGATACCATTCTTTACAATTCCTGGCTAATAACCATTTATGGACTTCACCGCCATGAATTTATCCAGTTCTCTTTTATAGTCCTAGGCTTCACAACCTCCTCAGGTAAGGAGTTCCACAAGCTGACTGTGCGCTGTGTGAAGAAGAACTTCCTTTTATTTGTTTTAAACCTGCTGCCTATTAATTTCATTTGGTGACCCCTAGTTCTTGTATTATGGGAATAAGTAGTGTGCTAGGATCCCCCGCAGAAGCAGCTGATGAACTCCAGTGAAGTGCAACAACAGGGCAACCCCTCAGCAACTCCCCATCTTCAGACAGGCAAGTGGGCATGCTGCTTCCAAGGGGTTATGAACCCAAGCAGTTCCAAGCCTCCCCACAGCTGCATTGCAAGGAAGCAGCCAGCCTCACCTTCCTGAGCCAGCATGGAGATAAACGTGCAGATGAATTCATCATAGTTGTGGGTTCTTCTCTGGTCATCAATCTGCAAAGAGGTGGAGGAAGAGAAAACTCAAGGTGAACAGCTACTTCCCGGGGCAGTCAGAAACCGAAGCCCAGAACCTGATCCCATCCCTAGAGACAGGAGCCTGGGGTCAGCTCTTGGCTGGTTTGGGTTCTAAGCTAAGTCCACAATGGATCTGAAAGCAACACCCCAAACCCAGCTCCTGGCTGCTCTCTGTATGGATGGGCTCAGACAGGAGGGATCAGGGAAAAACACGGTTAAGGTGGCCAGAGCCAAGGGCAAGGGGTATCTAAAGTGGATTGTCAGGCAAGGAAAGATTTGCCCCAGTTCTAGTTTGCAGACCTACACGGTAAGCCATGTGCCCACAGGGAAGTGCAGTAGAGATCAGAACTAACTGAGTGGGGAGAGTGGAGGAATTCTGCTACGCAGCCAGGCAAGCCCAGCACTTCTCCTGCAGGTTTCTGCCTCTGTTCAGCTGCGCTGCTCACTCTGCACATTTGTAATGCTGCTTAGGCAGTCTGTCTGTCCTGACCAGGCTTTGTCATCTCAGGACAGGAAGCCTTCCTAGATGGAAGGAGAGGGCTGGCAGAGACCATTCCTTCCTCTCCTCAGGCCTTACCTAAAGAAGTCTCTCCCTGTATACCCAGTGCGAAGGGCATGTCCCCTGGGGCTATAGCCTGGTTTAGCCTCCTAAGGGACCCAAATAAGCAATCAGCCAGTGCACCTTGAATTTTTTCCTTTTCTCCACCTCCTCCTTCAGGCAGGCCTCATAGTTCACAATCTCGGCTTCCACGCATTTCAGCAGCGCCAGCAGCTCCTGGAACAGCCGAGCAGAGAGAACATGACCCACACTGCCCCTGCTGCAGCTCAGTGCCAGGGAGAAGGTGCAGGGAAGACACGCCCCACAACGCCTGCTGCCACCACAGCCCAGCAGCCTTCCTAGATCAGTACAACCAGTGCACCGGCCAAGCAACTCCAAGTCAGGTTGCCCCATGCAGTGGGAAATGCAAGTTTGGGGGCTGTTGGCACAGCAAGGCATGCCGACATCAAGCCCTGTGTTACAGAGGGAAAGGGCTCCTCTCACAAGCCACAGGGCTTTGCTGGACAGCAGCATTAGAAGCAGTTCTAAGGGACTCGTGCAGTTCCATTTAACTGCAACAGAGTGGGATTGCCAAGAGCCCAGGGTGTTGGTGTGGTGAATCTCGCCTGGAAAATCCCAGCATGATGAGCAAGAGCACAGCACAGATGTCAGGATGGCTCAAGGCACCGGCACCAGCACACACAGCTTTTCTCCTCTAGGAGGGGCAGTAAGCAGCCAGTTGGGGCACTGTATAAAATGCGCTGGTGGACTCGGCCCAGTTCCTAGCGGACACGTGTCCCTGTGACAAAGTGAGTGGCAAAGTCCGGCCTGCCCTCCCATTCCCAGAGACAGACAGCAACTCCTCAGGAGGGCAGGGTGGGGTAGCTGTGCTGGTGCAGCTAGCTCGCGAGATAAACGGGCACAGTGGCCATGGCTCGCAGGCCAGCACCTTTTACTAGTACCAAATTCCCTACAATTTAAGGGAATAAATGTGGCAAGGCTGGTGGACTGAGAGATTGGGGTTAAAGCACGGGCAGGCTATAGGCAAGAGCTTCCACAGAGACCAAACTGCAAGGAGCAGGCTGTAAAGAAACCTGACTCCTGGCACCCAATGGTTAATCCAATGACTGCACTTGCTACCTGCCTACAGAAACCAGCTCCGGAGGCCTCTGGCAGAGAGGCTGTGCCCCCAGTCGCTAACGCAGGACCCTGGCTCTGGGGATCTGCTGCCTCGCTCAGGGAAGAACGACAGGACACTCACTTTGGGAGAATACTTCTCCCCGCAAGGGTGATCGCTGGACCTGCAGAGAGCAACCTTCTCTTTGCTGTCACTTGGCTCGCTTGCCTCCTTCTCGTCCATTCTGACAGCAGACTGAGCCTCTTCTCTTTGCTTGCTGGAGAGTGGGGAGCTTTTCCCATCATCTGGGCACACCAGGAAAGAAAGCGTTAGGTACCATGGCCATGTGCTAACACCGGCTCCCTGCGCCAATGGACATGCTGCCCCCCACCTCAACATCCAGATAGAAGCAACATTACATCCCTTCCCTGGTCATCTCAGGGCCCAGCATCCTGCCCTCTCACCCATGGCAGAACCGAGGTCTTTCCCTTCAGCCTACTGCCATGGGAGAGCCCCCATCTCCCACCCAGAATGACTGGTCCTTCCCCACCACCTACCTGTGATGGCAAGAGGGCAGAACACCCCTTCCTCGGTGAGGCACAGCAGGCCGGTGCTGATGATAGGCCCCAGGTCCCTCACGGCCCGGTTGTACCGCATGCAGGTCCACACGCAGCCAGGCTGTCCTCCTCCCCGAAGAGCACCTGGAGATGTGGGAGGTGACAGGGCTGGAGGGCCGGGTAGGGTTAGCCGAGCGGATAGGGGAGCGCAGCGGGGAGTTGAGGCGCTGCCGATCTCCGAGGCAGTGTCCGTGCTCTCGTTGCTGGGCGTGGGGGAGGGCTGTGAATGGGCAACCACAGCTACGGTGGTGCCCCCGCTCCCAGTCTTGATAGAGAGGGGGATGGAAAGGTCCTTCTGGGACTCCTTGAGCTTCTCCGCCAAAACGTTGATGGTGTTGGGCTGGAGGATGGAGAGCTGGCTGTCTGCTGCCCCAGCCACAAGCTCCTGCTTCCCCTGCCCCTTCCTCTTATACCTGCCCAAGGACACAGAACAGGAGATCAAGCACAGATAGCAAGGAGAACCGACAGCACCTACAGGGAGGGAAGCTGCAGGCAGCACCAGGTACAGCACCCCAACAGCTGGGGAAGGCCGACATATTACAACCCCTAGCACTCACAGGCAATTAGCTTGGACACAGAATACAGAAGCAATGCTTGAAGCACCTCTAGTTCAGATCACTCCGAGCCTGGCCCAATGGAACATGGCAAACTGGGGAAAAATGGAGGAAACATCACAGCTCACATGACTGGAAAGGTCAGTCATTGCTTTGTCCCGCACAGCCAAGGGCTTCCCAAAGGCACAGACTGATCAGCTCAGCCTTCATGCTCTAGCACCTCCGACATGGGAACGGAGTGTTAGCAGCTCAGGGTAGGGACCTTACTCAGCACCCAGCGCTCTAGAAATAACGACAGCGGCAGTAGGACTCACACACAGAAGGCCTGGTCTACACAAGGAAATTAGTTTGGTCTAACTATGTGAAAAATCCACACCCTGGGCGACGCAGTTAAAATCAACTGACCCCCAGCGTAGCTAGCATTAGGTTGACGAGAGAACCCCTCCTGTCAATGTAGGTAGTGTCTACACTGATGCACTATTTTAAGCATAGACAAGGCCAGTCTGTTTTTTCTCTTTCCCTCTCTGGGGAGGCATCACTGACCCGCAATGCAATGGGCCAATCACAATGTCATTCCATTTCATTTACAGCGTCACCGGTTTGGAACTCACCATAAGCCATTTCCACCATGCAAATAACACTTCACACTTCTCTGCTCCCTTCCCTCTAAGATCTCAAAGCCCTCCACAAACTCATGGATTTAGCCTCCCAACACCTTTCAAAGCCACCATCCGGATTGCATGGATGGGGCCAAACACAAAGATTTCAAAGCCTTCCACTAATTCCGAGTCCTCATCTTGTCATCTCAGTTCTCAGAGGGGCTGGACACCTGCACTTTTCGCTGACATCAATGGGAGCCGTGGGGGCTCCCAGGCCTGATAGACAGGCTCCGGAGTCCTGATTCACAATGGGAGCATTTCACACCCACTGGGCATTGGGGTAAGTGACTGTTCAAGATGAAGGGAAATGGGGAACCAGGGCTTATGTGCCTCAAGTTGGGCACCCAAAATTAATTGAGCCTTGAAAATTTGTATGTAAACCATTTGCCTCAGGCCACAATGATATGTCCCCTGCCTATCAGCCTTGTGTTTGAACCACAAGCTCATCCTTCCCCTACACATTCCTAAAACTGATCATCCTTCAAGCACAGCACTAGCCTCCTTTACCACCACCAAGATCCAAGTAAAAGCGCTAGTCCCCACCCCGCCATGCTCTTCTGGTCCTCTTTTGCTTTCCTCCCCCGCCCATAGTCCTCCATGAGCGCAGCACACTGGAGTAGCTGGTATGAGCTCCAGTGAGGCACACTTGGAGATAAGCCCCAGCAAGGTATGACTTAAGCACAGTCTAGATGAAGAGATCAGCTGACCACGGCTGGATGAATATCCAGCAGGGCCTCTTTTGCCAGCCAGTCTGTGCTCAGGACACACACACACCCCGCCCCGCAAGCACCCCATCTGCTAGGGCTGCCTTCGCACCCAGCCAACACAGGAGATCTCGGTTGGCTGGAGCGACTGGTCACCTACCTGGTGAAACACTTCCCTAGGGCATCCTCTGCCTCACTCATCTACACTAGGGAACAAAAAGGTCTGGGGGGAGGAGGGGAAAGAAGTGCAAGGCCTTACGCTCCCAGCAGCCTGAGATCTCAGCTCCATCCATTACCTGATGGCAGGGGCAGTGTTACAAACTTCCTCCTCCTCCTCCTCGTCATAGTCATCCTCATCATCGGAGTAGTGCTGGTGCTGGCGGACCGGAACCCGGCTACGGCCCACTCCCGCTGCAAGGTCCTCCTCTTCCTGCAAAACACACCCACTCACTGCCTGAAAGGCCCATCCTGGGCAGGGGACCACATGCAGTCAGCCCTCCTTGGAAATGGGGCAAAGACACTTCAACGCAGGCCTGAGGCTGGCCGCATCCCTAACCGCAGCCCAGGAGTAGCCCCTTTCTCGAGGAAGGGATTCAGAGATTCAATTGTGGGCACGCGCACACACGCTGACCAGATTCACCCTGGGACACTTCTAGGTCCAGCCAAACATGATCTCAACATAAAACTGAACCCATCAAAGCTCAGGACCAAAAAGGCTAGGGCTCAGAGCTTTGGCCTCTATTTCCCCACAGAAACAAAGCGAAACAAACGTGCCTAGAGCATGGTTTATCTGGTCATGTAAATCCAGAACAGGCTAAAAACCCAGCAATGCATCCCCAAAGGGGACAGCATAAAAGATACCTTTTAACAAATCAGTAGAAACAGATCAGTCCGACTCCATTTGTATCTTGTTCTCTCTGGCGTATACAACCTGACTTTGCCTGTATTCATTCGTAAGGAATTGTGGAAGTGCTACAGACCTCCACACAGACCTGGGGCTCTATGGGACCTCACCCTGCACTCTGGTGGAGTCAGTTGCTGGAGCCAGAGAGGTAGAAAGTTTCCCAAGACTTCATTCATGAGGCTTAAGAGACACAGCCTAGAACACTGCAGCCCCCAATGGGAAGAAAGGCCAGGCCTCACGTACCTGCATGGGCGACTTGGCGTAGTTGTGGTTATCCAAGAAGGCTGGGAGTCTCTGCACAATGGGATTGGGGTTTGCGGGAGCTCCGTTGATGCAGCTCCCAGATGGCTTTGCTACCAGTTTGGATTTGTTGGGCAGGCTCTGTGCGGCGGGAGGGTGGCCCTGGCCAGTGGAGTCCTCAGTGCTCTCTGTAACACACACACCCTACATCAAAGAGAAGCTTTTCCCAATGGACTTGAGCTCCTTTGATTCTAGATGCTCTACTTAATCTCCTTCCTGACACACAACAGCAGTTGAGCTTTCATGCCCCTCCCCAGCCCAATACACTGCCAAGAGCAATAATAAGCATGGCAGAAGTTCTGCCTTTCTCAAATTCCATAGCAGCAGCCCTACCAGTGGCAGGGTACAGGCCAGCAAATGGGGGCTACAGCCCAGAGTAACTCCATGCCCCATGGCCCTGGGACAGCATGCACAGCTGTATTTGGGAGCAGGACAATCAAGGCCGAGCCAGCACTGCTCCACTCCATTCCACGGAGGGACCCAGTACTCCAGTGTCAAGTTATCAAGCCACAGCTGAGTGCCTTTGTGCCAGGACTATCATCCCGGCAGAGCGAGTCCCATACCTGGCTGTGAGCTCTCCGGGGCCAGCTGTGCTCTGCTCGTCTCCAGTGCCAGACACGCCTTGCTGCTGGCCGGCTTGGACTCCTCAGCCGGCTGAGACTCCTGGGACTTTTGGGTTTGAATCAGCTCCGGCTGAGTTACCCGGATAAGCTTGAAAGCAAAAGACAATCTGCACCTGACTGTTGAAAAAGATGCTTCTCAGAATCAGTCTCGCAAGTCACAGGGCTAAGGGAGGGAAGCAGATGAACTCACACTGCTGAGCCACTTCCCAGTACCCACGTGCAGCCAGGAAAGGAAGTAGAATCAGCTGGTCGCTTGCCCTGCTGGAACTCCACCAGGTTAGACGTGATCGACCACTGGGCTAAATGGTCAATAGAGCAAAGCCCGGCAAATGCACGGCATGTGAAAGTCTATGCAGGGACAGCAGCCACATGAGACTACACTGAGCAAAGCTACAGGACGGAGGCATAGAGCATGGTACCAACCACAGGCAAAGGGCGCCTGAAGGTGCTCCTCCCACATGTCCTAGGAGCCACGCTGCCCACAGGCTGGAGTGAGAGAAAGCAGGGCCAGGCAGTGCCCAGAAAGCCAGAAATTACAGGCTGATGGTAAACCCAGCTCATTCGTTCAGTTAGCTCACCCATTCCTACCTGCTGCAGGGCCTCCAGTACAGTCTGCCTGTTCATCTTCAGGATGTGCAGCTTAGATTCGTATTTCATCCTCCGGTCGGGCACCACCGCCATGAGGTTGAAACGGATGTCATGGTACGGCTCCCTGAGGCAAACCACACCCAGCACGTTAGCTCTGGTTCAGCCAGAGGAAGGAGCTGCCCCAACAAACCGCTGATGGGTGTCTGGATGCCACCAGAATGTAACAGCAGGTCCCAGGCAGCAATGCAGGTTAAACCAATATACTCATGGCCCACGCAGCATTCCTTGAAGCAATAAAGCAGCTTCACAGCACCCAGAGAAATGGGGCACAAGGAACCCAAGTGGCCAAGGAGGGCTCCAAGTGTGTGGCTAGCTGGGTAGGAGATTCCTTAGCCAATTGGCAGGGCTGTATGTTGTCAGTGAGTATTTGGGAACAAATTGATCATTTCAAGTCAGATAAGTCACAGGTTGCCTCATCTGTGCTTCACAACATGGCCCCTGCAGGTACGTCCTCACTTCACGGCAGGGGTGGGAACCTGAGGCTGTTACTTTCAGAGTGCCGGCTGCGGGGCAATCAAAACTCACCGTGTACGGAGGACAAAACTCTACCAGACTTTGACCACCACAGTTTGGGTCATAGAAGTCATGATTAGGAGGGAGTAAGGTTCATTGCCTGCCTCTGCTATGGATTTCTAGTATGATCTTTCGCCAAGTCACTTCACCTCTCCACACTACTTTGGTTCCTCTCCTGAAAGCGGGGACCCCCTTCCCTCCACCCCGAGGCATTAGGAGGTGTCAGACACTACCCTGGGTGGGATCACATAAGGCCCAAGGTAGGTAGTTACAAAGCCATAACAATTTGTCCAAGCAGCAGCACATTGGGAAGAATGGAAAGCACTCCTGCTGCATGGTGGCACAGCGCACCCACAGGCTGCTGCAGAACTTGTGAAGTTTGGGTTACTTGGTCCCACCTCCTGAGCCACACAGCAGCCAGGGCACTCCTTCATTAGCCCAGAGGTCTCTCCTAAGGCAGATCGTAATGGAGGGAAGGCCAGCCTCAATTCATTCTTGCCACAGACACTTCTGGGAGAACAGCAGTTTCTTCTTCGAGTGATTGCTCACATCCATTCCAGTTAGGTGTGCGCGCCGCGCGTGCACGTTCGTCGGAAACTTTTTACCCTAGCAACTCCAGTGGGCTGGCAGGTCGCCCCCTAGAGTGGCGCCGCCATGGCACCCGATATATACCCCTGCCGGCCCGCCCGCTCCTCAGTTCCTTCTTACCGCCGTGTCGGTCGTTGGAACTGTGGAGCGTGGCATAACTGTCCTCCACGTCCCTAGCTCTCCTTGTTCTACGGTTGATAGTTAGTAGTTAAGTGTAGTTAGTTATATATTGTTAATAGTGTAAATAATATTGTAGATATTTGTTAGCCGGTTTGGGCCGTAGCCCTCCCCGGCTCCCGGCACCAGGCTCATGCCTGGTTCGCCGGGCTTCAAGCAATGTGCGGCCTGTAAGAAGCCGATGCCGACCAGCGACCCTCACGACGCGTGTCTAAAGTGCCTAGGGGAATCGCACAGGTCGGACAAGTGCCGCATTTGCAAGGCTTTTAAGCCTAGGACAAAGGAGAGAGACCAGAGACTTAGGACTCTCCTCATGGAAGCAGCACTCGACCCGGCAGCTTCGCAGGCCGTCATTTCGACACCGGCACCGGATTGCGCCGGCACCGGAAAGACTCCCCGACACCGACCTTCCCCAGCACCGGGTGCAGAAGCAAGACCCTCGAAGTCTGCAACTCCATCCAGGCAGACTCGAGTGGAGCGCCCGGCACTGACATCTGCCGCGGCGCTACCGGCACCGTCGACTCCAGGCCCGGAGGCTCCGTCGAGTCCGGTTCCGCCGAGCTCCCCCATAAGATCTGGGGTTGAGCTATTGGTCCCTTCGACGCCAGAGACCTTCAGCTCGGCACGGGACCTCATTGCCCTGACTGAGGCAACTCAGCCTCCAACCCGGTACCTCCGGTGTGGGTAGCATCCAGGGGCAAACCTATGATGTCAGCGCCGTCTCGGGACTCACGCTCGCTGTCGAGGTCCCGACACCATGGTCGCTCAAGATCCCGGCACCGCTCCCCTCGGCGGTACCGGTCGTACTCGCGGCACCGATCGGCCTCCAGACGGTCACGGTCTGGTTCCAGCCACCGATACCGGCACCGGGACTCTAGGAGCCAGTCCCGCCGTCGATCAGCGCGCCGGTCGACCTCCCGGCACCGAGCTGGTGGCAGGTCCCGGTCCCAGTCGACCTCCCGACACCGCGTCGGTGGCAGGTCCCGGTCCCGATCCCGGCACCGAGGCAGCAGCCAGTACCGGTCCCGATCCCGGCACCGAGTCCATGACAGACCCCGGTCCCGATCCCCGGCACCGAGAACATCTTCGGCGCCAGGACGCGGAGACTCTTACCAGCCGCGGTCGGCCCCTCCATGGCCTTCCAGACAGCCGTTGGTGTCATCGCAGGCGGACAGTGTATACGCGCTGGGCACTGACAGACAAGCGGCGCTTTTTCAAGACCCTCCGCAGCAGGACCAGGGTCCGCAACAGTGGGGGTTCTGGACACCCTGGGCGTACCATCAAGCCCAGGGCCCCCAACAGCTTCCTCCTAGGCCTGCAACGGCAGAGCACAGAGCACCGGAGGCGACGTTGTCTCGCCCCCCTCCCTCCCCGGACGGGGAGGACGGGTCAAAGCAACAGGACCCTGATCTCCCTCCTGAGCCAGAGGCGAGGGCTGAGGCGGACCCCCCACTGGACACTCTCTTGCCAGGGGTCTCCTCATCGTCTTCTCCCGATGAGGCGGTGGCTGGCACTTCCTCTAATAGCCCTCCTCCGCTGGATCTCAGGGCACATCAGGACCTCCTCAGGCGCATAGCACAGAATCTGAGCCTGCAAGCTGAGGAGGTCTCTGAGATCGAGGACCCCGTCGTCAGCATCCTCTCCTCCGATGCTCCCACCAGGGTCGCCCTCCCCTTTATTCGGACGATCCAGGCCAACGCCAATACGATCTGGCAATCTCCGGCCTCCATCCCCCCTACTGCACGGGGCGTCGAAAGGAAGTACATGGCCCCCTCCAAGGGCTATGAGTACCTCCATATTCACCCGACACCATGTTCCCTGGTGGTACAGTCGGTGAACGAGAGGGAGCGTCACGGACAGGAAGCCCCAGCCCCCAAATCCAAGGAGGCCAGGCGTATGGACCTCCTCGGCTGCAAGGTTTATTCGGCTGGGGACCTTCAGCTCAGGGTTTCCAACCAGCAAGCCCTTCTTAGCCGCTACGCATTTAACTCTTGGGTGGCAGTGGATAAGTTAAAAGAGCTGCTGCCACAAGAGGTGCGTCAAGAATTTGCGGCGATTCTTGACGAGGGCAAAAAGGTTGCACGAACCTCGTTGCAGGCCTCCTTGGACGCTGCAGACTCGGCTGCCCGTACCCTCGCCTCGGGGGTGACGATGCGCCGCATCTCCTGGCTTCAGGTTTCTGGCCTTCCTCCAGAGCTCCAATACACCATCCAGGACCTCCCGTTCGAAGGCCAAGGCCTGTTCTCAGAGAAGACAGACCCCAGACTGAAAAGTCTTAAGGTCAATCGGGTCATTATGCGCTCCCTTGGTATGCACACACCTGGGACGCAACGCAGACCCTTCCGACCACAGCAACAGCAGCAGCGTCGGCCATACCCCCAGTTCCGCCAACGGCAGGACCTTAATAGGCGCCGCGGCAGAAATGGCAGGCGCAGGCCGTCGGGCAATCAAGGGGGGCAAAACCAAAGTTCCTCTAAAGCCCCACCTGGACCCAAACCTTCGTTTTGAAGGTGCGCCCGAGGGCGTAATACCAGTATCCCCCATGGATCCTTCCCCCCCGTTTTCCAACCGCCTTTCGTTTTTCCTCCAGGCGTGGTCCCGGATAACATCCGACCGCTGGGTCTTACGCACGGTGCAGACGGAATACCGTCTGCAGTTTGTATCATTTCCTCCCTCCTGCCCCCCATCCTCGTCCCTCTTCAGGGACCCCTCTCACGAGCAATTCCTCCGCCAGGAGGTACAGACGCTCCTCAACAAAGGAGCTATAGAGGCGGTTCCGGAGAACGAGAAGGGCAAGGGGTTTTATTCCCGCTACTTTCTGATCCCCAAGGCCAAGGGAGGCCTCAGGCCTATCCTTGACCTGCGAGAGCTCAACAAATATCTAGTGAAGTTGAAGTTCCGCATGGTATCCCTGGGGACCATTATCCCATCCCTGGATCCTGGAGACTGGTATGCCGCCCTCGACATGCAGGACGCTTATTTTCATATTGCCATATGGCCACACCACAGACGTTTCCTTCGGTTCGTGGTCGGCCGCCTTCACTACCAATTTGCGGTCCTCCCATTTGGCCTTTCTACGGCTCCGAGGGTATTCACAAAATGCATGGCTGTCGTTGTGGCACATCTTCGGCGCAGTCGCA
The DNA here is from genome assembly GCF_007399415.2 of Gopherus evgoodei. NCBI lineage: Eukaryota > Metazoa > Chordata > Testudines > Testudinidae > Gopherus > Gopherus evgoodei. Next base: position 83,359,079 of record NC_044328.1, read on the forward strand.
TTCACGTGTTCCCTTACCTCGACGATTGGTTAATTTGGGGCACGTCGGAGCTGCAGGTCTGCAGCCACGTCCGCAGGATCACCGGCCTGTTTGCTACCTTGGGCCTCATGATCAACGTGGACAAGTCCACCCTGCTCCCCTCGCAGAGAGTGGAGTTCATTGGGGCCGTCCTGGACTCCACCGTAGCCAGGGCCCTTCTGCCGTTGCCGAGGTTCCAGTCGTTGTCGGCGATCGTTCAGCGCTTGCTGGCAGCCCCCCTGACATCGATACGGACATGTCTAACCCTGTTAGGCTATACGGCAGCCTGCACATTTGTGACCGGGTATGCACGGCTCCGCATGAGGCCCCTCCAGTCTTGGCTCATCGCACATTACCGGCCGGCAAGGCAGTCACTAGACATGCTGATCACAATCCCCCAGGGGGTGTTGGATTCTCTCAGTTGGTGGCTAGACCAGTCCGTCGTGTGTGCGGGGCTCCTATTCCACCCACCCCAGCCCTCGGTGTCCCTAACGACGGATGCCTCAGATCTCGGCTGGGGGGCCCACCTGGGAACCCTGAGGACACAGGGCCTGTGGTCCCCACAGGAGGTGGAGCTACATATCAACATGCGGGAGTTGAGAGCGGTCCGCTTTGCTTGTCAAACGTTCTGTCACCAGCTTCGTGGTCGTTGTGTCGCGGTATTTACCGACAACACGACGACCATGTACTATATCAACAAGCAGGGTGGCACCAGATCCTCTCCCCTATGTCACGAGGCGATGCGACTCTGGGACTTTTGTATAGCCCACTCCATTCACCTCATGGCTTCCTTCCTCCCCGGAGTACGGAACACGCTGGCGGACCGCCTGAGCAGATCCTTCCTCGTGCACGAATGGTCCCTCCGCCCGGACATCGCCCTCTTGATTTTCCAGAGGTGGGGTTGTCCCCGCGTGGACCTCTTCGCGTCCAGGGGGAACAGGAAATGCCAGGCGTTCTGCTCCTTTCAGGGCCGGGAACCCGGGTCTATAGCGGACGCCTTCCTTATTCCGTGGACGACCCACTTGTTCTACGCGTTCCCCCCGTTCCCGCTGGTCCACAGGGTCCTTCTGAAGGTGCGCAGGGACAGGGCCCGCGTGATCATGGTAGCCCCGGCGTGGCCCAGGCAACATTGGTACCCCATGTTGCTGGACCTGGCCATAGCCGACCCATTTCCCCTGCCCCTTCACCCGGACCTGATCACCCAGGACCACGGAACTCTCTGTCACCCGGACCTCCAGTCGCTGCACCTAGCAGCGTGGCTCCTGCGTGGCTGACCAGTTCTGAGTTGCGCTGCTCCACCCCGCTACGTGAGGTACTCTTGGGCAGCAGAAAGCCTTCCATTAGAGCGACGTACTCGGCCAAGTGGAAGTGTTTCTCTTGTTGGTGCGTGGAGAAGGGTCTCCTCCCGATGGAAGTTTCGGTGGCCAATATTTTGCACTATATTTGGTCCCTTAAGCAACAGGGCCTGGCGATATCGTCCCTGCGGGTCCACCTGGCGGCTATCTCCACCTTTCACCCGGGTGGGGATGGCCGCTCAGTTTTCTCTCACCCGACGGTGACTAGATTCCTTAAGGGGCTGGAATGTCTATACCCTAACATCCGACCCCCTGCCCCTACCTGGAATCTTAACCTGGTGTTGTCTCGGCTCATGGGGCCCCCCTTTGAGCCGTTAGCTACTTGCTCCCTACTCTATCTCTCTTGGAAGACTGCCTTTTTAGTAGCTATTACCTCAACTAGACGGGTGTCGGAACTCCGGGCTCTCACGGTAGATCCCCCGTATACAGTCTTCCATAAAGATAAGGTGCAGCTGAGACCGCACCCTGCCTTTCTCCCCAAGGTGGTCTCAGCCTTCCACGTCAACCAGGAGATCTTCCTCCCAGTTTTTTTCCCGAAACCTCATTCTTCACGCAGGGAGCAACAACTCCACTCGCTTGATGTCCGTCGGGCTCTCGCGTTTTATGTGGAGAGGACCAAACCGTTCCGCAAATCCCCCCAGCTTTTCGTGGCAGTATCGGACCGCATTAAGGGGCTTCTCATTTCCTCGCAGAGGTTATCCTCGTGGGTAACGTCCTGTATCAGGACCTGCTATGACTTGGCTCACGTTCCTACGGGCCGTGTGACTGCGCACTCTACCAGGGCGCAGGCATCGTCGCTGGCTTTCCTCGCCCGTGTGCCCATCCAGGAAATCTGTCGGGCAGCGACCTGGTCATCGGTCCACACCTTTGCTTCCCACTATGCCCTGGTCCAGCAGTCCAGAGAGGACGCGGCCTTCGGATCTGCAGTGCTCCATGCCGCTACTTCTCACTCCGACCCCACCGCCTAGGTATGGCTTGGGATTCACCTAACTGGAATGGATATGAGCAATCACTCGAAGAAGAAAAGACGGTTACTCACCTTTGTAACTGTTGTTCTTCGAGATGTGTTGCTCACATCCATTCCACACCCGCCCTCCTTCCCCACTGTCGGAGTAGCCGGCAAGAAGGAACTGAGGAGCGGGCGGGCCGGCAGGGGTATATATCGGGTGCCATGGCGGCGCCACTCTAGGGGGCGACCTGCCGGCCCATTGGAGTTGCTAGGGTAAAAAGTTTCCGACGAACGTGCACGCGTGGCGCGCACACCTAACTGGAATGGATGTGAGCAACACATCTCGAAGAACAACAGTTACAAAGGTGAGTAACCGTCTTTTCTTGTTCCCAAGATGGGCGTCAGAACATTCACTTCAGGGGTCCCTCATACACAAGGAAGTGCTCTGACACCATATCACAGACAATCATTGTCTGTCCTACAGCAGTCAGGGACGATGAGCCCGCCAGGACATTTCCACATGTGGAAACCCAGAGCTGCTAAACCACGTTCTGAGTAATTGAGAGCATAAGTTACACAGATGTTTGGGCCCTCACGCTGCAGCTCTGAGATCACAGCTGGGCCCCTCTACAGACTTCCTAAGAGGCCCAATTCAATAACAACAGGGTCAAGCAAAAGGCACCTAACTGGTCTCCAATGCTGCTATGATTAGGGATCTGTGCAAGTGAAGATCCACCATTACTATCCCTTCTCCTGCATTCTGACTGGCTGCATAGCTATTCAGAGAAACATCATATTGCAATGAGAGAACATTTCCCTGCCTCTTCAGACAACTAGTCAGATTGCAGAAGAGACAAAGCAAGTTAATAGGACTCATGGCCTACATACGTGTGAAGCATCTCAAGCTCCTATGGCACGGAGTAACCTCTCCCCTCCACGTGGGGCCCAGTAATCCAGGTCTGAAAAGTTTGCTATTTGCTAAAATGCACCCATGAGCTGTCACGCTGTAACACAAACACCGAGGTGTGTTGAGGGAAAGTCTACCCCCACCCCACCCCCCCAAGCTCATCTGGGCATTTACCCTGCTGTGGCCAGGCCAATTCGCTCCATGATCACTCTCCTGGCTTTGTCTGTCCACTCTTCATCCTCAGCCCAAGGCCCTGGGAAAACATGAGAAAGCAAATTAGTAAAGTAGGCCAAGATCCCCAACTCAGACTGGGCCAGCACAGCAGCTAGGCTGCTTGGGTCCAGCAATCCACATAGATGAGCAACATCTTCTGAATAGTTCCTTCCATCAGCAAGTCACACCAGGGATGGGGACGCACTTCTGCCTCTAAGACGATATCTTGGGCTCACTTTACCCAGTCTATGCAACAGGGCTCAATTCTGGTGTGTACTGCGTACGACTATATACAGCACATCATCTCCTGCTCTGCCCTTCCACAACAGTTGGGGCTGGGATTTGTGCTGGTGAACCAGAGATGCACTTAGAGTATGCTTGCCATTCACAGGATAGATTTCACACCGGTCATTCTGCCAGGAGATTCCCTCTCTTGTAACCTTGCTGCAGCTGAAGAGTGCAGAGGTAGTTACGATTTCCTGGATGGGAACAAGTCTGGAGTCAAAAAGCCCAAAGCATGACCCATCGAAAGGAAACAGCTCTAGATCCTCACAACATAAGAGCAGCCATACAAGGTCAGATCAAAGGTCTATCTAGCCCAGTATCCTGTCTTCTGACAGTGGCCAATGCCAGGTGCTCCAGAGAGAATGACCAGAACAGGTAATCATCAAATGATCCAGCCCCTGTCACCCATTCCCACCTTCTGGCAAACAGAGACTAGAGACACCATTCCTGCCCATCCTGGCTAATACCCTTTGATGGACCTATCCTCCATAAATTTATCTCGTTCTTTTATCAGCCTTGTTATAGTCTTGGCCTTCACAACATCTTCACAACTGTATGCTGTGTGAGGAAATACTTCCTTGTGTTTGTTTTAAACCTGCTGCCTATTAATTTCATTTTGTGACCCCTAGTTCTTGTATTACAAGAAGGAGTAATTTACTTATTTACTTTCTCCACACCAGTCATGATTTTATAGACCTCTGTCATATCCCCTCCTTAGTCATCTCTTTTCCAAGCTGAAAAGTCCCAGTCTTATTAATCTCTCCTCACATGAGAGCTGTTCCATACCCCTAATCATTTTTGTTTCCCTTTTCTGAACTTTTTTCCAATATTTTTTGGAGAAGGGGCGACCACATCTGCATGCAGTATTCAAGGTGTGGATACACATGGATTTATATACATGCAATATGATATTTTTTGTCTTATCTATTCCTTTCTTAATGATCCCCAACCTTCAGCTCGTTTTTTTTTTACTGTTGCTGCACATTGGGTGGATGTTTTCAGAGAACTATCTATGACTCCAAGATCTCGAGTGGTAACAGCTCATTTAGACCCCATTATTTTATTGAGAGAGAGAGAGAGAGAGAGAGAGAGAGTTGGGATTATGTTTTCCAATGTGCATTACTTTGCATTTATCAACACTGAATTTCATCTGCCGTTTTGTTGCCCAGTCACCCAGTTTTGTGGAATTCCTTTGTAACTTTTCACAGTCTGCTTTAGACTTAATTATCTTGAGTAGTTTTGTAGCATCAGCAAATTTTGCTACTTTACTGTTTACCCCTTTTTCCAGCTCATCGAGGAATATGTTGAATAGGACTGGGCCCAGTGCCAGACGGAGATGCCCATCAGGAAAGTCAATTCAATGAGCCTAATGAGATGTCAGGTGTGACACAAGTGTCACTGTATATGCTCCAGCAACACCAAGGAAACATACACAGCAAGTGTCATGTCTTGGGGCCACACACAGGCGAGGTCTTTTCTAGACATCCCTGTGGGGGTGAGTGCTGGGGATCCTTACCATGGTCGATGGGATAGACCTTCAGCCCGTCCAGCTCAAAGAGCCGCCCCTTGATGGGAACATAACTGACAAAGTGAAAAGCCTCCATGGTCCGCACAGCGCTGATTCCATTCTGCTTTTCCGGCAGGTGCCGAGGCTCTGGCCTGCAAAGGCAACACATCCGAGAGGTCAATGCAGCAGCAGCAGCAACCGCCCTTCCTCCAGGAAGCTGAGCTGCTGGAGACACCCACACTCACCTGGCATGGCTGTTATGGGCCTTGGCCAGCTCCGGAGCATTCCCAATGGCATAGCCTTTACTCTGCAAAAAGCAAAGGAAGATTATAAAAACCCCTGAGGTGGAGGGATGCGATGGCTGGAATCCCTCAACTAAGCACCTCTAGTCCATGTCTCTGGAAACGCCTCCCTCATCTGTGGGCACCTCATTAACAGATTTACACAGGGCTGTACAAGAGTGGATCATGACCTGGAGACACAAACCCAAGGTAAAGACATAGTACCAGTTCCAGAGGAGGCAGCCTAGGGCATTACTGTGAGCAAGGAAGGAGGAAGTGCTTGAAGAGGTGGGTGCTTGGCTAAAGAGGGTATGGAGAATATTCCAGACCTAGGGGACAGCACAGAGCTAGGCAAGAGCAAAGGAGATAGACTAAGGGTGAAGTAAGGAGAAAGGATTAGGAAGAACGCAAGAACAAGGGGGGAGGAATGAGACCAGAAGCTTGGGTGAGGGCATGACTACCTAAGGAGCCATCCCTTTACAAAAACCTCACAGGAAAGGAGTAGGGTCCCCACAGCAAGACGCATCCCTCAGATGCTCCCCCAAAGCCCCACTACCGCAGGCCACCCCATACCTCTGGGCTGAACCCCTTGGTGAAATCCTTCATGCGACTCAGCGTCGGCCCCAGGTCCACATTGCTGCAGTTCAGGAGGACACTCAGCAAGGCATGGGTGGCACAGGAATTGGGAATCAGCTAATGGGCAAATAGACCAAGTTAAACAACAGAAAAGGGATGATACTTCAGCATCACCACCAGGGAGTTACCCAGCACCATGCAGTAACTGGTGCCGAAAAATAGCACAACAGCTGCCTGGAGCACTAAATTGACCAACACGACCCCTGTTCCGGTCAGTGTCCCCAGGTCAATCACACCATACCCCTGTGAGCAGCTGTTCAAGGCAAACTGGACCTCTGTTGTAACAGCTGACTTGCATTCCCTCAACCCCTCCAGCCTGCTGCAAGGTCCCGGAGCGGACGAGGGAAGAAGCTAGACATACAGCCATTTAATGTTTACAGAAAACATGGCACCATGGGAGAATGCAGTCCCAGAATACTTGGGGGCTGGAGTTGCACTCATGTAAGCTTCCTTCTCCCAAAATGCTGTGATACCCGATTCACCTCCAGCAGGGGACTATACCAAACGCATCAGTCGGTGCTCTGCAAGACCACAATGCTGGCTAAACTCCTGATCCCTTTCTCCAGAGCAGGCTGCAAGCCTTGTGCACTCAGCACAGCACTCTGGGCTCCAGAGAAATGCTAGATCCCAAGCAAGTCCTCTGGCCTTTCCTACCAGCCATGTGTTAAGGAGTGATCCAGGGAAAGTGTTAGTTTCACATATCCCCACTGTCCAGGACTCCCAAATCTCCCAAACTCTGTTGTTCAGTCCCCAGTTCCAAATGCCCCTCAGATAGCTGCTGCCTTCATTATGTCCCAAAATATACCCGGGTGACTAATATAAAAGCCAAACCCAAGCTGGGACAAGGACTCCTGCGTTCTACCAGTCGGGGTAACTACTCTATACCTATTGACCATCACTTCCAAGTCTTCCACATTTTGGCTAGTTACAGATTATACCAATGCATGAAAGAGTCCTCACTGCCCACTCCCCCGCAGCGGCGTCCTGAGAGAGACACCTCGCCCTCCACTCCCAGCCAACCTACCTGATGAGCAAAGAACATATTATTGACGATGTCATCGTCAATCACCGATGTCTCATCCACCAGGGTGGAGACCTTCCGGCGGGACCGGCGCTCTTCGATCCATTTGAAGAGGAAGATGAACCCGTACACTGGGCTGGCAGGGAAAGAAATGCAATGGGGGGTGGAGTTAGCAGCTGAGCCAGTTTAGAAGTGTCTCCATCAACATGAACTGTGCCGCTCCAGTCAGTCAAGCACCAGAGGCGTTTTCAGTTTAAACCACAATTTGTGAGGAGAAACAAGGAGAGGCATTAAAGCCAACCCCCAGCCTACTGGAAAGTGCCACAGCTGTCCTTGCTCCCCACACTCCAGCTGATTATTCTAGTCTGATACTCAAACCAGGCATCTCAGAGAGCACCCAAGTCTGTAATCTTTGTGATTTAATGGAAACCCACAGTACAGTAATAAGGAGACCCTATGGAGTGGAGCAGTTACACACTCTCCGGGGAATCAGAGAATCATAGAAGATTAGGGTTGGAAGAGACCTCAGGAGGTCATCCAGTCCAATTCCCTGCTCAAAACAGGAGAGAGATGCCTCTCCATGCCCCCCAGTGTAGCCGGGTCATCATCAGATGACCCAGTATTTCATACCGTACTACACTAAGTTTGCAGTGTAATGTTTTTGAGCAGGGTGAGACATTAGCTTCGTGGGAGCGCCCTGGTGGCTCACTCTTAGATGCATGACTTTATTTCTAACCATCAAGAAAAACCACATCAGCCACTGTTTGCAGGCTTGAAATTGCCTCTGCCAGTGGAGAAGACAAAGAACTCTAACCCCCTGAAATCCATCCTGTTAGCCTGCGGAATCTTTCTCTACACATACTGTTATTCTGGTACCCACTTGGAGTCCCCATCCCACAGCACTGCCACGGGTTAACTCACTCCTCCTTCCACTTCCTCCTCTTGAACAAGCAGGAAGACTGATCACACATCCTACCTCCCAAGTCTGACCAAACACTTTTCAGAACTTCCCTGTGAAGTGTCTATGACACAAACTACTGAAGAAATCTGATACAGTGACAAGCAGGCCCTTCAGAACTGCTCAAGGGGAGCTCCCAAACTCTCAGGGCATGTCTACAGGTGGACTATGGGGATATGATTGCTAAAACACACTAACATCTGCGCATTCATTGGTTCAAGTAGACCATACTGGTGTTAACTAAAAGCTCTCTAGTACGTGTTAACTTCATACTGAACAGCACTGGATTAATGTGAAAAAGGGAACTTTTAGTGTGCAGTAGGGTCTACAAAACCAATTAATGCCAACATATTAGTGCCTTTAGAAATCACACCCCCGTAGTCCGTGTTACTACTCTGCATATATGTGCCCTGAGAAGTTTTTGCTTGATGAAATCTACTTCAGCAAGTCGTGCTGCTGAGTGAGTAACTTACCCCTGGCATTTGCTTTGTAGATCATAGATCTCCTCAACCTGCACCCCTTTAACTCCTACAAAAAAAGACAGCAGGAATCAGCGTGACGAGACCAGCAGAAGGGAGCCAGAGCCCATGTCACAGATGAAACCTATCTTGCAGAAAGGCTCGCATACTCACCAAAATCCTCTACTAGCAGGGTGAAGAGACCTGAAGAGGAACAAAAGAGAGAGATTTACTTCTGGCTGCCAAGTTCATGCTGCTACATGGAAGGCAGACAGAGAATCTTCTGCCCCTTACCTCTGACTAGTGCTGTAAGGCTCCCATGGCAAATTTTGAAGGGAACTAAAAGTTTGGAACTGTGATTAAAAATAATGCACCATAACAAGCCTTGTTTTCAGTACAGATTTTCTCCTGACCTGGACACTGCCCCATAGTTCTTACTTGAGTGGTTTCCTGGCTCATGCTGCCTGAATAGAGATTTTTAAAATATTTGGGGTTTAACATTTTTAGGGGACCTTCTTTTCCACCTGATCTTCCTGCTCAGCCCTGGTGGTGGAGAGGATACCTACATGTCAAGATATTGACGAAAATGATTGATGAAATGAAAATGATCAGGGGGCTGGAGCACATGACTTATGAGGAGAGGCTGAGGGAACTGGGGTTATTTAGTCTGTAGAAGAGAAGAGTGAGGGGGGATTTCATAGCTGCTTTCAACTACCTGAAGGAGAGTTCCAAAGACGATGGAGCTCAGCTGTTCTCAGTGGTGGCAGATGACAGCACAAGAAGAAATGGTCTCAAGTTGCAGTGGGGGAGGTCTAGGTTGGATATTAGGAAACACTAATAGAAAGCACTGGAATGGGTTACCTAGGGAGGTGGTGGAATCTCCATCCTTAGAGGTTTTTAAGACCCAGCTTGACAAAGCCTTGGCTGGGATGATTTAGTTGGTGTTGGTCCTACTCTGAGCAGGGGATTGGACTAGATGACCTCCTGAGGTCTCTTCCAACCCTAATATTCTATGATTGACCCACTACTGCCACCAAACTATCTAGGAAGTTATATGAGTCCATCATAGTAGGAGCCTCCCAAGCATTTAAAAAGAGAAATCATCTCTCTTTCTTCCCATCAGTAGGAGAAAGAGCTTAATTTGTTTATAGGATATCTTATTTATTTATGCTTGTATGAAAGTAGAAGAATAACTTATTACGGGAAAGCTAAATCAAAGAAATTAGTTTGCCATTTAGATCTGAGAGCGATGAGACATGTCTTCATGCTTCTCTCTTGTGGGAGTGAGTACCATAGGCTAGGTCCAGCTCGCAGAAAACTTGTTTCCCACATGTACAAAATGAGAAACACTATCCTGGAATGCAATGACACCAAGACTGTGGAGTATGGTAAACATCAGAGAGACCATTCCTGGACTACCATGTTCTGTTCTGGTGTCCATACTTAAAAAGAATGTTGAAAAACTGGAAAGAGTTCAGAGAAGAACAATTCAAGGACCAAAAAGTAATAGAATTGAAGTACATACATAAATGCGATGTCCTAGCCTAATAAAAGGATTCTCTCCTTGAAACCACAGAGATAAAAGTTATGGTATATCAATTACAACAACGCTCATCAGAGCGCACAATATAAAAGATGCACTCTACACCACAGCCTCAGGTTTATTTGCAAGGCAATATTTGCATGCCTCTGTCCAACAACAGGACAGAACAGGACCCAAGACTTAGAGGATTTTGGTCTATATATGAACAGCGCTCACGGCTGCAGACAGAGCTATAAGAGCAAAACTGAGCTAAGAATCTCCCCGTTTCTGTAACTCAGCCCTGAGGAATGCAAGCCCTGGAGTGCACGGGGGGCCTTTCTCCTCATAGACTAAGTGTATGTCTACACTACAGCTGGGCAGGGTAATTCCCAGCTCAGCTACACATACACACACGGACTACCCAGTCAATTACATACCTAAAACCTTGAATGGATCGTACTTAAGCAGCTAGCCCAAGCCGCCACCAGTGCTGCCACAGCCACACAGCAGTTTTTGGCACACTAGCTCGATCCGAATTACACCTCCCAGCTGCAGTGTAGCTGGACACACAGAATTTACGGTCACAGGAGACCACCAAATCATCTAGTCTGACCACCTTTTGAGGGTGCCACAACACTGGATATCTTACATCTCCCAGGCTGTTCTTCAAGAACGTGTAGTACAATGCTAGGGCTCAATGTAGGCAGATGAGGCTAGTTTTGACTTCACAAGTTTTGCTTCTGATTTATCTGCAACCTCTAAAATCACTTTCATTTCACTTCATGCATTCAGCAGTTACTTCAGCATCCATCAAAGAGAACTGGCCTACCATCCTGGCTGATCCAGGGGCAGGGGCTTTTTAGATTAGAAGTCCTGAAGGGAAGCTATCAGTACAGGGCATGTAACTCAAAGCAAATGGCCTGAAGACCCCAAGTTCCCTCTCCATCCTCTCAAGAAACCAAGAATCCACAGTGGGGAGGAAGAATAGTGTTGAGTCACAGCAAAGTAATCATGCAGCTGATGCAATCCATGATGATGATGAATTGAAAGGATACCCTAACTTAGATCATGTCTGCACTGCCACTTACCTCAGGCATAACTTTTGTCGCTCGGGGTGTGAATAATTCACCCTGAGTGACATAAGTTACACTGACCTAAGTGCTGGTGTGGATACATATAATGGCCCAGGATGGGTATAATTTTATCACAACACAGAACAGCAGGGAAACCCCCTGGTGTTCACAGCCTGATAGCTCACTCATACACCTACCGTCCTGAGCCATCTAAAGATGTCTAGATCAACTGTGGGTTAAAATGACAATTTCAGTACACTCCTGGTGTTCTGAATACTGGTCCCACGCTACCCTCCATTTCGGAGAGCCCATCCCTCAGCCTTGGCTAGGAGCTATTTTCTGGACACCCCAGAGAGTGTGTGCACGTAGGGGTCTATCAGCGATGCCCAGGGACATCACCAGCCTGAAAACTGAGGCTGGGAGGCCAGAATCACGGGATGAACCAGAGAGGGGCCGAGGCAATCGGGGCTTCAGCCCTTTTCTTTAGCTGTCTCACTGGCTCCTATCCCGTTTTGGGGAAAGTTGCTCATCCCACCCACCGACCCAGCCCCTCCCCTGGTCTCGCCCCATAAGCCCAAACCTCCTCCCCCCACAGCCTCCCACAACCCCCATAGGCCAGGCCTGCCCTGCCCTCCGCCCGCCTCACCGGGGTCGCTCTCCAGCTCCAGCCAGCCCTTATTCATCGTCCCCCGGGCCGGGCCTCAGCCAGCGCCATGTCCGGCCCCTCCGCTGCCCGGACGTTCGGGCCCCACAACCCCATCCGCCTCCGGCCACGCCCCCAGCCCCATACGTCATCGCGGAGCGACCCAAGGCGCACGCGTCCCGCGAGAGGAAGGGGTGAGAGATAAGTCCCGGCCGTGGCAGTCAGGCTGATGACAGCGTGAAATAAATCTCGGGGGGGTGCAGGGGTTTCACCAGGCCCCCATCCCCGGGCGCATGGCGCCGGCGGCGGGTACCCATCGGGAGGCACGGAAAAGGCCGGGGTCGACCCGCCTCTCTCCCGCGCCACCCACAGTGTCCAGCCAGGGGCCAGCCTGCCCCTGTCCTTCCCCCCAAGAGCCCGCTGTCCCGCCGCGCTGCGCGCTGTCCCTGCACCTAGCTTCTGAAAATCGGGCCCTGGGAAAGCGCAGGCTTCGGAGCGCGGTGCCCAGCAGCTCCCATCGCGGCGCTGACGGCCGGAGCCTCCCCAGGGCTGGGCACGACGCTTGCCAATTTGCCATCCCAACCCCCCGCCCCGTACCTGAATGGGAGACCGGCCCTTCTGAAAATCGTACTCTGGTCTCCGCCGCGCAGAGCAGGGCTGAGAACTGGAACCTGGGCGCGGGCAGGCAGTTAAAGCCAGGGGACGCTCATCGCTGCCCAGGCCACGAGAGGAGCATCTGACCTAGGGAGTATTGGCAAGGGAGCCGGCGAAAGGACAGAGACAGAGGGTGTTGTAAGAAAGCATTCATCTTTGAAACGACCACACGATGGCACCATCACCACAGGGACAATTGAAAGGCCTCCTGTCAACCCCCTAAAGCCCTGAGCACACCCGCCATACAACACCAGGGGACCCCAGAGCACACCCGCCATACATCAGGAGACCCTGAGCACACTGTACAACACCAGGGGACCCTGAGCACACCCATCGTACAACACTAGGGAACTGTGAACACAAGCATACAACTAGGGCAAAGGTCAGGCCCACACATTTATTGCTCATCTTGGGAAAATGGCCTTTTCACTCTATCGTTGCAGAAGCAGCCCATCACCAGCACAGATCTTGGAGCTAGTAGTTTAAAAGGATTTCTCTTTCAAAGTAAACTGGAAGAAGCCTGCTGTGGGAATAGCAGCTGCTGGCGGGACAGCAAGTCTCGCACTGGAGCAGTTGCTCAAGACAAACCCAGAGGAGACTCTGGAGTGACTGAGAAGCCAAAGGCTAGGGGGAGCTTTACAAGAGTTGTGCTCAAAGGTGAGCGGCAGCCAATGCAGCAGGCAGGCAGCACCTGGAGAGTCCCATTCTGTGACCAGAACAGCTCCGAGAGCTGCCTCCTGCTATGGCCAGAGTCTCTGGTTACAGGGCTAACGTTGCTCGTAAACCCTGTGGCTCCTGGTTTCTTCAGGCTGTGTTTTCACTGTGGCTCTATGATAAGTCAATTTTTATCAGTTTCATGCAAGTCTGAAAGTGCTGGCGGATCAGGGGAGAGCAATCAGGTGCTAGGGAGGATTGCATGCATGCCAACTCTGCCAGTGCCCTCAATGCCAGCCTGCAGCCCCTGCTATTCCAATCCTGGTGGGCTTCACACACAGCTCTGCCAATGCCCCTCCATCTTGACCTATAGTCCCCCAGTTATACTAGTCCCAGGCTTCTCTTAACCAGAAACAGCCTGTGGTTCCGTGATATGGAAAAACTGCTGCTGTGGACTCAGCCCAGCCCATTGAACTCATGTCACTAATGGCCTTAACCAGGTCTAGGGATAGAAAAGCTAGTGCATTAACGGATACATCACAGCACTGCCATGTATGGTGACTCTAGCTTACCACTATTCCACCCTGCTGCCTCACACAGATAGGCCTGGTCAGCTTGCAAGAAAGTCCTCCCCAGACAGCCAGAGAAGGGAGAAATCTTTCAGATTTCTGCATGGCTTTTGCTTCTTCCCCTATTCCCCATGCCGATCTCCCTCACACACACCTTTCTTTGCATGCTGCTAAATTACCACGGATCACCATCACCAAAGGGTGGAGGGGATCTCTGATTTGAATCCTTTCTCAGGAAGGCAACACACTGGTAACCCCGGCAGTAAACACCGGAGCACTACCCTTTGCTAGCCATCCTCATGCTTCGGGGCACAAGCTGATGGTCAGCTGGGGTCAGGAATCAAGTGCACTCCCCACAACCTAGTCCTGCACAATCAGAGGCATAATGGGGGATTTGCACCTCCTGTAGCGCTGGCATTGGCCACTCATACAGCGCTTCAGTATAGCACAGCTTATGTTCTTTCCAACTTGCTTCTTATGCTGTGGGAAACCCACCCACAAGCCTTTCCTGTGTGCTACTCACAACACTCAGAAACCCAAGGGCTCTGTTAGGACAGAAGCTGTCACAATGATAAATTGTCTGTTTATTACATCAGCACGTGGGGGGAGCGCTCCACTGTCTTCCCATTCAGCCCCTTGCTAATAAGCCAGGACCAGCGAGGAAAGATCTGGGCCATCTGAAGCAATCCCACTGGTAAGGTCACTGGCAGCAGCTGCAAGAGAAAGCCCTCCCCTTCCTCTCCAGGGACAGCCTATCAAACAAGCGTGTCCAGAGGTGTTTTCATTGCATGGGCCATGCTAAGCACTCCTGGCTACCACCACCCCATCATCCCTCCCTCCTGCTAACCAGGCTAGGAATGCTCCCTGCCCATGCCCAGTGCACTTTCAAGAAACCTTCAGTCCCAGCCCTGGGGCCTAGGAAGCAGGAATACAGAAAGTGTGCGGGCTGCATCCAAGACCATTGGTGTTATGGGTGCACGAGTCCACCTGCAGGATTGCAGCTGTCATAAACATACAGCTAAGGGTAGCATAAAATCCCTGCTTTACCTGTAAGGGTTAAGGAGCTCAAATAATCTGGTTGGCACCTGACCAAAAGGACCAATAAGGGGAGAAGATACTTTCAAATCTGTGGGGTGAGGTTTTGTTTTGTGCTCTCTTTGTTGTTCTCTCCAGGACAGAGAGGGACCAGGGCAGGAAAAACCATCTCCTAAAACCCTACCTGAAATAAGCACCCAGGATTACAAAAATTGTAAGTAATAGCAAGGAAATGTGTTAGATTATCCTTTGTTTAGCTTGTGAATTCTCCCTATGCTAAGAGGGAGGTTTATTCCTGTTTTTTGTAACTTTGAAGTTGTGCCTAGAGGGGAAATCCTCTGTGTTTTAAATCTTATTACCCTGTAAAATTACCTTCCCTCCTGATTTTATAGAGTTGCTTTTTTTTTTCTTTATAAAGTTCTGCTTTTAAGAACCTGATTGGTTTTTAGTGTCCTAAAAACCCAAGGGTCTGGTCTGTGCTCATCTTGGTTACCTATCTGGTTGCTATATTATTCTTAAGCCTCCCCAGGAAAGGGGCTTGGGGGGATATTTTGGGGAAACAGGAACTCCAAGTGGTCCTTTTCCTGAATCTTTGTCTAACTCACTTGGTGGTGGCAGCAGTACTGTCCAAGGACAAGGAAGGGTTTGTGCTTTGGGGAAGTTTTCAACCTAAACTGGTAGAAATAAGCTTAGGGGGTCTTTCATGCGGGTCGAGTGGGGAGGGAACCCTGACAGTGGCCGTGACAGGGGGCTAAGATGCTGCATTCCTCAGTGTTGTCCTGAGCTGGAGGGTTGGCACTGGCCAATGAATAACCTGAGGAAAAGTATCCCTTAAGCTGCTGGCTGCCAGGTGAGTCACACCCACTGGAATGAAACCACCTCACGGCTGTGTGGAGCAGGATGGGCTACTCAACACAACCAGGCCTTGGCTGGAGATGGCCATTCACCAGCTTTGCTGGGAATGGGCACCAAGCTAATCCCAACAGGGGCCTCTCTCTCTCTCGCTCCCTTCTCTCTCTGCCAGTGTTCCAAGGACACAGGGGCTCAGACCCAGCCGCTCTAAAGCCATAGGCTGCTGCTTCTGCTTGGGCAAAAGGAGACTCCTGCTAGGCTGGAGGGCCCCCACTCAGCTGCCAGGACCTGGAGCAGCACCGCAGACACCTCCCCGCTCTGCTGGGTTCCTGCTGCAGGAGGTGCTGGGAGTTGGGGCCTGATCCCAAGTTCACTGAGCTCAGGCCTTAGCAGCCGAAGGAAGAGGGGTAGAGTGGGAAGGCAGGACCCAGGCACCCAGAAACCCCCCATTCCTCACTGCACAGCACCCCCTAGTGCTTCCCCAACACCACACCAAACAGGGAGGGAGGGAGGTTTAGCTGCAGTTAGCTAAAGGAAGGATGCAGCTTGCCATGGGCAGATCCCCTGGCAGGCAGGGCTAGGCAGTCAGATACGCACCAGCAATTCTTTCCTCTAACTTCCCCCCTAGGCTGCATTAGCCTCACTCAGCTTAATTAAAGCTCAAGCCAACAAGCTCCTGGGTGGCATTTTCCCCATGTTTGTCTGGTACTTGCTTTAATTGCAAGGAGATTGCCAGGAGCTTCTTGGTTGTGTTTGCTTTGCCCCAGGGAAATAACACCTGGTAAAGCCCTTTTAGGTTGTGTTGCTCATGGGCCCAGTTTTTCTGTTTGGTGGCCGAACTGAAAAAAAAATCATAATTTTGGGCCGACCTCAAACAAACAAACAAAAAACAAATTGGATTTTTTTGGCAAAATGAAAAATTTTCATTTTGGCTCAAGTGAAATATTTTGATTGACATGAAATTAATGTTTCATTTGGGTTAAGAGTTTGGACCAGAGGAGCTAGTGGTCCCTTCTGGCTTTAAACTCTGTGATGTGAGTACTTATTAGAGCCTGATTTGAAATGCTCCAAGCAAGGAGGTGGTCAGCCCTTCCCTAGAGAGACTGCACCCCTGCCCAGTACATCCCCATAGGGGGTACTGTGTTCTGAGCATCTATTGCAATTTCCTCCTAGTGTCACAAAAGAGAGAGATTCAGAGAGTCGTAGATTCCAAGGCCAGAAAAATCCACTGAAGCTCCAAGAGAAAACATAGGGCCCGATCCAACGCCCAATGACGCCATTGGGTGTCGTCCCACTGCCTCCGAAGGCCTTTGAGAAGGGGCTGAAGCATTCCGCCTTATTCTCCCTCTTTCAGGAGAAATTTTCCATGACCTGACAACAGGGAGTGTTGTCAGCGAATCCATTCCCGTGTAGCAGGTAGGCTCTGCAATAGCATTCTTACTTGGTGAAGAAATTGCTCCCTTGCTCAGATGCCACCAGACAGCAATGTGATATTAACCCTCTAGTGCCTGAGGGGTTCAGACTGGGTTTTGTTTTTCTCCATTGGTCCCAGTTATGCCTTGGACCCACCCTAAATAAATTTTTTCCTGCCTTGTTTACACCCATCAAACATTTATAGTCTGGCATCATTTCCCCTCCTCTGTAGTCAGCTCTTAGCCAAGCGACACATATTTCACTCCCACCTTTCCTTGTAAATCAGCCATTCAATATCCCTGATCCTTTTTTGTTGTTCTTCTTCTTCCCGGAGCCTTCTCCAAGCATCAGCATTTCTCTGGCAAGGAGGTGCCCAGACTGGCGCTCTGCTGGCCAGGGCCGCCCAGAGGATTCTGGGGGCCTGGGGTCTTCGGCGGTGGGGGGCCCCCGCTTCAGCGGTAAGTCGGTGGCGGGGGGTCCTTCCGCTCCAGGACCCGCCACCGAAGTGCCCCTAAGACCCACGGTGGGGGGCCCCTGCTGCCGAAATACCGCTGAAGCAGGGGCCCCCCGCCGCCGAAGTGCAGCCAGGTCTTCAGCGGTAATTCCGCCACGGGTCTTCGGGGTACTTTGGCGGTGAGGCCTGGAACGGAAGGGCCCCCCCCGCCGCCAAATTACCACCGAAGACCTGGCTGCACTTCGGCGGCGGGTCCCGCTTCGGCAGTAATTCGGTGGCGGGGGGTCCTTCTGCCCCAGAGTAGAAGGACCCCCCGCCAGCGAAGACCGGGAGCAGAAGAAGCTCCAGGGACCCGGGCCCCGTGAGAGTTTTCCGGGGCCCCCAGAGCGAGTGAAGGACCCCACTCCAGGGGCCCTGAAAAACTCTCATGGGGGCCCCTGCGGGGCCCCGGGCAAATTGCCCCACTTGGCCCCCCTCCCCCCGGGCAGCCCTGCTGCTGGGAGTAGGACATGCACACTTGGAAAGGATGAGATGAAAACAGCGTGACAGCCATGTGATGCAGTGGGCATGGACTTAGCCCTGCGATCCATGGCCACCACAAAAGACCAAGCCCTGCCCTCTGCAACTCCACCAGTGTCAGCAGCTGTAACTGGGGAGAGCCATTGGCCCAGAACATCTGCAGACACTGAAGAGCTGACACTGCAGTACTCTTTCGGGAAGGCCAGATCAAACTGCCTAGTTGAGGTTCGTCTTTGTAAGATGGCTCAGAAGCAGAGCCCGAGGTCTCAAAAGACGTAAACCTTGGAGGAGTTGGGTTTCCTCCTTGAACCCAGTCAGAGAGTCACTTCTTGGGCCCCCAGATCAGAGTGGAGGATGCTGCTGTATGGACCAACCACTGAGCTGCCTCCACCGGTGCTGAGCACAGCATGGGGTGGGGAGGCAGAGGTGGCTGGACTGAGAGGCTAGCACCAGCTGAGAGCTCGTCTGATCTGGTCCCCATTATAAGCATGAACACTACAGCCACAGCCCCCAAGGCACCATTCCAGCAGCTGACCATAGCCAGAGTACAGAGGCAACCCAGCCCTGCCGCCTAGACCAAGGCATCCTCAGATGGACTGCTACATTGGCTCCCTGCCACCCAGGGACCCCCTGGAACAAAGGGAATCCCTGCTTAGCTAGTTCAGCTAGCTGTCCACCCCTGGAGCAGCACACAGCAGAGGCTTTGTACATTTTGAGGGAGGCGATATGGCAAAGATCGGTTGTTCAGCATTACCCAGGGGAGAATGAGGCTTTGGTCTGTGCGCCAGGCCACCCCAGGCCAATGATCACTTCCTCTCTCCCCGACAAACATGAAAGGACAGCTGCCAAACAAGAACCACCCCTCCCGGCGCTGCACGTGCAGTTTTGTTCCAGCCTTAGAAGGATTCCTGTTTGCTGGGGTTTCCTCACCCCAGGATGCAGGAGGAACAATTCCCCATTGTGCTGCCCTGCGTGGCAGCGGCTTGCAGACGCCCACCCCGGCTGGCTGGGGTTTATCCAGCCCGATTGGTTTAGGCTCAGCCCAGCCCAGACTTCGGCATGTGATTCCTTTCCTCTCTCTCACTTTTAACAAAGCCCTTCCCAGCAGGGCCTGTGGTTCACACTATTGTGTGGGGTCAGGGGCTGCAGGAAGGAGTGAGATCCTTATCCGCTTTGAGGAGTTTACTCAGCGAGTGAGATCATGCTGGCCATGTGGAAAAGGAGCTGCTGCTGCTGGCTGCCACAGAACTGATTTCCCCTCTGCCTGGAGGCTGGAGAAACAGCTCGAGGCAGCTGCACCTCACCTGGCTTTCTGGGTTTGAGCTGGGCACCCAACTGCTAGGGCCGGTGAGCTGCAAAGTTCTCAATGCCTAATTTGCCAACAAGTCCCTGAGCAAGGGAACAGGGCCCAGCCTCCCTTGTTGCATTCAGACACAGGGTGACCAATCCCCCAGAATCCTTTGTGGCAGGTCCCGGGCCGAGCGCTCCACGGAGGAGGCCTGAGCGAAGCTGCAGCAGTCAGCCAGAGGAGGGTGAAGGGGAGCAGACTGGTGATGCCAGCTAACTGACCGAGGCTTTCAGGCTGGCAATTACTACCTGGCCTAGGGCTGGGACAGGGCACCGCAGGCTGCTGAGCCCCCACAGCCCACTGAATTGCCATGAGCACCCCTATTCCAGAGGTTCCCTTGGACAGCCCAGTCCCTGTCTGGAGCAGAGAGTGACATGCAGGCGAGCAGAGGAAATGTGTTGAATTTCCCTCCCATCTGCCCCTTTGGCTTCTCTCTGCTCAGCCCAGCCTGGGCTCTGATTCCTCCTCTACAGCCACGAGCTTGGGAAAGGTTTAATCACTGCCCCTTTGCCTCCCTCTGATCTGCTAGTGACTGCACTGGTGGGTGCCTTTGCTTCCGGAAAGAGCATGGGCACATTCCACAGCCAAGCCCACCCACCTGCACCCCCTGCAGGGCTGGAATATGGACCATGGGGCTGAGCCCAACTGGGTACCGTATCTGTATGTAAGGGATAGGGGGAACGTCTGGAAGACAGTGGGCTCTGAGCCACTCCTGGCTGTAAAATACAGACACAAACCCAGATCAGCCTCCCTTTGGGGTGTCAGGCCTGGTGTCCAAGAATCCAATGCTGAATGGCCCACAGACACCCTGCTTCATTCCAGTGCACTGTGGTCAGCTGGAGCATGAATGGTGGTGGGCCCTGGGCCTCTCCCGCCTGGCGGTGCTGAGAGCTGTCCCCTGAGCAGAGGGAGTACCAGCTCCAAACCCCCACCTGGATCTGAGGTTCCCTCACTGTTCTATCAGCTCAGCAGCCACCAGCTCGGGGCAGCGGCTGTATCGTGGTTGGGCGGGCGCATGTAAGCACACCTGGCACCTTCAGGATGCCTTGGGGGCATCTGATGTGCAGCGATCTGCAAGCAAGGACCATCTTTCCCTGCCAGCCCATCTGACTCAGGGCACAAGGGCCAGGCAGGAGGCATGGCCCAGTCTCAGCAACTCTGCCCAGAAGGGAGCAAGGGGCGGGAGCCATTTCTAAGTGGGAGCTCAAGGGCTAACATGAAGCCAGAGTGCATGTTCTCGAGACAGTGCCAGGAGGAGGAGGAGATTCTGACACAACTTCAGCATCATGGCAGACGCCCCGGGGAATTTGCGACTGGGCTTTTCAGCTGCTGCTCTAATGGGAATCGGGAGACCACCAACTGGGAGCTCGTCACACACAACACAATATTGTGCAGCGTGGACACACACAAGCAGCAGCTGGGAATGGGCGAGGAGGACGAGTTGGAAGAAAGAATGAGAAAGGAGAGTGAAGGAGGTGGCAGGGGGGATATCACATGGGACAAATCAGGAGAGATGGACAGTGGGAGTCAGATTTCCACTGGTTCTGGCTCCCAGCCCTGCAGCCTGTCCCCGCTAATGAAACCCGCAATGGGATTTTCTGCTGTTTAAAGATGGTGGAAGCTGCAGCATCAGCTCAGATATGGAACACAGGGGAGCTGGACCCCAGTGATCGGACAGTGGCCTCATGCTACTGAAAGTCACCTGAAAGTTACATCCCTTGATGGGGATGCCAGGAATTGCTCTGCAGTCCTGCACTCTGGCTCTTCCAGTGCATCAGGGGAAGGCACATGAGAGCACTCTCTTCGCAATGCACCCTGCCATGGGTGGCACCCTTTCCTCGCCTTTCCTCTGCCCGGAAGCATAAACTTTGATCATGCTTCTCAGCTTACATTGCACGGCTCCAAGTGTTATCAGTATGTATGAATCACCCTGGGCCCTTTGGAAATGCCACCCCTGGACCCTGATGACCTCCTGTCGCAGTGAGTTCCAAAGGTCAGCTATACATGGCATATGGAACCCTTAGGAGGCATTCCAGCAGGTTGGCATGTGAGGCAGGAAGTGGCAGCAGTTGCAGTCAGGATTTCACTCAGGAGAAGCGGGAGCAGGGTCAGTTTCTCTCCTTGTGTTCAGGTGCAGGGGAGGGAAGGAGCTAACAAACAGGGAAGGGGAAGCTATGGGACTGATGCCCACTCACTCCCCAACCACTTCCCATCCTGAGCTGCACGCACAGGCCAGCTCTGGACATCACAGCTCTTGGGAAATGGGATGAGTGGGAGACAATGGGCAAGATCTATCCTCCAGCCCTCGCTGCAGGAACAGTCATGAAATGTGTCTGTGCCTCCACACACACACCTGGTCCGGGAGCCGTGTCATGGCTGGGGGGAAAAGGGGGAACTCGGACCAGAAGCGGAACCACAGCTGGGGCCTGAAAGAGAAGGCCAGCAGCTGCAATGCAGCCAGGAGTGGGGCCAGTGGCTGGGAGTGGAGCTGGGGGCAGAACAGAGGCTGGGGCGGGGAGGACGCTCCCTCCCCGTGGGACCTGGCTTGAGCCCTGCCGCACCCCCCTGGACGTTCCCTCATGCCCCGTAGGGGGACATGCCCCACAGTTCTGGTACCACTGCTGTAGGGAATGCCTGGGTTCCTGCAGATTTCTGAGCCTGGCTGAAGACCAGTTCAGTCACCAGGTGCTCTCTAGGGGACAGAATAAGAACTGCTTGGCTGTGTGTCATCGGCCCCACACTGCTAACAGAGAGTCTCCCTTAGCTCAGTGGCAGGGGTCTGTTACCATCTAAGGCCAAAGGGCCACACTGACAGCTGTTATATGCCTAGATTAATTATACTAATACATTTTACACCTGGGGACGAGGGGGCTTGCATTTCCCCAGATAATGGTTTCACCTGGTTTCCTTACCCCCTTTTCCTTCCCCTTGCTTTTGAGGCTGGGAAGGGCAAGGTCAATGGCAGAAGCATGCCAGCTCCCCAACTGGTCAGCACCCTTCTCATCTGCTCACAACTCCCTTCCTTTGGGTGGGCTTACCCAGGAGCGGCGCCAGCGTTTCTGGCGCCCTAGGCAGAATTTGGGGGGTGGCATTTTGTGCGCTCCCCATGGGGCATGTGGGAGCTTCCAGTTCCACTCCCATCACGCCGCCAAAGAAGGACCCTCCGCCGAAATGCCGCAGGCGACAGCGGCAGTCATTGAACTGCTCAATTGCCTGCAGCTGTTTTCTGCGGCACATCGGCAGAAGGTCCTTCTTCAGCGGCGTGATGGGAGTGGAACCAGAAGCTTCCACGCACCCTGTGGGGAGCGCACAAAATGCCGCCCCCCCCAAATCATGGTGCCCTGGACGAACGCCTAGGGTCGCCTAATGGAAGTGCCGGCCCTGGGCTTACCTGGGCCAATGCTGCCTTCCCCATCACAACCGGCCTGTCCTTCCAGCCATAATGGAGGAAAGGCTATTTATAAAACAATCCCCTCCCCTGGGTGGGGTTATGATAATGAGAAGGTGGGGTTAGACAGCCAATTTATAGCTGAGAATTGGTGCAGCTGATTGGTTTTACATGCACTTGACTTTGGAAGCTTTCTAGGACAGGGTTCTCCTTTTGGTTGTGTTTGTACAGCACCTAGCACCGTAGGGTCCTGGTCCATGACTGGGACTCTGGGGTCCTACCACAATACAGATAACAACAACAACCTGTACAGATGTCAAGGACTCAGGCCCCTTTGTACCGCAGGCTGCTCGCTACCATTGGCTGTTGGCTTCCAGCCTCCTGCCCACACGGTATTGGACTGTTTTGTTATTTTACTCTTTCCTGCTCCCTTTGCTCATTATTGCCACTTTCCAAAAATAAATGCCCCGTAGCTGCACCCAAGCCAGCTACAGGAATGCGTTGATTGTTGGACTCACTCTCCTCCCCCGCGCTCAGGCTACAGGGCCTGTCCTCAAAGCCCTAGATGAAGGTCAGCCAGTTACTCATAGGATGTAGCGAGGGACGGCAAAGATCATTGATTCGGCCCCTGTAGAGGCAGGAGGGAGTTCCTCATCACAGGGCGTGTCAGATAAATATACTACAGTATTAACACAGGGCTGCACTCCCTTTGTTACAGTGCTCTGCAAAGCAACACCGAGCTCAGGGTTTTCCCACCCTTCCACCCCAGTCTGTCGAAGCACCTGAAGGAATTCAGCCCAGCAAATGTCTGGGGTGGTAGGTCAGTCTCATTTTACAGATGGGGAACCTGAGGCGCAGAGCAGCTCCAGGAGTGACTTCCCTGAGGTCACGCAGTGCGTCAGTGGCAGAGCAGGCACTAGGACTCCCAGTGCTAGAGTCCAACCCCCTACAGCACAGTAGGGCTACCTTGGTGTAGCAGATAGAAGAATCCAGCCTTTGCTCCGTGGAACTTGCATTGCCCATCCTCCACCCTAGCTGCCCACATTTTCCTCTGTGGCACTGGTGCTTTGGAACGTGCAAATCAGATGCACGTGGCTTACTGTGTTTAACCAGGAACCAGTCTGACCAGTGCCAGCACTCGGCTTTTTCCCTACTCCTACTCTCCCAGGTCACCTTGGGTAAAGCAAATATTTTACACTGATGGAAGCCCTGAAAGCTGGGCTAGAGCACGGCCTCTCTGCATGGCTGGACAGGCAGACACCACCATTCAGCTAAATAGCATAAAGGCTTCCCTTCCCCACAGCTGCCCAGCCAGGGCAAGCTAACACAGAGACCCACCCCCTGGAGGGACCCCAGAGAGGGCACAATAACCCGGAAGCCAAGAGTATGAGGGAGGTGGTTGGTGCACAGCCCAGCAGAGAATGAGCAACGCTCCACTACCCAGCTGTTGTTGGCAACGGGGCAGGCCAGTGGATGCCCCAGGCCAGATCAGGATGCCCTTCCTGGGCAGTGCGTACACCAGTGACTCCCCTATCAGTGCCCCTGGAGAAAGGTCCTAGGTGCTGGCAGGAAGGATGCATGATCTGGCCTTAGAAAACAGGGCAAGAGTGCAGTTCCTCTGGGTGAGTCAGTTCTCAGCACAGCCACAAACTCATGTCATGGCAGGGCTGCATTGCTATCCCACTGCAGCACAGCTTGGCTTTGGGAACAAAGTTTTCATACTTTAGGCTCCCCTGCCATTGCGCTCCCAGAGAATCTCCATTACCACTCAGCTATATAGGGCCTATGACACACAACTCAAGACACTCTCTTCTATTCTCATACCTATTGTGTCTGGCCTGGCAAAGGGGAGTTCACAGGTGGTGTAAAGCCAGCATAGCCAGTTCTTATGCCACCTCCCCAGCGTAGGCATGTGGCTGAAGCACTATGCACTATAGCTATTCTTGGCTGGCCAACAGTCCCTCTGAAAGGGTTGTCTGAGGGTGTAAATCAGAGCAGCCACTAGGCTGCTCTAACTGGCACCAGGGCCAAGCGGAAAATCAGGTTGCTACAACTGGCTGCCTGGTGGTCTTTTGAAGTGGTCAGGTCAGGTTGAGTGGATTCCCAGCTGCAGCAGAGATCTGATCCTACGATTCCCAGCTAGCAAATGGCAGCCAGAGATCTGTACAAGCCAGCTCGTTACAATACCAATCAGCCGTTATGCTGGGACTCTTTCTCTTTGAGGCTGTATCTGTGATGGGTTTGAGGTCAAGCAGTCTGATTTTGGAGGAGACTACAGAGAGCTCTAAAGGCCTAATCCTAGGGGGGAAAGCCCCTAATAAATCAATAAATACATAAGAGGATCAAATCCTGACACTTAGACTTTTGCTGCCTACTTACTGGAAATATGCAGTTTCACAGCTGGAACTGCATTCTGGAAGCACACATTAATTGCAGGCATCGCTCACCGAGACAACGTTCAGCACCGCAGCCAACCCCACTCAATGGCCACAAAGGCAAGTGACTCCCCATCTGCACTTCCACAGCAACGGGCTGGTTTATTTGTTCAGAAAACAGATGGATTTCACCAGCAGTCAGTGGATAACGGGTCTGCGGAGGGGATCGCCTAGTTCGGGGATCTGCAGGGAGAGATGGAGCCTTTCAGCTCCAGGTCACTGGCTCAGTGAAGACACTCTCATTCCTTAATGTGCTGTAGGTGGGTGAATGCTGCAGCGTTCCTCGAATGGGTGAACCCTGCCACGACGCCCAGCAGGTGGGGGAGTCCGCAGCCTGGTGAACCCTGTCACGTCGCCCAGCGGGCAGGCCTGGTGAACCCTACCATGTCACCGAGCGAGCGGAGGAGTCCGCGGCCTGGTGAAACCTGCCACACCGCTGAGCAGGCGGGGGAGTCCGTGGCCCGGTGAGCCCTGCCACAACGCCCAGCAGGCGGGGGAGTCCGCGGCCTGGTGAACCCTGTCACGTCGCCCAGCGGGCAGGCCTGGTGAACCCTACCATGTCACCGAGCGAGCGGAGGAGTCCGCGGCCTGGTGAAACCTGCCACACCGCTGAGCAGGCGGGGGAGTCCGTGGCCCGGTGAGCCCTGCCACGACGCCCAGCAGGCAGGGGAGTCCGCGGCCTGGTGAACCCTGCCACGACACGGAGCGGGCGGGGGACTCCGCGGCCTGGTGAACCCTGCCACAACACGGAGCGGGCGGGGGACTCCGCGGCCGGGTGAACGTTGCCGTGACACGAGGCAGTAGGGGGAGTCCATGGCCACATGAATGTTGAGGTGTATTCTGTAACGAAGGGCATTCGTGACAGAGCCTGAGGCCACATGTAAAGTGACAAGCTGGGCCCCCTTTCTGACTGCTGCCCAGTGCCAGGGGGCGGAGAGACAGCAGGGTTCCTGTGGGAGGCAAATAACGTTCAACTCCACTCTGGTGACAGTTCTGTCCATAACTGGGCCGAAGCTCTGATGAGACTCACTCCTCCTCCCCTGACTCCCACAGTGCCGTGGGAGATGGCCAGAGGAGGCCGACGGTATCCTACTGAACAGCCGGTTGTGGCCCTAGCTGGGTGTATAGGAATTGGCTCTTCTCATTCTCTTGGCCACTCAACCTGGCTAACCCAGCTCCACACCGAACCCACCAAGCCATCCTGCTGCTGTGAGTGTGGTGGTCTTTTCCTTCTCTCCCATCAGGGACATAGCCAGCTCCTGCTTACCAGCCTCTCCATTGGCCCCTCTGCTCTGTATCACCCCCCTACCCCGAGCTGCCAGGCTCCTACGGAACGTCATGCCCTTCCGGGGCTGCACTGAGGGTTGTGGAGAGCCCCACCGTGATCATTCAATGCACCTGCAGCCTGGCTGGAAACAAGACATCCTCAACTGGGAGAGATGCTGGGGTGGGGTGGGAAATAGATGCTCTAGTGGGACTGGGGAGCTCCCCAAGCTGTCTTCAGTGCTGGAATCAAGAGATGCCCCGTGCCTCCAATGGTGAATGTCTCCAGACTCAGCCATGTTGCAAGACAGCTCCTGGTTTGGCAGGTCCCATTGTTAGGGCAGCATGGACACTGTTCCTAGCTGGGTGGATTGTCCCTTTCAGGGAGGGGTTTGTTCCAGTAGGTCCCTCCTTTCTCCCATATCCCCCCTCGTGTACACCCCCCTCCCTTCAGGCTCTATGTGGCCATGGCCTGCCTGGGCATCCGGTTCCTCTCGTGCAGCTTGGCTCTCCCTTTCTTGCCGGCATCCATGCCGCTAAGTGCGTTTTTGCTCTTGGGGGGCTTGGCCTTGCGGCGCTGCCGGTCGCCACACCACACCCGCTCACAGTACTCCTCCACCTGGTGCAGGTTGGCGTAGCCGATCAGGTGCATGATGTCCTTGAACCAGGCCCTGTGCCCTGGCGGCAGGCGGGGCTCCGGCACCAGGCAGGATGGGCGAGGGGACTCATCCTCATGATCCCGCTGGAAGATGTGCTCCAGCTGCTGGCTCTCGATCACCTCCAGCGTGACCTTGGTGACGGTCTGGGAGAAGCCATGCTCCAGGCTCTTGCAGTAATAGGTGCCGGCGTCCGGGCGGTACAGCCTCCGGAACAGCAACCCCTGCTCCGTCTTCAGGATCCGCTCATCCGTCTTCACCTGCAAGTGACCACACGGCAATCAAACGTGGGAACATAGGGACTGCTGGGCTGGCTCTGACCATGAAGCCACGTGCTCCTATATCATACCTCCCACAATGCCAGCTCCGACCACCGAGCCACATAATCCCACATCCTACCTCCCACCACCGAGTCACATAATACTATATCCCACCTTGCTGGCTCCGACCACCGAGCCACATAATCCCATATCTCACCTTGCTGGCTCTGACCACCAAACCACATAATCCCATATCCTACCTCACCGGCTCTGACCACTGGGCCACGTGATCCCACATCTCACCTCGCCAGCTCCGACCCCTGGCCTTTGTGATCCCATATCCCATCTCCTGCCATGCTGGCTCTGACCACAGGTCCCCTGGCACCCTGCCCCCAGTCAAAGGGAATCTGATGGCTTCTGTGGCTTCCAGATATTCCCCCCAGCCTTGCACTCTAAGCAGCCTCCCACCCTCCCCTCCTCCATTACGGCAACGCTGGCAGGTTTCCACTGGCTGGCCACCTGCACCGAGAGCTGGGGCAGAGAGATCCCACCTCCATGGTGAGTGTCTCTCAAGGAACGTCCAGCAGGACGGCTGGGCAGGTGGAGGGAGCGGAGAGGGGGCGCAAGTGGGAAGCACTCAGGGATGCAAGCCAGTGGGGAAGCAGAGCGATAGACACGGCTGATCATCAGACTGCAGGGGCTAAATGTGTCAGAGGGGCAGTCCCAGTATGATCTGGCCCTGGGGGCTGTGTGCACCTCCCCACACAGAGCAAGGGGTACCTGCAAAATATCCTGGTCACTGTCACCAGGGGAGGCAATCAGAGCCAGAAAATCCTGCTTGGGCCTGTCGAGCGAGGTCCCCAGAGAACAGTTGGTTCCCATGGGTGTTGGGTGGACTCCCCCTTCGGGAAGGGTAGCCCCATGGCCCCATCCCGTCTGCACGAGGCCCCACCTCCCGCAGCTGGAGCCTGGAGCCCCCGCCCCCGATCCCGTGGTCCAAGAAGCACCTGGCCAGCTGGAATCCTGAGCCTCCCCTCCCCTACTGCCAGAGGCGCTCCAGGCCAGTCCCAGCCAGAGCAGCCCTAGCTCGCTGACCGATCGGAACCCCAGCCGGAGCAGCCCCAGCTGGCTGAGCGATCCGAGCCCCGGCCGGAGCAGCCCCGGCTGGCTGAGCGATCTGAGCCCCGGCCGCAGCAGCCCCAGCTGGCTGAGCGATCCGTGCCCCGGCCGGAGCAGCCCCAGCTGGCTGAGCGATCCGTGCCCCAGCTGGCTGAGCGATCCGTGTCCCGGCCGGAGCAGCCCCGGCTGGCTGAGC
Source organism: Gopherus evgoodei (assembly GCF_007399415.2). Taxonomy (NCBI): domain Eukaryota; kingdom Metazoa; phylum Chordata; order Testudines; family Testudinidae; genus Gopherus; species Gopherus evgoodei. The sequence continues at coordinate 83,387,720 of NC_044328.1, forward strand.
GATCCGTGCCCCGGCCGGAGCAGCCCCGGCTGGCTGAGCGATCCGTGCCCCGGCCAGAGCAGCCCCGGCTGGCTGACCGATCCGTGCCCCGGCCAGAGCAGCCCCGGCTGGCTGACCGATCCGTGCCCCGGCCGGAGCAGCCCCGGCTGGCTGACCGATCCGTGCCCCGGCCAGAGCAGCCCCGGCTGGCTGACCGATCTGAGCCCTGGCAGGAGCAGCCCCAGCCACGCTGGCAGGTCCGGGGTCAGAATAGCCCCAGCACAGCGTCCCACGGCAGCCTATTATACCTGCCGTCCATGTTGGCTCCCCAGTGCCAGCTCCATGGGGCTACCCTGCCAAGGGAACCGCTCTCCTGCATCTGTTTTCCTTGGGCACAGCTGCTCCTTCTGACCCTTGTAACCCACTGCTGAAGAGGCCATCTTCTACCTGCTCTTACAGCATCAGGCGAGTCCTGCCCCAGGCCCAGAGCTCATGTAATGTTCACTGAGGAGGCCCCTGCAGGCTGCCTCGTCAGCCAGCAAGTAGCTGCTCAGTGTGTAGAGAATGGAGCCCCAGGCAAGAGGCAGTTCATCTATTGGGAGGCCAAGAAGAGGGGCAGGGAGGACTCTGCTCATTGGACTGGAAGCTTTTGGCAATGGGTAAGGGGCACCATGCTGGGTATGGGGGCGGGGTGCTCCAGGGGGCAGACTGGGAGGGGACGGCATGGGGTGGGAAGGACGCCTCACCTCATCCCTTCGCTCGTCGTGGAGTCTCTGAAGGAACCACTGCACAGTGGCCTGGGGCGATTTGGGGATGCACTCCAGGAAGGTGCTGTTGTGCTCCGTCCCATACACCACCTTCTCCTCGGCACTGTCAAATTCATCCACTGTGGAACACAGATGTTCGCTCAGTGCCCGAGGGATGTCGTGCACCCCAGGGAGCAGGCAGCCAGTGCCAGCCACCACCCACCCCAACCCCTAGGGGACAGCCCTGACTCCACTCAGGTCCAAAGCATCTGGACCGACCCCGATGACCCCATGCAGTGCTGGCAGGGCACGTTTGGCTGGATTTGCTCTGTGGGCAGGGGTGGCTTGTCCCCCATCACTATGTGGCACAACATCACAGGGACAGCTGGTTAAGAGAATCTTCATTTGTGACCGCAGAGCCCATGCTCAGTGCCTCTGATCGAGACATGGGTGCAGGATATCTGAGCTGGGCCGGGGTGCTGCATGAGTGACCTCCCTGCTCAGCACACATGGAAAGCTCCTTGGGGCAAAACCACCACCTGGAGGAAGGTGCTGTTCAGGTCAGGATCCCAGTTACATGGGAGGACAGCCCAGGCATTGCCATGACACCACTGGGCAGGAGAGTCCTGGATGCCCAGCCACGGGCTGGCATCTCTAGGCCTATCTGCACCCAGCCACTGGGATGCTGAGTGGGAAGCTGGCCCCTCTCAGCCACGCGTGGGCTGGGACACAGGCGGAGCACATGGGCCACCTTACCGGTCAGGTTCTGATCCAGACACTGGTGCACGGGGTTCCCGGTCCGGATGTCCTGGCGGCGGAACCGGCGCTTGCTCGATGCTTGGTACCTGGTGCAGGAGATGCCGTCCCAGGCGCAGTATGGGTCCCGGGCCAGGCAGCACTCAGCACAGGCTGTGCCGTAGGTCTCACACTGGTGCAACTTCACCTGGGCCACCCCCACACGGGAGCCCACGTAGAGCATTTGCTGTGGGAGTAAATGGGAACAGGGCGGTAAACAGTAGGGGGGGGCTTTGCCTCGAGCCGAGCTCTCCACAATGATCCCATGGCAAACGGGCTGGGCAGAGCAGTGGGGTTGGGGCACTCTCCTCTCCCCAGCAGAAGCCAGTATTCAAAGCCTGCCTGGGGCCATATAAGGCTAGTCTCTGGAGACTGGCGCTGTTCTGCTTGCTTTGGGTTCAGGCCCAGATTGGAAAGGTTTGTTATTACAGACAAAGACTGAGGCGCCACGAGAAAGCAAGGCCTGGACTAGCAGGGGTGCTGCAAGGGCATTGGCAGAGCTGCATGGGGAGCCCGAGGCTGGAAGCTGTAGAGAAGGAGGGAAGTGCATTGATGTAGCTTGGGCTGGGGGCGCAGGGCAGGACAAGGGTATCAACAGGGCTGTGTATGGAGGCTAGTAACCAGCCAGGCAGATCCATCAAAGAACAATGGATGGATTATGCTCCCTGCTCATCAACTCCAGAGTTTGTTTCCAGTTAGAAATAAACACTCCCGAAGGAGAGGAATTTCTACTGGGTGGGCAAAGAGGGCGGGACTAGGAGGGAAGTGGCAACCAAAATTTTAGGATGAATATCAGGAGAGTTTCCATTAAGCTGGGGAATGGTCTTCCAAGGCATCTGACGGAAGCTCCATTGGGTGGAGACAACCTGCACTGGCTGCTGCAATAGACAGGATAGCTTAGCACCATGCTTCTCACACTGTGCTCCCCAGAGCTGCTGCAGCCACCGCCAGGAGGCATCTGCCAATCTTTGTGCACTGATGCTTCCTGCTCGGTCTAGTCCAAGCCGGACACAGTTATGGTTTCCTGGACTTTAAATACTTATACACACACCCACATCTGCCCTTAGCGTCTCTGCTCCTGACCAGCCCCTTTGTGTCCATCTATGTCAAGCATGTGTACTAGCCAGACTGGGTTCTGCCCTGCATTTGTCCCACCGAGAAGCCACTACTCACTCGTTTGACAGAGATTTCCATGGTGGTAATGGGTGTGGGAGCCTAGGGGAGGAAGAGACAGCCCTCAGCTAGGACATGGCACAGAAACCACCCACCCCTGTCTTCAAAAACTCCACATTCTGTCTGTGGCATCTTCAATCCTTATAGGTTTATTCAGCTCCCTGCCCACCCCCCAATCATCATGTCTAGCATTTACTGCTTCCCGAGGGCTCACACATCTTTACTAACACAAGCAAGAACTAAAGCTTCCCAGAAGAATGGAGCCAGCCCCTGCCCCCAGCAGCCCACCCAGATCCGACCGGCTTCTCCTCTCACTTTCCCCACTAGCCCAGCACTGAGTTCATTTATCTATGCCAGCATGAGAGGAGATCCCAGCCCCTGGCATGCACTGGAGACAGTCACACACACAGCTCACGTGCGCACACTCTTACCCAAATGGAAGGCACTATGCCACACCCCGCACATACAACAGTTGCACACAGGCTTACTCATGCAGCAGGTGCCACGTATGAAACTGCAGTGAAGAATCCTGTGGCACCTTATAGACTAACAGACGTTTTGGAGCATGAGCTTTCGTGGGTGCATGCGTCTGATGAAGTGGGTATTCACCCACGAAAGCTCATGCTCCAAAACGTCTGTTAGTCTATAAGGTGCCACAGGATTCTTTGCTGCTTTTACAGATCCAGACTAACATGGCTACCCCTCTGATACTTGACACGTATGAAAGTATCACACACACGTGTCAGCAAAGGTGGTAATGTAGTTTGCATGGATTGTACATGCATACTATGTGTATGTCGTTGATTGCACTGACACACTCCTATATGTGGCACATTCAGACACACATGCACAAACATACAAAGATGCCTGCACACCACTATCATTCACACACATGCGCCATTTATCGCACCTTAAAAACCTGCAGCTCCTCCAGAATGACTTCTTCGGCTGCGGCGAAGTTTCCTTTCTGAAGGGCTATGACCTTCAGTACTGAGCCGGCATCTGGATGGTAATAGAGCAAGAGCATTGACAAAAGCCCTTCACCTTGGCATCCTGGCCATCACTGGCAGCGGGGGCAGATGGAGACAATTCCTGCTGTGACATGCCTGTTGTTTTGTGAACAACCTGCATACAAGGGTAAGCTCTTCACCATCGGTTTGCATCCAGGGCCAAGCACCAGAGAACTGTCCTACACCACAAATGTCAGGGCCTGGACTCACCAGGAGGCGATCACTGGTTTTCCCTGGTAGGATGTTGGAAGGGGTCCCTCCCAGCCAGCTGGACAATGACTCACACAAACAATTATAGCAGGCACTGCTACAGCCCCTTTCTCCTACAAATCTCAAAGAGCTTTGCAGATGAGGTGAGCTGGGGAAACTGAGGAACAGGGAGGCTGAGCAATTCCCTGGCAGGTGAGAGGCAGAGCCAAGACTAGAATGCAGCTCCCAGTCTCTTTCGGTAAACACTAGACCATGCAGCCCTCCTATCAGTACAACTGTGTGATTCAACAGGCTGTATCTTCAGGGACTGCTCCTAGAAGCATGGAGGCTCAGCTGGGCTATCCACAGTGGCTGCTATCCTGCCACACAGAAATATTATTAACAGCAAACTGGGTTTGGCTCCAAAATGTGCCTGATAACAGAGATTATTTCCGCCTGGCACAAGTGGTGCTCACAACACATCACAGCAGGTCCATGCCACAGCTGGTACACAGAACCACTGGCTGTTCCATTTCTCAAGCGTCCCTTAGGGCCAGCTGTGAAAAGCGTGGGAGAGATCGGTATCATTTGTATGACTAGCATGAACACCTGTTTATTTCTCATGGAGAGGGCATCATCAAGCAGTCGCTCATGTGTCCCAGGAAAAGAGCACAATGGATTCAGCTAGCCAGCTAACACTCACAAGACAACGAAGGGGGTGTTCTCTTTGATGGCCCCCTTGCCCAGGTGAGCTCACCAGATGAGTTTGACAGGGGGACGGGGGCCGCCATGAGTGGAGACAGAGAACAAAGAAGTGTTGTGACTATTGGGCCTACAAAATGTGCTCCTACTGTAAACTCAAACACAAAATGTGAGTGAAAGTTCAGAAGATGGTATCATAACCTATAATTTTTTCCTACTTGGAAATTAACCATGAAAATCAGGCTGTTTTCAATAAATGAATATTACAAACAAGTGCTAGCCAACCAGACACAGAAGCTGGATTAGTGCAAACAAAAAAGACTTGCTGACATGATTCAAGGATGGTTGAACTCACGCTTGGTAAAACAGAAGATGTGCAACAAGAAGTTAATGGACCAAAACCGGTGTGACAGACCTTAGGCCTAATTAGTGGACAAAATAACAAGTGGGGGATGTACTAAGTCTCCTATTTTTGTCCTTTTGGGGTTTGTTCAGGAGAGACTTTGATAAAAACATTTTCAGTTCTTTCTCCTCTCCCATTCCCACCTTGAATCCCAGCTCGCCTCATCTCATCTTCCCTCAGCTCATCCTCAAACCTGCCAGCACTGCAGCTTCCTGGATGGAAGGCTGGCTGGCCTAGCTTTTGTTTAAGGAACTTTGTTTTCACCGGTGAGTGTTGAAAGTCATCACATTCTCATGACATCCAGTCCTCAGCCTGTCAGTGTGGATATCTAACTGCCAGCATCCCAGAGACATGTAAGATCCTGTTTTCGCCTCCCTTCCTTGTTGTGTTACGTCGTGTCTAACTATTTCTTTCCTCCTCTCTTGGCTTTTCATCAAACTCTGAAACCAGCTAAACAGCATGCACCCAAGCCTGCCCTGTCTAAGGAAAAAGGATCCAACCAGATGATGGCCCTGAACCAGATTGTAACTAATGAGGGTGCAAGCAGCAGGGGTCATGACCAACTTGCCAGCCAAACCATCCACTCGTAACTAACCAGTGGTCCAGTGTTCTGAAAACTTCAACCAAAGCTATGTTTGACCCATCTTGTCTACCCTGTCTTTCCTCTACCTTGTGTGTCTGTCTGTGAAGAAGAGGATAAGAGAACAGCCACATCAGGATTCAGAGTAAAATGAACCTTTTCCTTTTCATCAAAGAAAGGTTGTTCTGAAAATAAGAGTCTGATATTTTTACTTCAAAAGCAGAGATACTTTGATAAGGTCTGACTACGTTCGTTTTGCAGAATCCCTCAGCCACAGTTTCAATATCAGTGCTTGTTTTAACTTTCTGCTCTTTCTTGCGTTTAATCACTAAACTTTCAATTTGAATGACTGTTTTGGGATATTTGCCTAGGAGTAACCAAGTAAAACCAATGGCTCTATTTAAAAACAATCCCAAACCTGCCTATTACTGCTTTAATGTCAGACAATGACAGGGTTTATAAACACCTTTAATTCTTTAAGCCTTTCAGATCAATATCAATACAACAGGGGCCTGTCCGGTTTTAAAGAAACACCCTCCTTGAAGCTCAGGGGAGGCAGGGACCAGAGGCAGCATTTGCAGAGAAGCAGACGGAAAACCAGCCCCCAGAGGCAGTGAGTGCCTGGGAGCAGCTGGACCTGGCCTATGATTGCCAACCCTCCAGGATTGTCCCGGAGTCACCAGGAATTAAAAGATTGATCTTTAATTAAAAATTGTGTCATGTGATGAAACCTTCAGGAATCCATCCAACCAAACTTGGCAACTCTAGCCTGGCCAAGCATTGAGAGAAATGCTAAGGTTAAGTAAGACACATGCATGTAAGCCTTCTGTTGTTTTAACCCTTTTCTTTGAGAATGCTATGTTCCTATGGATCAATAAATAAACATTTGGAAGGTGCTTAGAGTCACTGCATCCACCAATTGGTCACAGGTCCCTTAGGGAAAGCTCTTACAAGTGTCAAAGACAGCTGGACCTGCAGAGACACCAAAGTTGGTCAGCAAGGATGCTGATGTTGGGGGGCCCAGAATGAGAATTGGGGGGATCATGGGATTCCAGCCTGAGAGAAGTGGAGGCATAGGGCCTATTACTGGAAAGGGAGCACTTGGGGGAGACTGAAGAGGGGTCAAAGATGCAGCTAACTCTGTAACTGGGACAGCTGATCTATTCTAGCCAGATACCCAACAGCTGGTGCATGTTCAGCTCCACTGCAGTTAGCAATGTTGGCAGGCCTGGTGTAGACACACTGACGGCACCATAATCGACATGGTATTTTGAAAGACCTGCTGTGAGCTGCAGCTGAATTGATCAGGGAGGATGACCCAGAAATGGAGAGCCAGGGACGGGAGCAAAGGGAGATCTAGCAGAAAATGGCTGGCCTTTCTGAGGCCCTGGGGGTTCTCCTGTGGGTGCCAGCTCACCTGTCCCAAGAAACATGACGTCATACTGCCCGTCCTCAGCGTCCACCCGGTCCACCACGATCTGCCGCAGCCGGTGCTGCAGGTTGGTCTTCACCAGCATGGGCCGACGGTGCAATGGGTACACGGGCCTATACATAAGGGGGTGAGCACGGGCGAAGTGCAGGACCTCGTCAGGGTAGTCCTTGGTGGAGCCGTACTGCCGGCTGGGTTGGTTGGTGGTTTTACTGGGACACTGGCACGAGGCAGAAGAGACAGCGTTTCAGCCTGGCATTCCTGTTCTGCACCCCTATGCCATGACACTAGGAGACCCCACCTATAGCCTCCTCATCCCAATGCTTGTGAGCCACCTGCTCGGCCTTAACAAGGGCCTTGGGAATCTCTACTCCCTGATGCTGTCTGGGTTTTGACGTCCTTCTCAAGCTCAGATCCGTCCTGTTAACAGCCCAGGTGGAAGGCTCATTCCCATCAGCTCCCCTGTGTTATCTCCTCCTCCTCTGTTTGATCTCAGAAATGGGCTACCCCCAACCCTCCTTTGCTGTCCTTCCTCCCCTGCAGCCTCAGCTCACTCCACCGCTGGCGCAACGCTCTGGGCGGCGGGGCTGTGAGCTCCTGGGGCAGCACAGCTGCAGAGCCCAGCCTGACCTGGTCTCTGTGCTGCGTGGTGGCAGCAGCAGTGGCGTGGCCCAGCTCCAGCCAGATGGTGCAGCTGTAGCGCCGCAGCCAGCAGTGCTCCAGGCAGTGCAGTAATGGGGCAGGGAGCAGGAGGGGTTGGATAGAGGGCAGGGGAGTTTGGGGTGGTGGTCAGGAGGCAGGGGTGTGGATGGTGGTCGGGGGAAACAGGGGTTTGAATGGGAGCAGGGATCCCGGGGGGGTCTGTCAGGAAAGAGGGGGCGTTCAATGAGGCAGCAGGGTGCAGTCAGGGACAGGGGTTCTGGGGTCAGTCAGGGGACAGGGAGAAGGGGTGGTTGCATGGGGCAGGGGCCCCAGGGGGGCTGCCAGGAATCAAAGGAGGGGTTAGAGGTGGTCAGAGGACAGGGAACAGGGGGGATTGGACGAGGAAGGAGTCCAGGGGGAGGGGGACAGATAGGAGGTGGGGGCTGGGCCACGATCCCCTCCCCTAACCGGCCCTCCATACAATTTACGAAGCCCAATGCGGCCCTCAGGCCAAAAAGTTTGCCTTTCCCTGTCATAGACATGCTCTGCCTGAGAATAATTCATTTGCCTCAATTAAATCCCAAAGCGGGTCCTACCTCCCAAAACGGACTCTGATGATGGTCCCTGAAAGACCCAGGAGGAATAACTGCTGGGAAGTTCGTGCCAAGACAAAGCCACCACCCCTTGCTGATGCCAAATGGCAGCCCACCCCCACCAGCGGGGGAAATTAACCAGTCTTGGCACAGAGGGTGAAGCGAGATGGGGTTAATAATGGAAATACCAGGCCCTGGAGCGACTGTTCGTATCATGAGCTCTCTGAAAAGATCATTTTATGAATCTTCTCCAGACACCTTCAAAAACAAAGGTGTGAACCACTTACAACTCCTGGCCTGGGGTAGGGCATCTTGCCCTCATACGCTGCCCACTGGTGATCCGGGCCATCCTTATGGGCAAAGGGCCCATTGAAAACTTCCCAAATGTCTGCCATGTGGTACACGCAGATGGCAAAGCCTTGGAAGACGTTGCTGAAATGAGAGGAATTGGTCCAGGGTGAGGATCCATTGTTAGCAACACACACATGGCTAGCAAACCCTTCCTATTAACGGTGCTGGGGACCTGCGCAAGAGATGGGTGTATTGAAGAGGGATAGAATTACCAAACCAGACACCAAATCCAAAAGCTAACTGCAAATCCACAGGCAACAACCTGCCCAATGAGACAGGCCTGTGATCAGATCACAGTATAAATCCCCAGAAGACAACGTGCTGAATTCAAACTAAGGCGGCCACCATAAAAAGTATAAACATTCGAAACAATAAATATCATGAACGTTACAGGTTAAAAGAAGTGAATCCTAGCTATTACAAAGGCTGGAAAAGGTCAATTAAAGTAACAAGCTAAAGAAATCAAGTGCCTTTATACAAACCCAAACCAAGGCATGGAATGTTCACATTAGACATCCCAATAACAACTTTATCTCTGACCCCAAGACCTAGTGACCAAGAGGCGTGGTTTTGCCATTTTCAGGTTACAGAAAGACTGCTTTAAGAGATTAAAAGATTTGCTTTGAGACATTAAGTATTAATATTTTAACTGTATCTGTCTTGCTCCATATTATGTAAATCACCCTCTTGAAGGCCTGTTGTACATGGATCTGCCCAGCACTGTCCATTTTGAGTCTCAGATTATGCGGACATTGCACCAAGGACCCTATTTGGTATCTACTATTGATCCATAACTATAACGTATCTATCTGTAGGACCTCCAAGAGCTACAGCTATTTATACATGTTTACACCCAAACCAACCCAGTGCATTTGCATTATTCATCATCCTTATGCAGCTGACCTCTTCTACCATTGCACAGTTACTAGACAAACTATCTCTTCTCATTTAGATTATACGCATATTGGAGGGGGACTTTCTTTTGCCACTCTGTTCAGTGCCTAGCCCACTGGGCTGGGATCCTCTTGGCCCTCCACAATATAAATAATAAACAATAATAATACTGAGCAGCATGGGGGAAAGGGTGGGGATTGGTGGTGTTGGAATGGCTGATGTTAATTTTCAAGTGACAGGAGAAGACCTTATGTTCATTATAGAGGGTGAGAGGAGCTGTGAGTTGTTACCTGATGGTGCTGAAGAGGGCATAGATCTCAGGGCTCTTCCCATCTTTGGTCCTCAGCAAGAAGATGTCCTCTATGGAAGAGAAGACTGGTCACCCAGTATATCAAACTACCCCCTTACGCAGCACCCCACACCCCACCCATCTACTCCTTGATGCTTTCAGCATCTTGCTGGCTTGTCAAGAGTTGAGTCCCAAGGAATACAGCAGCCTATCCCCCAGCCAGTTCCAATCAATAATTCTGCCCCCCACCTCCACCTGCTGGGGGTTGGATGGGTGGAACAGAGTGAGGCAAGCCCCCCACCAAGATTCTCCCAAAGAGGCAAAGGCCAAGCTGGAGAGCATCTCTGGACTCCACGGTATCCCAGAGGCAAACAGCTGGATCCCATTCTTGTCACCAGAGGCCCCAGGTCAGCAGCCCATCCCCATTCAGCAGAGCACTTGCGCCCAACTTCTAGCACAGACTGAACATTCAGGGCTTTCTCCTTCCACCCACTCCTGCCTAGTGGCCAAGTGAACAGTCCCCTGACCACACACATATCAGACGTCCCCGATCCCAGAGCCCCACAGCCAGAGAGCGTACAAGCAGTTGCTCCTCTTACCCAGTTCATCAAAGTAGGTGTCTATCCCATCAGGCCCTGGGACGGAGCACACCAGACGGGCTTTGTTGAAGGTGCTCCATTTGTTGACCAGCACCCGCTGGCCTCCTGCATCATTCTGGAAGGAGAAGGGACATCACTGCACACACCTGGAAGCAGCCTGATAAAAGGTTATCTTAGAGACAATGAGCTTAGGAGGTATGAGCCACATGAGCAGCCCCAGAGCTAGTTTCTCTAGAGGGGACAAGGTCATGGTACCTTGACAGAGACAATGGGAGATGGAGGATACTGCTTGACCTTCAGCTCAAATGGGATTATTGCACGCCAGGCCAGGGAAACACTGCTCCACCCCCAGCAACGACCCTCTCCCCAGAGCAGTGACTAGAATCAGGGCCGAAGGAAAGCACTGTTGCCTGGGGGAAAGGAGGACCAAGCTGAGATCCATGGAGTACCAAAAATCAATGACCACTTTGGCTGCATACTTCTAAAGTCAGGGTCCCAGAAATGGAGCCACAGATAGTTGGCTGCAAAAATGTGACCCTAAGTGACTTGCCAAAGACCACACAGTGAGTTAGTGGCAGATCTGGGAACTGATCCCATATGGGCCAATTCCCAGTCTGGAATTTTAACCCCCACACCATCCTTTCTCCTTTTCCAGGCCAAAGCCTTCCGTAGCCCCTCCCCTTGGCTGAGACACAGGGGATACAGCACCAATGGGAGAAGCTTCCTATTCCCTAGAAAGGAACAGAAGCAGATTATGAGTAACAGGTGTAAATCCTGAGTCACTTAATGGAGCAGCTCTGGATTGACCCAAGTGGAGCTGAGATCAGAATCTGGTCCTCCCTGGAGTCTTTCCATTAATGGTTATAAACATAACCAATGCAAAGGAAAATGAACATCACTGGGGCACTGGGCAGAACTTGCATTCAGCCGGAGTTCTGAGCTTTCCCTGTTAGGGAACCAGGGATTCATTAAACCACTTCTGCCCAGCCTGCTTGGCACAGTTAGAAGGGAAGTGCCTGCTTCTTAAGGAAAGGGCTGGTGTGTAGAAGTGGAAGATACAGATTCTAGGCCCTGCTCCGACTTCTTGCCCCTCATGAATCCCAGCCTGGCCTGAGTTTATCCACTGGCCTGTGCCCGATGGACATTCCCCTCACCAAGCACAGCATGTGGCCTCTGATTCAGCACCCTGAGATTGTTTCTGGGATCCCCTATCAGTCCATCCCTCGAGCCAGCTCCCTGTCCAAGATCACATGCTGCCACTGGGCACATGCAGAGGGGTGAATTTTGTATCTCGGGGGCATATGAGGTGTATGCAAGTTCACGGCTAGTAATCCTGACTCTGGGTAATGTGTATATAATATATCTTCCTACTGTATTTTCCACTGCATGCATCTGATGAAGTGTGCTGTAGCCCGCAAAAGCTTATGCTCTAATACATTTGTTAGTCTCTAAGGTGCCACAAGTACTCCTGTTCTTTTTGCTCATACAGACTAATACAGCAACTCTGAAACCTGTCACACAGCACTGGGCAAACTGAACCCACAGCCCAATCCTTACCTGCAGGTCCTGGCTATTCTGGCCTAAGACCCTATACCATTCTGTCAGTGCACTTTAATCCTGCCCTGCAGCCCCGCTGCTATTCCAGCCCTGGCTCCCCCGCCACAGCTCTGCCAATGCCTCTCCAGCCTGGCCTGCCACCCCCTGCTATTCCAGTGCTGGGCTCTCACACTGCTCTGCTGATGCCCCTCAGTCCTGCCCAGAAAACCCTTCCTCCTGGAAGTCTGACCCCAGGCCTGTCCTGTGCACAACCAATCTAATGACCAGACAAACTGAGAATTGGCCACCAAATAATTTCAACTGGGTTTACGTCGTAAGGTCAAATCCTCGGCCCAAGCTAAATCCTCTTTGTGACACTCCAGCTGTACAAAGGGGCCTTGAAGCTGCACTCAGAGGGTAGCTGGGGATTGCCCTGTAGTACAGGAATTCCTCGTGGCCCAAGACAGGGTAGCCAGTTGTAGGTACTATGGTAATAGGAGTTCTGTAAGGACCTAAGATAGGAACAATCCACTGTCCATCTAGTGACATAAGTTAGAGCAGCTGTGGGGCACCTCTAACTTGTGTCAGGAGCCAGTTCTGCCCTAGCACTGGAGGAGGCTGAGACGTAGCTCAGAGACACAATTACTTTACCCCACACTCAGCTGCACTGAATGTTAGCCCATCACTGAGCCCTAGGTCTGCAGGACAAGGCCAGAGCACTAACCCACTAGGCCAATTTGTTAGCCAGTGCAGATGACCTTTTGCACACGTGCATGTGTATTTTTCGTGTGTCCAAGGCATCATAGGAAATATATAGTCAGTCAGTTCTTGTGCCCACTCCAGCCTCTTGCCCAAACAAAGAATCCCACTCCAGGCAGGAACTGATTTGTCCAATAAATAACCTCTTTGTTCCTGTGTCTCAGGGTTTCTTTCTGGGGTTAGAGCAGGAGCAGAGAATTCACAGCTGACAGCGTTGCTCTGTTTGGATGGAGAGCTGCACCCTCTCCTCCAGTCCACACTGCCCATGGCCTGTTCCAAAGCAGCTGCTTCCACGTTGAGCAACTGCTGATGCTGCTGGCCAACAGATGTTTCTCTTCACCTCCCCGGGATCTCTGGGGCCTGCTAACTTGTGCTTGTGAATGACAGGGCCGGGAATTAAGCCACTGCCCTCCAGGTGTTGTAGCAATTCCATCACAGTGCCTTCCTCAGAGCCCACACTCTGCTCCGGCCCCTGATTACTAACAGGCTTCCAAAGGTTGGAAAGGAAGGGCAGGGCAGATTTCATCCCGCTGGGGCTGGTGAGGGCAGAGAATTCACAAATTCCAGCTCCTCTTCAACAAAGTGCTTCTGACACTGATAATGGCAGTATACAAGACTAATCACAGCCCACAGAGCTGACCCCAAAACAAGTATGTGGATAGCGCAGGGAGACGGCAGCTCAGCTAATGGTCTCTGGGACTGAGACTCCCTTACCAGTAGGGACTGGCAAAGCCAAGGATGGGTTTAATTTTGTGAAACTCCGCTGGTCAAGTTTGGTGGCTTGGATCCAGATTCATCCACGGGAGTTTGGATAAGTGGTTCCAGGTTTGGCCCATCTTCATCCCTGGTGTTGCATGAAGGCCAGTGGCCACAAGGACTAGTGACATGTAGCAGTGAAATGCATCCATCTATATGTTGATTTTGCTATGTCACCGAAGCTGTGAATGCAACAGGTGGGCAGTCTCACGGGGTAGAGAGCTGTATGGCTTGACATCTTCCTTCCCCTGAACCACTCGAGCGAACCTATCCAAACAGCACGCTGCAATTTCAGAGGTGGGGTGGGGGAGGGACAGCTGAACTTCAATGTTCCATATGGAGGGCAGGGAGGGAGACCGCGGTCACGCTCCATGTGTGTTACAGCTCAGCCAATCGCACAGCTAATATGCATTCAGGGACGGGCCCTCCACTGAGATGGAACATGCATTCATCCTGCATATGCAAGTAGGAAGCCCCTGGCTGGAAGTGCCTGATCTAGCTTTTATTTCCTTCTGCCAAATCCAGAGCAGGACTGTGCACAATTCTCACCACCAGCAACGGAAGAAGGAAACAATGTCCACCTGGAAGGTTTCACACAGATCCCAAAATATCCAAATCCCCCATCAAGGAAGAAATCTGTCCTTTCCCCCCTTCCCCCACAACAAAGATTCCTGGGAAAAGTCTTACCATGAAAATTGAAGATTTTCACCAAGTTAAATTTGGGAACAGTCACCATTTCTGGAGGGTAGAGAGAAGTCAAGAGGTGAAATGTTGCCACTTTCAGAACACAAGCTGCATTCCCTAGGGACTAAGCAAACTATGACCCAGGATGGAATCTGCAAATCCTCACATGGAAGCGATGCCATGCAGGCTACCTGAGACAGAGTGAGACTCAGAACCAGCAAAGCTGAGCCACCAAGCAAAACAAGAGAAGAGTATAAAGAATCAGAGGGTAACTGTGTTAGCCTGGATCTGTAAAAAGCGACAAAGAGTCCTGGGTCCACAAAAGCTTATGCTCCAATACATCTGTTAGTCTATCAGGTGCCACAGGACTCTTTGTCGAATATAAAAAAGAGACTCAAAATCTCAAACTCTCACAGGATGGGAAAACCATTGCTAACCAGCTCTACTGAGCACAGGAACACAACATGAATAAACTTGAAAATTGTTTCCTGTCCTGAAAGAGGACAAAAGGTCATAATCTCATAAATTTTCATGAACTGATAATCCAAAAAGAATTTCAGATCAGGACAGTGGGTCAATGAAAATGTTTAATTTTGATCATTCCATTTCAAATTCAACCTTCTTAAAATGCTTTAAACTTTTTTTAGTATAAATTAACAAAAAATTCAATATTCAAAATTGTTTAAAATCAGAAGATAAAATTTCTCACTTAGAAATGGTCAAAAACGGGACATTTCAACAATTAAAAAAAAATTGAATCAGGAGTTTCTCTTCAAAGCAGACTCTTGTGAACAGCTTCGGTTTCAAGGAATCGACATTTTCCAGAAACAACAAACACTTTTGTCTGAAAGTTCTCAACCAACTCTAATTCTCAACCACTTGTGACCAGACTTCCTCAGAGATGACCGAAAATCTTTTGCATCAATCACCACAGTCCATCAAAAGAAGAGCAGGACTTCACGCCACAGAGCTGTGAGTTGAACTTTCCGAATGGTCACGATGGTATGCGGGCTCACTGTGCCCTCCAGGTCTGCAGCCCACTCCAGGCAGAGTTCAAGAGAGTGCTGAAGTGGCCCACAGCTCTGAGAGGCAGGCTACCTGAGATGGAGTGGGATTCAGAACCAGCACAGATGAGCCACCAGGCAAAACAAGCTGCAGCAGATGGAGAATGACCTCAGGATGGCTCTGGCTAGTTGCAGTCAACGGGGACCCTCTCACTGCACCAACTCGGGCCATATGATGCCACCCAGGACCTACCTATTCACACAGTCCCACTGAACTCACCAAGCAAGGCATTACTCAGTGGGAATGTCAGAATCTGGCCCTTTATCATGCTTGCTGTTGCTGTTCCAACCCAATTAAAGTCACTATAGTTTAAATTTGAGGCATGATGAATTAATTGAAATCTGGGAGACAAAATCATGGTTGGGGTGAAGGATGGGATCACTGTGAAGCAAGACGGTGACCAGGAAGAGGCTCAGGGTCTCTGATTTATGAAGAATGAAAGAAAAGGGGAAGTAGAAATGGCCGGGAAACAGAGTTTCCACTTGAAATGTCAGCTTCAATCCTAGGGTGACCAGATGTCCCAATTTTATAGGGGCACTCCCAATTTTTGGGTCTTTTTCTTATATAGGCTCCTATTACCCCACCACACCCGTCCCGATTTTTCACATTCCTCATGTTTCTCGCCAAAGACTTCAGTGGGATTTTTGTGCCAACCACATTGAAGAGAATCATGAAGCAGAATTCTCCTAGCCTTGGCTGGAAAAGAGTCATTCTCAGCCTTGAGAGATTTATGTGACACTCAAGCACCAGGTGATATGGAGTGTGAGGCCTTGACTGAAGTGCTTAGAAAACACTGCAGGTGACTTTGGTCCTCTCACTCCTGAAACCCAAATGGAAGGAGAAAGCAGCTTTTTATTTCACAGCTAAGTCTGAAAGAGCCAGCGCCAAAGTCCATTGAAATCAGGGAGGAAGTGTCATGGGCTTTGGATCAGCTGCTCAAGACCTGCACTTTGGTGGTTAGGAATTTAGGAGACCTGGTTCAGTTCCCAGCTCTGCTACAGACTTCCTGTGAAACCTTAGGCAAGTCACTTCATCTCTAGGTCTTGGTTGCTCATCTGTAAAATGGGGATAATAGTCAAATTGTTTTCGGAACAAAGCTATTTACAGGAGAATGGGGGCAAATAGGAGTGAGGAGATTCCCCCATAGCCCCCTCATTAACCCCTGAAGACCCAGTAATGCTACTGGGGGGTCCCACCACCCAAAACTCATCAGAACAGTCACTCCAACGTCAGCACACATCCTCTCCCATGACCTCACCACACATATTCGCCCAACGCGGCTGAAGATGGCGTGGCCTTTGCCATCCGACTCCACTGCCTTTTCCGTGAAGAAGAAATAGACCTTGTCATTGTCCCGGTCGTCATTGTCTGGGATCAAGTAGGCGGCCACAAACTTTGGGTCTGCGTGAGAGAGAACCCAGAGCAGAGCTAGAGCATACATGGAAGAAACACGAAGGGCAGCACCCAGCCCAGCACCGCTCCAAATGGCGCAGGCCCTGGGAGAGACTCCTCTGCGAGCGTGGCTGCCTGTAGACTCCCACGTCCTGGCTGCAGAAGCAAGGAGGAAGCCCACAGCCAATCCTGTCAGACAGGTGTTCTCAAACTCGCCGGAATATGGGCCACATCTTAGTAGGCCATTGTACCATCGGCCAGTTCTGCCCTTCTCAATTCACCATTGGGCAGGCTCCTGCCATGCCTCCCCTCCCATTGGCCACTGCCCAAGCCACACCCTCCCTTCCCATTCACCATCTACCAGACCAATGACCCCCTAGCCTGATCATGCATACTGTGGCCTTCTGCACAGACCTACAGTGAGCACTGCATGGTGGGGGTGGGTGGCATCCAGGGATTGTATTAAAAAGGAAGGTGGTTGCAATTTGCTCCATTTAATACCAATTAGACATGACTTCAAGCTCTAGGGGTTTTGCCAAAGTGCCCCCACCCCCAGGCAAAGTCAGAGAATGTGCTTTTACCATTCAGCAGGCGCTGATCCATCTCAGTGCGTAGAGATGAGCGGGACCCCATGCTGCGGAAGATCACCGAGTCACGACCCAGGAAGTCTGCGGTGAGGCCTGTGTACAGCTCCCCTCCTGGGAAAACAGCCCCACAGAGAAAATAAAACCCTACAGCATGGCCCTGTGGACTGCAAACCCATCTCGGAAAAGGAGGGCAGCAACCTTGCAAAGGGGTTGGGCTATCTATATGCTGTGGAAAGTCTATGGCCTGATCCAGGTTAGAGTCCCTGAGAGAGGAAAGACCTTGATCTGGATTTCTGTGCCCACCTGGAATGGACTCTGTGGACTCTGGAAACATGGACCTCAGATACTGGCTCTAGCCAGGGAAGAATCCTGAAATAGATTTCTAACTGGTTATAAATTACTCCAGGCCCAACTATGCTGACCAAGAGTATCATGTCTCATCCAGGCTGGCAGCTGTCAAACCCCACTGTTCCTAATACCACTGCAGTTGATGATCTTCCATAATAATTTCTCTCCAGTCTGTGCTTTAGCAGCAGGGAGCCAACTGACCTGAGATCTCGGGTTTACGAGGGCTCCTGTCAAGGCAGCTCAACCCTAAGCAATGGTCAGTTGTAAAGGGTCGAGTCTTTTGCTGACCAGCAGGACACTTACCAGTGAAGGTGCTTGCAAAGGCCCTGGTGGGCTCATGCGGACACTTGCCCCGCCCATTCTGCACGCTCATGGGTTGCAAGCTGAACACGTGCTGGGAAGAAGAAGGGCACGTGATACAGGGTGAGGCGAGACAGAGATGCCACCAGGCTGCCTAGAACACAAGCTGGGTCAGAGATCTCAGTTGGAGTCTAGGGGGTTCTTGTAACTGTGTCTAGGAGCCTGCAGCTTGTCTATGTGAGAGTAAGATACACACTGGAAGGGATGGGATAAGGTGTGTGCAACACCGACACCAACACAGACTTACTATGATTGCTCTGAATTTGGCCCCATGGGTCTAGTTCTGGGCAGCTGAAGGAGTGGTCTTGGCCCTTGCAGCCTGGGCATTCTACATCTCCCAACATCCCTGCATGGCATCAGAGGATGCTGGGCATCTGACAGAGCTGTATGCCAGAATCTGGGGGTGCCCCTCCCACCAACACAGCACTGGGAGGGGGGAGGCTCTGCAGCTGAAGCCTTTCTGGCTCTCCTCCTTAGAGTTTAGTCATTTTCAATGAGATGTGAGGAAGAGCCACAGGAAAGGCACAGCTTCAACTCAGTGGGAGAATCGGTCTAGAATAAATGCAGAGAAAACTCTGCCAAAAGAAAACCACAATCTTTTAGAACAGGGGTCCTCTAACTTCATTGCACCGTGATCCCTTTCTGACAAAGGACAGTTACCTGTTCCGTAACTGGTGTTCTTCGAGATGTGTTGCTCCTGTCTATTCCACAGTAGGTGTGTGTGCTTGCCACGTGCACCGGTGCCGGAAGTTTTTCCCTTAGCAGTACCTGTACTGGGGGAGCACCACTGCGACCCTTGGAGTGACGCCTCTATAGCATGCTATAAGGGGAGCCGTGTGCTCCCCCCACCCTCAGTTCCTTCTTGCCGGACCAACTCCAACACAGAGGAAGGAGAGCGGGGTGTGGAATAGACACGAGCAACACATCTCGAAGAACGCCAGTGACGGAACAGGTAACTGTCCTTTCTTCTTCGAGTGATTGCTCATGTGTATTCCACAGTAGGTCTGATGGAGGTGGGTAGGAGTTCACAGATTCCCTGTCCCTACCGAAACCAGCATCATCCCTGGCGTGGGAGACAATCGCATAGTGCGATGTAAATGTGTGTACTAAGGACCAGGTAGCGGCTCTACAGATGTCCTGGATAGGGACATGGGCCGCAAAGGCAGTTGACAAGGCCTGAGCCCTTGTCAAGTAAGCCCTAATGATAGGTGGTCCAGGAACCCCTGCTAGGTTGTAGCATGTGTGGATGCTCAGTGTAATCCACCGGGAAAGCCTCTGGGTGGAGATGGCTTGGCCTCTCATGTGCTCGGCTGAAGCAACAGAGTTGTGAGGACCTGCGGAACGGCTTAGTCCGATCCAGATAGAATGCGAGCACCCTGCACACATTGAGCGTATGGAGGCAACGTTCCTCGTTAGAGGCATGAAGTTTGGGGCAGAGGACAGGCAGGAAGATGTCCTGGCCCATGTGAAAGGCGGAGACCACCTTAGGGAGGAATGCAGGGCATGGGCGGAGCTGCACCTTGTCCTTGTGAAAGACCATGTAGGGGGGGTCGCAGGTGTGGGCCCTGAGCTCCAAGACCCACCAGGCTGATGTGAAAGCCACAAGGAAGGCTACCTTCCATGAAAGATGAGACCATGAGCATGTGGCCAGTGGTTTGAACAGGGGCCCTGTGAGATGGGATAACACCAAGTTTAGATCCCATTGAGTAACCGGGGTTCTAGCATAAGGAAAGGACCAGTCAAGGTGTGGGAGAAAACTGAGCAGCCCTGGACCAGCGGATGGAATGACAAAATAGCCGCCAGGTGCACCTTGACGAAGGAAGGCGCCAGGCCCTGAGTTCTAAGGTGAAGGAAGTACTCAGGGATAAGTAGGAGCGGGGCAGCCGTTGAGGAAGCATCCCGCTCGCCCGCCCACCTGGCCTCATCCGAAGTCTGGCGTAGTGGACCACATATGTGCACGTCGCCATGTGGCTTAGGAGCTGCAGCATGCCCTGGCCATGGTGACAGGGAACTCCGTGGCTGAGGCTATAAGCCCCTTCAGAGTCTGGAACCTGCCCAGGTGAAGGGAAGTTGTGGCCTTGGAGGCATCCAGGAAAGCGCCTATGAATTCTATGCGCTGCATCGGAACCAATGTTGACTTAGTCTCGTTCACTATGAGGCCTAGGTTGGCAAACGTAGCCAAGAGCAGATCCACGTGGTTCTGTACCTGGGGCCGCGAGCTGCCCTTGAGTAGCCAGTCGTCGAGGTAGGGGAATATCTGTACCCCTCGGCATCTGAGGTAGGCCGCTACTACTGCCATAAACTTTGTGAACACCCTGGGTGCGGTGGACAGGCCAAAAGGGAGGACCATAAATAGGTAGTAGTCCTGTCCCACTAGGAAACAGAGGAAGCATCTGTGCTCCTTGAATATATGGACATGGAAGTATGCGTCCTGAAGGTCCAGGGCCGCATACCAATCTCCAGGGTCCAGAGAGGGTATGATATGTGCCAGAGATACCATGCAGAACCGGCATTTCACCATGACCCAATTGAGGTCTTGCAAATCTAGGATGGACCTGAGCCCCCCTTTTGCCTTGGGGATCAGGAAGTAATGGGAGTAAAACCCTTTCCCCCAGAACTCCTACGGAACCTTTTCCACAGCTCCCAAACTAAGGAGCCGACCCACTTCCTGTTGTAGCAGGGGTAGATGTGATGGGTCCCCCCTGCCATCCGAGGGAGGGGGTTGGGAGGGTGGGGAAGAGACAAATTGCAGTGTGTAACCCTGGGAAATGGTGTTGAGGACCCATCGGTCTGATGTTATTCAGGACCATTCCGCAAGAAACACAGACAAGTGGTTGCTGAAGGCAACTTTATTGGTAGAAGAGTCCTCTCGGGGCCACCCGGGTACCCTCCTGCAACTAGGCAAAAATGCCTCTTGCCCTGCTGCTTGCCCCTGGAGGGCCCAGGTTGCAGGGCAGAGCGAGACTGCCTCTGAGGTCGCCTGTTTTGGACCTCTTGTAGGCGGGTTTGTATCTCAGCTTGGGCACCGGGACGGAGGTTTGTGACTTAGGTTTTTCCTTGGGCGGAACGTAGAGCCCGAGGGTTTGAAGGGTAATACATGAGTCCTTCATGCCATGGAGCCTCACATCTGTTTGTTCTGCGAACAGGTCCTTTCCATCAAAGGGAAGATCCTGTATCACAGACTGCGCCTCCACAGAGAGCCCTGACAGCAGAAGACATGATACCCTGCGCATAGATACAGCCGTGTTAGCTGCATCCGACGCTAGCCTCACCCAATTTTCTCTTGACGCTTCTGAGAAGACGGAGTCTTTCTCTGCTTCTTCGACGGGGAGCGTTGCCAGCCACCGGAAGGTGCCAGAAGATCGCCGTGCACCGAAGATGAAGTGCCCGGTGCTGATTCTGCTCAGTGTACTGGGGTTAGAGCCAATGCCGACTCCATGAGAAGGGCCCGAAGTCTAATGTCTCTCTCTTTTATCGTTCTGGGTTTAAAGGACATGCAACTCTTACAGCGGTCACTGATGTGACATTCGCTCAGGCAGCAGAGACAGTCGGTGTGTGGGTCACTTCTGGGCATCCAACGCCTGCAAGACTCACACGATTTAAACCCTGGGGCCCGGGGCATGCCCCAGCCCGAACACTAACTAACTAACTAACTAAACTGGAACTTTTATTGAACTAACCAATACAGGTTCTACTAACAACGAAACGAGTTCTGGGACGAGCCACAGCAAAGCTGAAACAGATAGTTCCGATGCACCGTCACTGGCGGCAAGAAGGAACTGAGGGTAGGGAAAATGCTCAGGTCCCTTTATAGCGCACTATAGAGGCGCCACTCCAAGGGTTGCAGCAGCGCTCCCCCTACGGGTACTGCTAAGGGAAAAACTTCCGGCACCGGTGCATGTGGCGAGCACACACACTTACTGTGGAATATACATGAGCAATCACTCGAAGAAGAACAAAAATTACTACATGGAGGGGAACTGAAGCCTGAGTCCGCCCCGGGCAGGGGGGGCCAGAGCCAAAGCCCAAGCCCCACCATCTGAGGTGTGGGGGCCAAAGCCATAGCCCAAGGGTATCAGCCACAGGCCAGGGGCCTGTAACCCTGAACCCTGCCACCAAGGGCTGAAATCCTCAGGCTTGGGCTTTGGCCCAAGGTGGTGGGGCTTGGGCTTGGGCCCTGGGCCCCAGCAAGTCTAACGTCAGCCCTGGTGATGCCATTAAAATGGGGTCCCAGCCCACCATTTGAGAACTGCGCTTTAGAACAAAATTCTCCTGCCATGCGCCCAGCTCCGTGCCCTGGGCCCCTTGGCAGTGGGGCATAGGAGGCTGAAATAGCTCACACGGTGAGGGCCAGATCCCCAGTTGGCATCCATCAGCTCTGCTGTGGAACTCTGCCAATTGACACCAGCTGAGGATCTGACCTCAGGTGTCCAGCATCCTATTTACCCCTCTCCCTAGGTCCCTGTCTATGGCACATTGATGTATGGAAAGCTTTGACGTCCGGCCCAGCTCACAGAGAGTTTCAATAACCAGGCTGGTGCAAGTGAGGAGGCTTGCAGATCTGTCCCCACCCTATCGCCCTTGCACAGCTGACATGCTGTGCAGCTTTTGGCATCTGCTGTCTGCCTCGCCCCTGACTTGGTGGCACAAAGCAGCCTCTTCACACAGCCTGGATCTCTGCTAGGCAGCCGTGGCTCAATGCCCCCACCCAAGCTCAGCCACACCATGGAGCAGAGCCATGCTGAGGCCCTACCAAATGGCTGCAGGGGTTCTGCAGCACGAGGAACAAGGCCCCGATTGTGTCCCACTGCCTGGTGTGAGAGGGGACACAGGGACGGGACCATCCCAGGCAACCATAGATGGCTATGCTGAAAGGGCTCTTTCTCCTCCACACTCAATAAAAGAGGCTCAAAGCCTGTGAGGAAGAAGGGGGTCATAGGGAGGCCATGCTGATTAAGAGATGGGGTCCTGGACATGGAAAGAAATGCCATACAGGGAGCTGGCCAGGGAGAGGGAGTGGGAGCAAGGTGGATGGATCCATGTGGCAATTCAGCCTTGCTCAGAGGTGGGGAAGAGATATGTGCTGCTCACTCTGCATGGGGCAGCGGAGGTTCCTGGGTCTTCCCTGGGGCACGTGGTGGGTTGTTTGCATGGCTCCCCTTGCTGGGCACGAGGCTGGCATTGCGTGGGACCACTGTTGTGCATGGATTCCCTCTACAGTGCAGAGTGGCCGTATGCCATCTGCTCATCCCTCTGCCGTCCAGGTGGTTTGCTCCAAGGAGGGCAGGTGCCATCTGCATCCCCTGGGAGGCAGGTGGTTTACTCCATGCAAAGCAGGCATCACCCACCAACTCTCTCGCGAGGCTCACCTATTCATGCTCCATTTTGGCCATCTGCCTCTCCCACGCCCCCTTTCAGGATTGTCTTTTCCTCCTTCCTTCCCATTCCTGGCTCCTTTTCAATCTGCTTCTTCCCCATTTCTCTCCCCTGCCATTGGACCTAGTGCTGAGGGGCCTGTGCCTCCATGAAGCATAAAGAGAAGAAGCCCAATGGGAAAGGGAGTTAGGCTGGACTTGG
Organism: Gopherus evgoodei; assembly: GCF_007399415.2. Taxonomy (NCBI): domain Eukaryota; kingdom Metazoa; phylum Chordata; order Testudines; family Testudinidae; genus Gopherus; species Gopherus evgoodei. Next base: position 83,411,158 of record NC_044328.1, read on the forward strand.
GGTTGGAGGGGAATCTGGCATCGCAGCTGGAATCAGCCTCATGGCCCATCAGAACATATCCCCACTCCAGCCCTTCCCAGGACATTGCGCAGGCTGGATCAGGCCAAGAGATGGGCCCTAGAGTCCCAGCTCTCATGTAGATCTGAACATTTCCAGTCCAGGCCCTTCTCGCATTCCTGTCATGGCCACGCGGCACCAATAACCCCAGGGCTGCTGCTCTAAGTAAGTGCTGGGCTCTCCCTACACCCTTTGCCAGTGGCCAGTGTCGAGGTCTGGCACCAGCTCTCATCCCAGGAGTTCCTGCAGGATTCTGTCTGAAGGACTAAGGCCAGCTGTCCTGGGGCACTGCCTTACCTTGCCACGATGTCCCACGTCAATGAAGGCACAGACAGGTTGGAAAGCTCCTGTCCCACAGGCCAGCAGGTGGGTGCGGTTGAAGGGGTGAAGCACTCGGACGTAGTTGGCACATTCAGTCTGGAAGAGAGACAGTGGGGAGTGAGGCACTGTTTGACCAAGTGGATCCGTCAGCGCGTGGGAAGGACTCAGCAACGCCTTCCTCTTTGCCAAGCCGTGTAATGTTCCTCTGACTGTGTGTGATGGTGCAGTGGGTTCCTTAGCAATGGATCATTAATAAACACCTCATTCAGTCACCACCTTAATTAGCTTGTCTAGTCCACATCCTATCCCACACAGTGTGGCCAACTTGTGTGAGTTTATCGGGTTGCCTGATCGGCTGATTGCAAGTTCCTTATGTTGATTACTGAAGAATATCTGGTGGACACTCTGAGGTTTGGCAGGTTCTGATCCCAAGGTCAGAATCCCTGTTAAGCTGGGAACCCCGACATGCATGCTTGCAACACACACACTCAGGAAAAACCTCCTGTATTTGTAATAGTTTTATTACCACAGTTAGCCAAGTTACAAACACTCCAAGCCTGCAAGGTAGCTAGAGAGAATGCATGCGCGTCCGAGCATCCAGAGACTCACATCAGCCCTTGCAGAACAACCTGACATATTAGGCATTATCTTCCTCCTTAGCAGCAGCATATTCCTTGTCACCATCACCAATGGTCGTCCTCCTAGCATCTCCCAAGGCATGCAGGCTTCTACAATGCCTAATGCATATTCAAGTAGGGGTACCAGCCCCTTTTCCTTATCTGTATTTCCTCACCCTATGAATGCTGGGTGCCCTTCTGCCATAGATTCCTAGCCCATTTACCTCAAGCTTATTAGCATGAGCATCAACTAGTTACCACGACATTCTTGTGGTCAGACATCTGTTGATGTCCTTAACTTAAGATACCACAAGCAGTTCTAAACTAATATCTTGTGGCTACCTGTCAGCAGTTTAATCATTACAGTGTTCTGTCTTGTGATATCTTATGATCCAGGGTTACTGTTGGTTAGCTGCTTATACTACGGTTTTGAAGGCCTTGATTGGTTTGGCTTAGCTATTGTCTTTCAAGCTTTGAGGCCTGCAGTCTCATTGCATTACTGCCTCAACTTCTACCTATGCCTTCCATAGGAAACAGCTATACCTATCAGCTACACTTGCGCATCTTGCTCTATTCGGTGTTTTTCTTAAAGTCCCCAGTGCCTGGAGTCATGGGGGTTAACATTCAACAAGCAGAGTCAGTTTCTAGCCCTCCTGGTTGCTGAGAAAATGTGACCCATACAGACAGAAGAATATGAAAAAGCACCCAACATGTAGTAGTCTAAAAACATCTCATGCTTTTTAAGAGTTACACGTGTTTATCCATTTCCCCTGTATTCCCTACTCACCAATCCACAGTTCATGTTTTCTTTTCACTGCTGCAGTTTCCTTATGGTTTTGTTCTTCTCATGAGCATGATATTGCAGTGGCTGACTCTGAGTTTTGAACACTTGGAGGTGGCAATACTGCACAGGCACTGCCACATGACCCTCAGGTGAGCATGTGTGCTGACACACTGCTTGCAAACAGAGCAGACCAGGGGATGACAATGCAGTTTCGTGGCCCCTGGCCTGAGAGGGGGCAGACCCAGGTTCAAGTCCCTACTCTGCTGATTCAGGGCAGAGTTCTTCATCCCAAATCAGGGACTTGAAGCTGGGTCTCCCACACAAGCCCCCAGCTTATAGAGCAAGAGTCTCTCTCATTTCATGGAAGCCAATCAATCTCAGCAAAAACTTTCCAACCGGCCCTATTTGGGAAACAGCTGGCCAGTGAGTTGACAGTGCAAGGTTATTGGCACTGCTTTCTGCAGCTGTGCACTTGCCCTTTGTTTCTACAGAGCAGGGGGAAGAACCAAATGAGTCCCAGTGCATTATGTTCATGAAATGGAACAGCTCCGAGCTGCTCCCCCACAATCATCCTAACAGTGCTTGGAAAGCTCCCATCACACTGGGATTTCCCAGCTGCTCCCCCTCCGCTGGCGCAGGGCAGGCGGCATAAACCCAGTCCCTTGTTCTTTGGGCACAATAGCAGGAAGCAATACGTGCTCACTCACAGCTCTGAAGCTAGGAGGGCAGTTCTACTGCCACACTGTAGGGAGTGAGACCATTCAAGGTCCCTGCTCCTGCCTAATAGAACAATATAACTTCCAGGGGGCACACCCCTGCACCAGCTCCTCAAGTCAAATGATTCCTTCCCCAGGCGCCCCATCATACGGTCACATGATCCCCATGCTACTGCACTGTGATTGCTTGGAGAGGCAGGTTCCTGTATTGGCGCTCGTCCCCTTCCTGGCTGCTTGGCACATATCCCATTCCCCCCCACTCCACTCCAAGTGACTCCTTCCCCTACAGAGAGTTCATGTCATCCCCCAGCCCATTGTAGTATCTCAGGCCAGGAAGTGAGGTCTTCATATTGCTTTGTGCGGGGGCTTCCTGTATTAGCCCAGCGGAGGCTGCAGACAGTACATTCTCCCTGGCAGGCCCAGGGAGACAGGCCTAAATCCAGCATTCTTGATCAGTGGTAGCCAGGAGTAAGAGCCTGGCTCCTGGGCCTGTACGCCCTGGGACGGTGGTACAGGCTCCAGGATTGTGGACCCAATGCTCAGCTGGTGTAAATCAGCACAAGTCCAGGAGCTGTCCCAAGCTGGCCAGGCTGAAGATCTGGTCCCTGCACGTCAAAAATCAGCTTTGTTGGTAAGGGATCCCATGACTACCCCCTGCTGCGTTTCAGGACACCCCTGGGTTCTTAGCCTGAGCACCCCCCTTCCACCATGAGTAATGCTGGATTGCTCCCTAGCTTCATTACCGGGGAGGGGCAGTGAACAAGGATGGGTCTCCGCCTGGTGCTGTGGAGCTGGGGTGATGGAGAGATCACTGACTGGGCAACTCATCCTGCAATACTTCCCATTCTGTTGAGACGGTTGCAGCACATGACCCCAGGACACCATTTTCCATCACAGCACATGGAACTTACTGTGACGGATGACCTGTGTAGGCAGGTGCAGGCTACTGGCCTATCTCCCCAGCCCAGGAAAGCCTGAGTCTCCCAGAGCCTCCCAAGCCCTATCTTCCTTTATTCTTCAAACAAAACACTCCCAAGCCAAGCAGGCTACAGGGACCCAGTGGCTTCCTATAGCTTTCTCAGCCCTTTTATGGGGATCACCTGACCCCCTTCCCAGCTGGATCTGATGATCCAACAGGGCTGGCAGGCCCCCTGGCCTTTAAAGGAGCAGGCAACCCTGTTACACTAGAGCATAATGCAGAGCCTACCATAATAGCCAAGAGCATGAAAGGAGGGGAACAGACTTTGCCTTACTCCATAAGAGCAGGTCTGCAGCATGCTCTGACTTGGTCAGACCAAGCCTTTTGCTACGGTCTGAAAAGCACCATGGTAAGTTTCCGAGCTCGCTCTCCATCCACTTGTCTGTCCTCGCTGAATGATCTGAAAACTCAGGGAGGAAATTCTCAGGCCACTGCCTGAAAAAGCACTATTTATCCTCCACCGAAGGCCGGTGCCATCCACCTGATGCAGATACACGACTTTGTCGGCACAGCATTTCCTTCTGTTTTCTGGACAAGGGGAATGGGGGAACAATGGCAGGAAATGAAGGAGACGGACAAACCAACATGCACAGCAGTCTTCTGGATGGATTAGTCATTTAAAGGGGAGGCTGGCTACTTACGTGGGGCAGGATGATAAACGGCCTTTCAAGACTGCCCTGGATTAATTGCTCCCTTTTCCGGAGCAGCGATCTCCTGGTTGATAAGCATGGAGAGACCAGAGAGATTGTCTGAGCATCCTCTGCCGGGCTCCAAGACTCTATCCATCCAGCGTGGCTCAGGAGGAACCAGCTGTGTTGCTTTACACAGCAAAGATCAGTCATCCTCCCCAGTCTTTTTCTCCAGCTTTGCATACTGCACCCCTCATTCTGGAGCTGAAATGTTCAGCAGCGCTCTGTGTTAACCTAGCCCATTGGAGTCAGTGCGAACACTCCCACAGATTTCTGAGTTAGGCCATAATGAGGCTGGTTCTCTGCTCATCTTCATCAGTGCTATTCTGGCGTCCAGTCCCAGATTACTTGGGTGGAAGTGAAAGGAGAAGGCAGCCCTGTCAGTATCCCTGTTTGCGAGCCCAGCCTGATCAGCCCTGAAACATTTATGATCCTTACATATGAAGGACAGGTAGCCCACTGGTGAGTATGTTACAAGTCCCTCTCTTTGCCAATCCCCAGAGGATATGAGCTGTTACAGCTTGCAACTACAAGGCATGGGCTCTTTAGCTCAACCTATAGCTGCTTATGCTTTTAGCTCCCAAGGTCCCCAGTTCAATCCCTAGTATGTCAGCCAAGATAGCAATCATCACAGATGCACAGTGAAAAGGAATAGGATAGGATTATATTTCCTTCAGCCATCAGTTTTATGCATGGTGAGTCATTTCCTTGGGACAACGGGGCTGGGTTGGTGACAAAACAGCTTCCGTTCGAATTAGCTCCTGGAAGCAAGGTACTAAAGGTTATTCTTCTTAAAAGAAATTCAAAATATTTTCCTGAAATAAGAGGTTATCTCCAGTAACCTTGTTTAAGAGAGAGAAAATCTACCTGTATGTCCTGGAGAAATAGACAGACACTTCCTTATTGCTAGAAGAACAGAATACAATTTGGAAGAATGCTGACGGTCCGTTTCCATCTGTATCTCTGCTTCGAGCCTTAAATTCTATGGATGCCAGTCACTTCAATGGTGAAGAAAGTGATTCCTACCAGAACACTGATACAGGGCCAAATCCAGCCTGGAAGTTTCAGGTCTCTAGCCCCACGGTTTGTAAAGCTTTGAAACCCAGTGCTAGGGCCAGGCTATCACAAATGCCAGCTATTGAGCTGCATTGCCTTCCTGTGTTTGTGAGCACAGCTGGACACCTGACTCCCGTGCTGGAAACCTCAGCTTTTCCACCCTTTGGTGGAGGTGGTGCCGTGCGACGCATTCAGGTCCTGTGATTCTGGGTTATTCAGCAATCATAGGAGACCAGTTTATGTTCCTCTCAACCTAGGAGATGGGTTGGGTAATAGCTTGTGGACCCTTTGTACCTCTAAATCACTGTTCCCATCTGAAGGCTTTTCAGCGACCCGTGTGGAATGGGTTGGTGGGGTTAGTCTAGTTCCTAGCAGGGAGGGGTCCACTTCACAGGAGCCACCATCAAAATTGACAGAGGAGCCATGGGGCAAACAGGCTATGAAGGCTCTTCTCCCAGCTCTGCAGCTGACCCCCTTCAGGCTGAGGGGCCTTGTGGGGAAGTTTGACCACCCTTTGGATAAATAGAGGCCCTCAGACTTAAAGGCTGGGACATTTCCTACAGCTGTTTATGTTCACTTAACGAAAGCAGGCTGACTCTGGAGCTCTCAACTCAGCCCCGCGGCATGCGCCACCGAGTGCTTTGCCGGGTGCAGAAGGCATTCTAAGGACTCCATCTAAACCTGTCATCTGTGATGAATTTCTGTTTTCTTTCGGCTGAATTACGGCGTTTGGAGAGAGGCCCTCTGCAGCTGCTTGCCTTGCGCTGGAGTGAGCAACGTGCTCCTCTCAGGCAAGAGGGCTCTATTAACTCTACTAGTGAGGAAGGATAGCTTGGTGGTTTGAGCATTAGCCTGCTAAACCAAAGGTTGTGAGCTCAAGCCTTGAGGGAGCCATTTAGGGACCTGGGGTAAAAATCTGTCTAGGGATTAGTCCTGCTTTGAGCAGGGAGTTAGACTTGATGACCTTCCTAAGGTCCCTTCAAACCCTGATATTCTATGATCAGGCAGGCATGGAAACTCAACAGCAGCAGTATTTAGAACAAAAGTCACTTGTTCTGCTCTCACCATCCCTGTTTCTGAGGCCTCTCTTCCTTGCTACCCAATGGGCAGGAGAGAAAGACTCTAACATGGCTGGTAAGTAACTCCCAACAGTCACCTACTTGTATTTTTCTGTCCTCAGGATGCTTAGAGACCTCTGGACAGACAAATCAACAAGCATCAAGAAAATGATGCATAGCAGTCCAGGGGAATGGGACTCTATGGGTGAAATCCTGACCCACATCAAAGTCATTGGCAAAACTCCCATTAACATCACTGGAACCAGGATTCCCCTGCTGCATTTCTAACTGCTTGGTTACCATGTATTGACACATCCTCTTCATTCTCAACAGCTGATTGCCATTCCTTAGCCTGTTCTGATTGGTCAATTGCTGTTGCACTAACCTACTGGAAGAGGTTTTGATCAGTCTTCAGCTGAAGGGAATGGTCATAGGGCTCTGACGAGTTCAATAGAGATACACTGATTTACATCAGCCTATAGTTGTTTTTTAACTTGGGAAATAAAGGTATCACAATCCAACAACTTGTACAAAGATGCGCCTATATCTGAACCCATTCCGTCTGTGAGCATGAAGAAACACAACCTGGAAATCAATATACCTACTGGACAATAGCTTGGGAACACTATTCAATAGGAAAACAGCCTACACAGTGTATCAACTGGAGATGGGCAGGCCAGTTTCTAAAACACAGGAACCAGCTGAGACCTCAGTTCTAATCTCCAGCTGAACCAATCAGAACCTTCTATTACATGTGGGTAAGTAAAGTAGCCCATCCCAAACCCGTACAGGACTGCCACTTTGGCTGAAATCCTTCAATCTCATCTGAACCAGCTTGTATCTTTATAACATATTAGTTCTGGGGTTCCGTTGTGGTTGCCTCTCTCTCTGTTGGAATGCATGCTTCCTGGGGGGAGGGTATTGATTAATCAAAACAAGGGCAAAAGGGTTGAAGGATTAGCCTTTGGAGGGAGAAGGATGGGGTTGGTGCAGGAAAGAGAAAGGAGACCTCAGTTCATTTGGATATGGATCTGAAACTCTGAGGGATTCTCAGAACTGACTCTCCAGCCTCTCTGAGCCTCACATCTTCTTGTTGCCAGCAGCAGACCCCAGACTAGACCAGGTTCTGTTTCAGCCCCAGAACCCCTGCCGAATAGGGAGAAAAGCAGCCAGAAGCTCATAAGAAGAACAAAACCTTAAGGAAACTGCAGCAGTGAAAAGAAAACATGAACTGTGAATTGGTGAGTAGGGAATACAGGGGAAATGGATAAACACATGTAAATCCTGGGCAAACGCAAGAGGGGAACAGCAGCAGGCCTTTGATGTGCCTGCCTGTGAAGCTAGTGGAAAGAGTTAACCCCACACAAAGGACAAATTCAAGGCAATGCTGATATTTTTAACACAAAACACTTGACTCACCCACTCCCAGCATGATCATCACTGGGAAGATGGAAGTCTTTTTAACTCCATCAGTACAAGCAGCAGTCAGATTGGATGAGCCTGGCTTATCTGGAGCTGCTAGAGCTGGTGAATTCCATGAAGCCAATGTCAGAACTAAAAGCCATTCCCACATGCTTCATTCCAAGATGGCAGGAGCCCCGATCTCCCTGTTCTGCTGAGTACACAGATGCTGAGCCACTCTCTTTGTGGTCCAACTGTTGGTTTCTCAGCCTCTCTGCTGTTTATTTTTCCTCGGTAAAAGTCTCTCAAATAGCAAGGGCTAAGGGAACGGAGAAAGGGCGCCCCAGGGCCTGGATCTGTTGGTGAAAGCTTGCAAAATAAACATGTGGAGGCCGAATTGAGTGACAGCCACTCCTGGGAGCAATTAACTTTGGGATGGACTATCAACAAGGGGTTCTCCTGCCCCCTCGCTCCCTCCATGGTCTCAAATCATGGTTTTAAAATAGCCATTTGTAAGGAGCAGGGGAAAGAGTCAGGGAATCAGGGAACTGAAATCTGCCAAACACCCTCCAACAAATAATCCAGCCTTGCCCACCAGCTCCTTGTTGCTCACTAAGGACCATGTACTGCTCCTTCTGGCCAGGAGCCAAAGGCCACTGAAGCCAATGGAAAGGCTCCTATTGACTTCAGTGAGCTTTGGATCAAGATTTAGTCCGCTCCCTGTGCTGGTTCAGTACTACACCCCATCCCCATCTCCCCAGCCAAGACCACTCACCACCTCATGCACAGCTGTTCTGATGGGGAGACACCAAAACTACCTGCAGCTGAGAATGGCCCAGCTCATGCTATGGGATATTGCAGTCTGCACACGTGTATGGAAGGTGTGGAAAGCTAACAGTTCAAACGGTGTGCCTGCACTGTATTCAGGAAGTGTGACTGCAGCATGGGTAAGCTCAAAGCCAGCTCAGGTATATCTACACAGGCTGCAATCAGATCTCCCGACTGTAGTGTAGACACATCCAAAGACTGGCTTCTGCTCTGCATTCACTAAGCAAACTGCTTTTCATGTATACAGTTCCAAACTGTTCTGCTGCCAGTTCTGTAGTTAAAGCCCTGGACTGGGATTGAGGAGATCTGAGTTCAGTTCCTGGCTCCATGTGTGACCCTGAGCTAGTCACTTAATCTCTCTGTGCCTCCATTTCCCCATCTGTAACATGGGGATAATAATCTTTCCCTGCCTCAAAGGGGCTTTGTGAGGATCAATCCATTCATGTTGGTGAAGAGCCCAGATGTGACAGTGAGAGGGGCCATATAAGAACCTAGATGTGAGCACAGAAAGGGAAAGTGACTTGTCCGAGGTCACACGGTGAGCTGTGACTACCCCATCCAGGTTCTATGCACTATCCCCCAGATGTGTCCCCTACCAATGGGAAGGGGAACCACACCCTCGAATACAGAAACAAACACCACCTCTTCAACTGCACAAACCCAGGACAAGGCCTAGTTGTCAACTGCTTGTTATAGTCTGCAGTCAGACACATAACAGAGGGACTCCGCCCCAGAAGCCGCAGCCGCTCAGGAAGGATGAGAAGGGCTGTAACACACAAGGAGTGAGGTGAATCCTGCTAGGGCGGTCCGATCATTGTTTAGTGACCAGGCAGAGTTGAAGGGGCCAAGCAGAAGCTGAGATCTGCTGGGGCTCACTCAGCATATAGGCCTTGACAGCTGGGAAGTCCAGGATGCAGGAAAAGAGCCCAGAACAGGACAGCTCCATCCCTGGAAACAGGAGGGAGTGTTATGGGAGAAGGGAGCCGAGAGAGAGACATAAACAACCCCTTTATCGCCTTCTTTGACAGCTAGAAGTGAGTGGAAAAATAAGGCAGTGCAGTTGAGGTGAAATCCAGAGTGACCCCATCAGGAGATTTTAGGAGGAACAGGGTGACTTACCATTGGGTCCTTCCCCTTCTGAAAACACTCCTCCTTCTGCCCAGGGAGAGGTGGCCAGTAAATCTGAAACAGAAGACAGGAACCTGAGGCCAAGTCACTCTGGGGACACAAGCAAGGGGGGGACTGAGGGAACTGGGATGATGGGAAGATCTTGGGGGCAGCACCCCTTGGGAATCCACTTCTGCCGAGTGGTTACCCTAAAAGAATCAGGGATGTTTGGACCCCAGGACATTTGGCCTCCTCCAGATGGCTCTGATTTCTGGATTGGAGCAGCGTATTAGGAAATAAAAGCTCTTCACAGCTTAATCTGCCCTGATGGCCGATGGAAGAGTCTCACTGCTCATAAACATTAAGGGTTAATAGAGCAGGCAGTGTGTGGGTAGGGTTCCCTCCCCAGTGCACCCCAATCCTGACCTGCTGCCCCCGCTGCTATTCTAACTTTGGGCTGTTAGCCTTAATTTTGGATCAGAATTTACTTTCACTTCCACAAGTGTAAGCCTGGCTTTAATGGAAGGATCCCAGATTTACACTGGCGTAACTAGAATCACCCTTCTACACTTTGTCTGTAACCCTAGCAGATAGTTATCCTAGCCACCAAGGGCTTTGAAAGTTTGTCTTGCAGTGACCTCACTGATGCTGCTTGGCAGAGGAATCGGGATAAATGAGAAACATATTCATTTTTTTAGATAAGAGTCCCTGCTGATCTTTCCATTGTTCCCGGGGGTGGTCTCGCCCCCTCACAGCCGCAGCTCTAGAGTTAGAGACATACAGCACAGTTTATCTTTTTCTATTTGTCCAAATAAAGCCAAAATTACAGCTGGCAAAGACACCAGCTGAACCCAAGAGGGCTAAGTTGCTTAGAAAGCCTCTTACATGATGTGTTTCATCTCTTGGGCTCAAAAGATGGAAAGACTGATTTACAAAGATGAGTCAGTTTCATTACTCCCCAGTCTACATGTGGGGAAACTGAGGCACGAGGCAGGGCTGTGACTTGTCCCAGGTCCCCCAGCAGAACAGTGGCAGAGCTGGGAACAGAGCCAGGTTTTTAAGGCCCAGTTTAGTGCCCTGCCCAAAGAGTGCTAAGGGATAATTAAACCACCTGGAATACTAGCCTAGTTTGGAGCTTCAGTAGCACAATTCAGTGCTGTAATAACAGTGCTCTCCATTTACACTGAGTTTCTTATCCAAAGTAAGGCACCGCTGCCCCTGTTTTACATATGTGCCAAAAGCCCCACAGCAAGTCAGGCACAGAACCCAGGAGTCCTAGCTCCCCAGTCCTACTGCTAACCGCTGTGCCATACTGCCACCCCAGAAAGGGCCTGTCTGAGCCTCAGAAAAGTGTCCGTGTGTGTGTCTGACATATAAGTTTGCAGTGTGCGGGTGAGCGAGGCCCAGGTGTGAAGCAGGAGCATCGTGAGGTGAGGCGTGACCGTATGAATCCCAAGTTTGCTCTGCCTGTGTGTTTGCATCAGAACCCTGTGTTTGTGGCATAGAGCTGGCCACATCTGAATGGAGGCTTTGTGTGTGGTGGGAGCGTCAGCGTGGGCCCAGGGGGGTGTGTCTTTCTTTGCAGGGTCTGTGTGTGTATTGGTGAGCCAGAGAGAGAGCACGTGTGTGTGATGAGGTGGGTGCCTGATGGATGAGGCAGACATCTTCCCCCTGCCAGGCCTGCTGGCACCCTCGTGGGCCCTCCACTGCTCAGATAGAGGGCAGCCCTTGACCTTTTCTCTGTGTCATTACAGAGACACTGAATTTCCCTTCTCTGCTGCACACAGTCACCAAGACAAGGCTGTGGGGGCTGCCCCAGCATGGCCTGACAGGGTTTCCAAGCTGCTGTGATCACTGTCCTCAGGCAGAATCCCCTATGCTAACAGCCCTGCTATAGGAGAGGCAAGGAGAGCAGTTGGATTAGGAGAAACCCACATGCCCGAGGGGGAAGTGGGAATGAGGGCCCAGTTACCAGGCCAAGACACAACACCTTTCAATGTGGGGCTATGGGCCTGGATCACTCTGCGGTCTCTAGTCTGAGCCATCTTCCCTCCCCACCCTGCCGTTTCCTGTGGGCTCAGGGATTCCGATGCAGCCCTCAGGAGTGGACAGGGGTGTCCAGACTGGGCTGATGACCTGCCATGTAATTCTATGTGATAGATGAGCTCGAGCATAGTAGAGGGGAGTTAGCCCAGCCTAGCGGGGAATCCAGACGCCCAGATCTCCCTGCAGGTACGTGCACGGCACCTGGCAAGGGTGGGGTTTCTCCCTGCAATTGCATTGCTGCCATCAACTTCTCCCCTTCAAACTGCCTATCTGAGCCACTGAAATGCAAAGTGTTGCCTCTCCTTCCCTGCTGCCTGACTGCAGTGTCGTTCCCTGGCACTGGTTTGGAGGAGACCAGGTTTGGAAGGATCTGGAGGATCCTGATACCTGGATCAGCAATGACCAGGCATTCTGTGGACCAGGCATATGCTTAGCCTCTGGACAAGGGCCTGGCAATGCCAGACTCTCATTGACTCACAGACTTTAAGGTCAGAAGGGACCATTATGATCATCTAGTCTGACCTCCTGCACAATGCAGGCCACAGAATCTCACCCACCCACTCCTGTAACAAACCCCTAACCTATGTCTGAGTTACTGAAGTCCTCAAATTGTGGTTTGAAGACCTCAACCTGCAGAGAATCCTCCAGCAAGTGACCCTTGCCCCATACTGCAGAGGAGGGCGAAAAACCTCCAGGGCCTCTGCCAATCTGCCCTGGAGGAAAATTCCTTCCTGACCCCAAATATGGCGATCAATTAAACCCTGAGCATGTGGGCAAGACTCACCAGCCAGCACCCAGGAAAGTATTCTCTGTAGTAACTCAGATCCCAACCCATCTAACATCCCATCACAGACCACTGGGCATACTTACCTACTGATAATCAACGATCAATTGCTAAATTAATTCCCAAAATTAGGCTATTCCATCATACCATCCCCTCCACAAACTTATCAAGCTTAGTCTTAAAGCCAGATATGTCTTTTGCCCCTTGGAAGGCTGTTCCAGAACTTCACTCCTCTAATGGTTAGAAACCTTCATCTAATTTCAAGTCTAAACTTCCTAGTACCCAGTTTATATCCGTTTGTTCTTGTGTCCACATTGGTACTAAGCTTGAATAATTCCTCTCTCTCCCTGATATTAATCCCTCTGATATATTTATAAAGAACAATCATATCCCCCCTCAGCCTTCTTTTGGTTAGGCTAAACAAGCCAAGCTCTTTGAGTCTCCTTTCATAAGACAGGTTTTCCATTCCTCGGATCATCCTAGTAGCCCGTCTCTGAACCTGTTCCAGTTTGAATTCATCCTTCTTAAACATGGGAGACCAGAATTGCACACAGTATTCCAGATGAGATCTCACCAGTGCCTTATATAACGGTACTAACACCTCCTTATCTTTGCTGGAAATACCTCACCTGATGCATCCTAAAACTGCATTAGCTTTTTTAACGGCCATATCACATTGGCGGCTCATAGTCATCCTGTGATCAACCAATACTCCAAGGTCCTTCTCCTCCTCTGTTACTTCCAGCTGATGTGTCCCCAATTTATAACTAAAATTCTTGTTATTAATCCCTAAATGCATGACCTTGCACTTTTCACTATTACATTTCATCCTATTACTATTACTCCAGTTTACAAGGTCATCCAGATCTTCCTGTATGATATCCTGGTCCTTCTCTGTGTTAGCAATACCTCCCAGCTTTGTGTCATCCGCAAACTTTATTAGCACATTCCCGCTTTTGGTGCCAAGGTCAGTAATAAAAAGATTAAATAAGATTGGTCCCAAAACTGATCCCTGAGGAACTCCACTAGTAATCTCCTTCCAGCCTGACAGTTCACCTTTCAGTATGACACGTTGCAGTCTCCCCTTTAACCAGTTCCTTATCCACCTTTCAATTTTCATATTGATCGCCATATTTCCAATTTAACTAAAAATTCCCCATGTGGAATCATGTCAAATGCCTTACTGAAATCGAGGTAAATTAGATCCACTGCGTTTCCTTTGTCTAAAAAATCTGTTACCTTCTCAAAGAAGGAGATCGGGTTGGTTTGGCACGATCTACCTTTTGTAAAACCATGTTGTATTTTGTCCCAATTACCATTGACCTCAATGTCCTTAATTACTTTCATCTTCAAAATTTTTTCCAAGATCTTACATACTACAGATGTCAAACTAACAGGTCTATAGTTGCTCAGATCACCTTTTTTCCCTTTCTTAAAAATAGGAACTATGTTAGCAATTTACCAGTTGTACTATACAACCCTGAGTTTACTGATTCATTAAAAATTCTTGCTAATGGGCCTGCAATTTCATGTGCCAGTTCCTTTAATATTCTTGGATGAAGATATCTGGGCCTTCCAATTTTGTCCCATTAAGCTGTTCGAGTTTGGCTTCTACTTCGGATGTGGTAATATCTACCACCATATCCTCATTCCCATTTGTCATCCTTCCATTATCCCTAAGCTCCTCATTAGCCTTATTAAAGACTGAGGCAAAGTATTTGTTTAGATATTGGGTCATGCCTAGATTATCCTTAACCTCCACGCCATCCTCAGTGTTTAGCACAAACAGATACCAGCCTGAAGATGACACTAGCAAGTGCTGCACTGGTGGGTCTCTTTCTCCATGCACTCCTGGGCTTCCAATCAGACTGTCCCGTCAACAAGCTCCATCTCTTACTCATGTGTGTCTTCTTCCCCTGGAGCAAAGGAGGGATTTGCTCCAAGCTTACTCACTGATCTCCCTGCCCCAGCATATGGCTCCATTGACGGACCTCAGTCTGTACCTACGAGGATGGCACTACCCAACCTCATATCCCAAAAGTCAGGTTCTGGGGGTTCTGCCCTTACGTTGGCCTCCTTCTGTGCCCCTAGGAGCCAGAGGAGAATTGACTAAGTTATGCCTGATGAGTTACTTTCCACCACAGCGAGAGTGGTCACCAAGCCAACTGGTTGCATCAGCACTCTGTAGACAGAGGAGTATGCCAGCATTGATCAGAACGCCAGGTTGTTTTGGCCCCTTGTTGGCTGCAGAGAAGTTCAGACCCAAACCTGGACCCAGTTCAGATCTCTCCTGAGAGCAGGCTGTAACAGAACCCCCAAAACCAAGCATCCCTGGACTCCAGGGCAGTTCATAAGTGGATCCAGTTGGGACCCAAACTTCCCAACTGGGCACCAGCTCTCGTCAGTCCCTAGGTGTCACGGAGTCCCCGGGCGATGCTCTGGAACTGCTCCCCACCAAGCCAGTCAGGACTTTGGGGAGCCTCCTCTCCCTTGGAGCAGACTTGTTCAGGGCAAGAAGCTCACACGGCTTCACCTCCTGGGTCTCTCCTTGGAGCATTCAGCATCCTCTGCCCCTCCGTGCGCTTCCCACAGCGAGTCCACCCCAGCGGGGTCCTGGGGAAGCCACCGGGTTCTGCACCCCCACTTTGCAGTCAGACGTGACTCTCAGCCAGCCAGTAAAACAGAGGTTTATTCGATGACAGGAACAGGGTCTAAAACAGAGCTTGTAGATACAGTGAACCGGACCCCTCGGCTGAGTCCATTCTGGGGGGCAGTGAGCCAGACCCCCAGGTCTGCCCTCCACCCTTGACCCCAGCCAGCTCCAGACTAACAACCCCTCCCAGCCCCTCCTCTCTCCTCAGCCCCTTTCCCGGGCCAGGAGGTCACCTGATCCCTTTGTCTCCAACACCTTCAGCTGGCACCTTTGCAGGGGAGGGACCCAGGCCATCAGTTGCTAAGAGACAGAGTGTCAGGCATTTAGGTGCACTGGCCCTTTGCTCTGCCAGATACTTAAGAACTGCCTAGGGTACACTGAGGCACCAACACAGTATTCAGAGAAAACATTAAGAACTTTCCCAGTTCGTCACATCTCTCCCCCCTTCGAGACCGAACTGAGCGAGGTCACTCCAGCCAGTGACCTGGGGAAGTTCGAACCCACCAACGTTCCCATGGATGCCCCAGCATCTCTCCCATTCCTTGGTGTGAGTTACACCAGGACAGTCCAGTCTCACGCCCTCCCTTAGGTCGGGTGTGCTTGATGGCACTTGCAGGCCGCATGTGGGAAGGTTTATGCAGCCCACACCCTTTGCCACCCCAGTACCCCTGGGCTTCAAGCTGGGACGGGGTCTTCTCCCAGCACTCTGGGCTGCAATTCGGGCTCCCTTGGTTAAGAGCCCCCATCTTGGCCTTTGCCAGCTCTGGGCTTGGGCAGCCGCTTCCC
The DNA here is from genome assembly GCF_007399415.2 of Gopherus evgoodei. Taxonomy (NCBI): domain Eukaryota; kingdom Metazoa; phylum Chordata; order Testudines; family Testudinidae; genus Gopherus; species Gopherus evgoodei. The sequence goes on from NC_044328.1 coordinate 83,427,040, forward strand.
ACTTTGTGGCCCAGACACAACACCTCTGCCGTCCCCCCTTGCACTTACCAGCTTTTAATGTCAGTCCCACCTCCTTGAGGCAGCCCAGCCCCCTCTTCACCTGGGACACCTGTTCCTCCCAGGTCTGGCTAAAGATGCACATGTTATCAGTGTCTGCCAGGGCCAAGTTCTCCATCTCCCTCTGCTTGTCTAGAATCTCCCCAGGCCTAGGCATGGGGTGGGCATCGGACACTGTGATGGCTTTAAGCTTCTGATAGCCCCCATAAAACCAGATCTTCCTGTCTCCCTTGGGGATCAGCCCCATGGGTGAGGCCCATGGGCTGTAAAACGGCTGGATCCCATTTAAAGCCAGGATGTTCCTGACCTCTCTCTCCAGGATCTGGGTTGCTTTCCCAATGACTCTGAATGGGGAACACCTGATGGGGAGATTGGCTCCCACCTCAGGGAAGAGATCCCCCCGGGGGTCTTCCCCCTTCTCCATCCAATCCTCCCTCTTCGGGTCCAGGGGTCCCCTCACTCTCCTCCCATCCAGCAGCTCAAATGGGAAGAGCCCTGTGGATTCCTGGAGCACCACCAGCTGCCTCCCGATTCCCCCCAGTTCTACTTCCCCTTGGGGAGCCCATTCCCGGTACAGGAATCCCTCCTCCTGCAGGACTCTGTCCCTGCAGCCTTCCCCAAGGAGGTTTGCAGCGCTGTGGCCAGCAAGTTCCCTCAGCTTCTCCAAGGAGGGATCCCTCTGCAGCTGGGTCTGGGATTCAGCTGCTGGGGCAGGGAGTGGGACCTGCTTCCTCTCGCTGGCTGGGCCTGGGGTCACAGCCCCCCTGAGCCCTGTCCCTGGTAGCTCCCTCCCTGCTGTGTAATCACTTCCCAGCAGCACATCTGGACCAGGCAAACCTGTTTGGCAGCTGACCTGCCCTGCCCGGGTGTCCCCCCACTCAGCTGGGATCTCAGCTCCCTGCCCCGTGCTCAGCGCTGCCCTTGCTGTCCCAGTGGGGACAGGCAGCGAGCTCTTTGCTCTGGTTACAGCATCAGAGCCAGTGTGATCCCCCACTCCGGTGTGCAGGGGGGCGGGGAGCATCTCTCCCTCCCTCTCAGCCACAGGGGGCTGGTTATAGGTAGGCAGGTATCCTGAGCCCAGCAGCCACTCCCCCCTGCCAGCCAGGTTATTTGCATTTTTACTGACCATTTCCATCCTAGCCAATTGGTTCCCTGGATTTGAATTTAAACCCTCGGCCATTACAGGAGCGGGGCCTGGATTCTGTCCCATGGGGAGACAGTCAACCCCCAACAGGGCCTCCCAGCCAATATCCTGGAGGACCCCAACTACCAGCCAGCCCGACCCCTTCTGGGTTTGCACAGGGATCTGGGCCATAGGCAGGGCGAGGGGCTTCACCCCAGGGAACTTCACCCAGGTTCCACAGTCCCTCAGCATTTGGGGCTGCACCACCACAGTTCTCTCTGTCCCAGGGTCTCGCCCCTGCAGGCGTGTTTCCCCACTGACCCCTGGGCAGCCCCCTATGTCTCTCTGCTCCACCATCACCAGTCCACGCTGCTGCTGCTTCTCCTGCAGCTTTTCCTTGGGCTCTTGCTCTCTCTCACGGTCCTTTCGCTCTCTTGGGCTCTGCTCCAATCCCATCCGTCTCCAATCTTCTGATGGGGAACCCAGTCGTGAAGACCCTTTTCTGATTGGGGACCAGACTCCCGGGGATGCCTGGCTGATGCTCCAGCTGCTCTCAGATCCTCTTGTAGCCCCATTTGGGCCAGGAATCTGCTCCTCAGAGCGGTCCTTCTCCTCCAACTGCATGATTAACTGTGCCTTGTTGAATTTCCCCATGCGTAACCCTCTCTTTGTGCACAGGATCACAATGTCCTTCTTAAGGAGATGGTGATAGGCCATCACTTCACCATTCCCAAGTGGCTTTGGACTCACAGGCCTGTGTGCTCTTGGCTCCCCCATTGTTTCCAGGAAGAACCCCTGGTGTGCCAACCCTTCTCGTGGTCACCACCTCTTTGCCAGGGTCGAGCTGCAGACTCCTCCGCCCCTGGGACTGCTCCTGCAATCCCCCGGGGAACCCTGCTACTGCAAAAATCCTTCTCTCTCCCAGGGTCGAGCGGCAAGCTCCTCCGCCCCTGAGACTGCTCGCTGCAGTCCTCAGGGGGACCCTGTTACTTCAACAGTCCTTCTCGCTGGTCACACACTCCCAGAGGTTAACTGCCCCCTGAAACCGTTCCACTCTGAACCTTCAGCACGCCTGGTCCTCATTATCCCTCCTTTGTTTTACTGCTCCCCAGTCACTTACTGCAAGCAGCGCCATTCACGGGGTGCAGTACGTCCCGCCGCTGCCACCAGTTGTCACGGAGTCCCCAGGCGATGCTCTGGAACTGCTCCCCACCAAGCCAGTCAGGACTTCGGGGAGCCTCCTCTCCCTTGGAGCAGACTTGTTCAGGGCAAGAAGCTCACACGGCTTCACCTCCTGGGTCTCTCCTTGGAGCATTCAGCATCCTCTGCCCCTCCGTGCGCTTCCCACAGCGAGTCCACCCCAGTGGAGTCCTGGGGAAGCCACCGGGTTCTGCACCCCCACTTTGCAGTCAGACGTGACTCTCAGCCAGCCAGTAAAACAGAGGTTTATTCGATGACAGGAACAGGGTCTAAAACAGAGCTTGTAGATACAGCGAAGCGGACCCCTCGGCTGGGTCCATTCTGGGGGGCAGTGAGCCAGACCCCCAGGTCTGCCCTCCACCCTTGACCCCAGCCAGCTCCAGACTAACAACCCCTCCCAGCCCCTCCTCTCTCCTCAGCCCCTTTCCCGGGCCAGGAGGTCACCTGATCCCTTTGTCTCCAACACCTTCAGCTGGCATCTTTGCAAGGGAGGGGCCCAGGCCATCAGTTGCTAAGAGACAGAGTGTCAGGCATGTAGGTGCACTGGCCCTTTGCTCTGCCAGATACTTAAGAACTGCCTAGGGTACACTGAGGCACCAACACAGTATTCAGAGAAAACATTAAGAACTTTCCCAGTTCCTCACACTAGGGAAGTGTTTGATTCAGATCATACACCCAAAGGCTCAGCTGATTATCCACCCACTACCCCAGTCATCCAGAACTCTTTGGTCCGCAGACGGGAGCTGGAAATCTCATGAGAATAGTCTCTCTTCTGAAACTGGCAGCACTCCTGGCTTCGAAAAGGGCTGCAACAGCCTGTCTCTCTGCATTGTGTCACATTAGCCTCCATGCCTGACCTGGATCTAGAAGTGCAGAGCCATACACATGAAAAGGAGAGAGCAATACGTCCCCCTACAGTGGAGATATAGATACACAAGGCAATAAATAAGGACTTCATCTACTCATTGGTTGAGAGAGGGACGGATCAGAACTCATGAGGTGAGAGCCCGGTGGGGCACACGGAGGGTGGGAGCAGGAGTCTCAGTTAACGACATTATTTTATGTCTATTAGCAGAGACCATGGCCCCTGGGCTGTTAAAACAATCCTGCTTCCGTCCAAAAATACCTTCAGCCCACTTAGCTGCGGGGGAGTCACTGCAATAAGGTAGTGGCTATTTATTTATTCTCATAACATGGTTGAAAACAGTGGACGTAGCTGGGTTGCCAATGGCAGACGCCTATGGCTCATAATTCAATGTGTGTCAGGCCCCCGGCTTACAGGAAGAGGAGGAAATGAGATCCAATTACACTAACTTCCCTTGGGGACCCTCCCTCTCACTCCGTTTCTTACAGAAGTGGGGAAGGGAACTCATACGCTAACTGATGGGGAGGCTTCCTCCAGTCTCCCCATGCGGAGGAGAGGACACTGGCTGACAGGCCTCATCACACTCTTGTTAGCAGGTCTTCAAGAGGGGGTTCGGAGACAGAGGGGGGGGGCATAAATCGTGGTTATGGTCCAAGGATCTGCTCCGGGGAGGAGACGGGGCCGGGGTGGGTCACATCACAAGCCCCCCGTTCCCCTCTGGGGGGAAACCTGGGGAGAACAGCTGAGACCTTTTGATCCAGCTTACACTCAGTGGGCTATATGGAGATCTAAGCCAACACACCACTCAAAGCTCAGTAGGGACAGAGCATCAAGGGAAGCAGCGCCACAGAGCCATGTGGGAAAGGGATCCATCGTGCATTAAAAGCAATGAGCCCATGCTGTAAAGTCTGGGGAATTTCAGAGACTGGAATTCAAGGTCTCCCAACATAGGGAAATCTGCAGCGTGGGAGGCAGGGTACGCACTTGGCAGCAAAGGGAGAGTCTGGGAAGAACTGGCACATCACTGTGCATTGAGGGTGGGTTTCCCAAAGTGACCTACCTCTGCTCACATTGACATCAGGGAATTTTACCATGGAGTCTGACAGGAGCCAAGCTAGGCCAAGGCCAAGCGCTTTGGAAAACCACAGCCCTAAACACTACTAGACCCAACCTAAACCAATGGGAGCAGTGACAGTAGGCAGGGGATGTCCATGTGGGTAAGAGACCCCCTGGATATCATCAAAACCCAGGCAGAAAGTGGGGCCACTGGCCACCACCCTCCTGTGCCTCCAGCACAGACTGAAAGACTGGTGGGGTGCAATCCTGGGCCCACTGAAGTCAAGGGAAAAGCTTCTATTGGCTTCACTGAGGCCAGGATTTTGCCATGGCATCTCAGAATTGCCTGCCCCAATGTCCCCACTTTCTTGTTTTCCATCCTCGCCTGCACTGGTTTTACCTTTGGCCCAGTCGTCAAATGGGCTGATTCGTCCTAAGTGTTCCATTGATCGCCAGCAGTGTGACCGCATGGCCTGTCCTTCCATGTTGCTGATGACAGTTCATTGCAGGCTGACCCCCTGCAGGCTGCATGCCTTCCCATATGTGCACCTAAATTCCATTGGGTGTAATGTTTCCGACTCCTCTTTAATGAGCTCTGCTGGAGGTCCAGTGCTCCTGGAAGATCCCTGGCACTGTTCCTGACCTGTACGCCCCCTCTGATTCCAGTTCTAGCCTCCCCACAGCTCTGCCAGTACATCTCAGTCCTGATCCTTGGCCCAGTCTTTGGCCACCACACCTGGCCCATCCATGCCAACCCAGCCCTGTGTCACGTGCATTATGTGCACTGCGTGGAACAGCGCCCCCCTGCTCACTCACACAGGTGCAGAGAGATTAGGTGTTACCTCCTTGGCGTCCATGCCAGGCTGATCCAGCCACAGAGAGTAGAGTGCATCTTTTCCCCCGATGAAGAGCCGGTCGCGGTATTCGTCCAGATACAGGGAGCGGAAGTCTGGGAACCCCCGGTGGCCGAGGAACAGCTTTGAGCGGTTAGCAGCCAAAATATCTGAAGGCAGAGAACAAGGAGAATCTACTGGTTATGTCACAGCACATGAGGGGCGAGGACGAGGGGACCCAGCGCAGATCCTCATCTCTAACATGTCTGCAAAATCAGCACAATCATGTCTAGCTCACTTACTCCCTGGGAAGCTCCATTATAACCAAGAACGACAGCCTCAGGGCTGCTCTAACTTACCCTCTGTTTCCCCCGGCCCACTGTGTGCCCTAAACAGTAGAGAACAGCTGTAGTGTAATGCATTCGGGCCATACTCTTGGCATGCCCCCAATTTGCCACCTGTGCTGGAGGCTGGGAGAAGGCCTGTGTAGACCCCTCACCCCAGCTCTACCCCATTTTTCTGCCCATTTAAAGGTCCCTTTATGCTGCTGCCATTGGCCATTGCTGCATTGCAGCTAGAACCCCAGATGCTTTCTCTTGCCAGGGAGTCCCTGACTTGGATAGGCGAACCGAGTTGGATCAAGTGAGAACTGATCTGAGCCTCGACCCCAAAATTCCAGCCTGTGTTTGCAGCCCTGAGAGTTTCTCACAAGGCCCTGCCCTTGGGGGTTCTCTCGACCCTATGGGGTTGACCCTTCGTTAGTTTCACGCCCAGCCCAGAGCACCAGGCCCTCGATGCAGCTGGGAGCGCTCACCACGCTTAGCGAGAGGAGCTGGATGGAGCCACCGTCAACCGGGAGTGAGGACAGGAGGGAAATTTACTGCTGATAAAAGCCCTGAAGATAAATGTCCTATAAAGAGTCTGTCAGCGCGTCAGCAATTAAACTCCCTGCCACAGACAGCCCAGAGCACAGGACAACCACAGGGGCTGCTAGGAAGATACTCTGCAGGCCAGGAGTGTGTGGAGACCATCGCGAGGGGGAGAAGACAACAATGCATGGAGAAAGGGGTAATGGGCTGCCCAGGGCGGGGGGGAATGGAGAAAGGAATTGCCCACTCGGTATAAACCCACGTGCCCACTCCTGCCAGCCCCACACTGCTCCCATAAATCAGGCGAGAAGATACAATTCACACACAACCCTACACATACAACTCAAAGCTACACATGCAGGGCATCTTTCCTGTGCACACTTACATATTAACCTTTCCAGGGCCATAAATCCTGCCCCTTGCAGTGTTCCCCAGTGACCCAGAGCACTGGCATGCCCTAGGAATGTGCTCCCAGCCCTGACTCCTCCTAGGAGGAATCGCCTTACTCCTCAGTCCCTCGCCCTCCAGGTCAGGATTTAACTCTCCAGGATCTGCCACCTCCTTAGACACACATGTGGCATCTTCTGTTGCCATGGCACTATCATGCGTGTTCCAGTCAAGAGAACTAACATACAAATTGAGGATTGGATGAGACATGCCGAGGCTCCATTTAAAGACAGATTAGATAGATAACTTCCCTGTGTATATTCAGACACATTCACTGAATAGATCCTCGCTCACACAAAACTACAGCGCAATAAAAGCGAACGCTCCTGTCACCAGCTGGAGCTCACCGCAGGCCTGATGGGGCATTCTTGTCCCTGTGTTGGAGCAGCTGGGGGATGGAGTGGCAGGAGAAGGCCCTGCTCTGCTCTGTGCTGCCTGGCATGGGCTCCCCAGTACATTCCTTTTGCATACTGAGTGAAGAAACCAGCATCCTAGAGATTAGGCATCTGGAGCCTGTGGTGTATTGTAACAACCCAGGAATTCGGACTGCGGAAGGAAAGACAGAGACTTGAGGTTTGCCACAAACGAGCCACTTACCAAAGACAGAGCCAGCCAGCTTCCCAGTAAGGATCCTAGTCGACCAGGCATTTCCTGTTCCAAGCAGTACAGCAATCGGGACGCCGGCTAGAGGGCATTCAGAACGCCGTGGGCACAAGGTGCTACTTGACAACCCCAGCTGTCCTCAAGAACCTACGCTGGAACCTGAAGCACAGAAGGAATAGAGCAGGGGTGCTCCCGGGAGACTTGAAGGTCTTCTCTTAACCCTGCCCTGCTTCTTGTTCTGCTCCTTTGGCCCAGTGGCTTTACAGCAAGCTGGCAGCACCCCTGAGGGAATCCACAGTCAGATGGTGATTTTCCAGTCCTCCACTAGTCCTTATTCCCTCCAGGACACAGAAAGGAGAACAGGCTGTGTTTGGCACGATGGGGCGGACTCACTGTGAATACGTGGCTTACAGTCTCTGTATGCTCCATCCTCTGGGATAAGGGGCTGGGTGGGAAGGAACGATGGATAAGAAGCAGAGGGGGGAGTTGGGAGAATGAAGGGGGAAGAGGTTGAGTAGAGGAGTCAGAGAAAGCAGGGCAAGACTGGCATGTAGCACGTCAATAGAAAGCTGAGTTGGCATCACCACTATGCCACACTGATACTGCCTGTGGCAGACCATGTCCTGTTCCCTGGAGTTTTCTTGTCAGGGACAAGTCCTGGCAGCTGAAGAGTATTTGTGTTACAGCGGCACACCTGCTCCCAAGGGAAGCGGGGGTGAAGAAAGGGGTGCAGATTGTGACGCCGAGTGACCTTCACAGAATCTCAGCTGGCACTCTCCAGCTCGGAGCGGGGCCAGGAAGACTGTTATTGGAGGCCTGTGTCCGCCGTGGTGCCGTGCGTATATCTACAACTAGATAAACTGAGAGAGCAGTATCTTGGCACCAGGCCCTGGGCTCAGGAGACAAAGGTGCTAGTTTCCAGCCTCGCTCTCCTTGATCCTGTTATTCCCGGTCAGCTCAGGACACACAGGAGCAGTGACAGGCCACCTTCCTGCACCAGCAGCTTGGGAAGGGGGCTGTCAGGGCTGTTCCGTCTGGGGAAGAACTTCACATTTCGAGTACCTGAAATCAAAATGCTGAGCAAAAGGCCTCCCCGAGTTCCCACGCAGGACTTTGGAACAACTGGAGTAGAGAGAGGTTCAGAAGAGCCCATCCAGGCTCCCCCACATTCTCTGTGACTACGCTGACAAAGACTCAGTCTCATTCACACTAGTTCACCACCAGCTGACAGGGGAGTTGGAGAGGATCCAAGACTGAGAACCACGTTATCAGTAGAGGATTTTCCTGGGGGACTTACAGCCATTGGCAGTGGCAGTGGCACGTCAGTTCTCTGGAGGCCTTCAGACAACTTAGACCTGTTCAGCAAATCCCCAATTCTTTCTCTTAATACCACGCCTAAAGGCATCAATTAAAGGTTCCTGTTAACCTGAGACCCAGCTGCACCCAAGTCTCTGCTTGATTTTTCTCTTCTCACGTAGCCAGCGCTAGTTCTATACAAGGACTAAAGCTAATCTGACCTCTGTTGCTATCCAGTCCAATCTAAATTCCATGCGGCAGCTGTTTTAAAAGAACATTAAAGTTGCAAAGTGAATCATGCAAAAAGTCAAGAAATGCCAGAATTCAGGTTGTCTATATGCAACCTTAGCTTTGTCCCTTTGTATGTATGCATTACAATAAAGTCTTCAACTACACAACCTCATGCTATTTTTCCCTCAGGGCTCCTGCCGCATTCACTACACAGGTTGCACAGTGTAGTGAATGAAGCAGCTATTGACTGGCGCATTCACTACGTAACCCTGAGTCACCCAGCATAGCCCCTGAAGGCCCATATATGTTCACGTTAAAGTAATTTCAGATTTGCTCCATGTTTATCCTGTGGCAACAGCAAGTACAAAGATAAGGCCAAAAGCCACAGGACTCTGCCTCATTCACTTTATGCCCTGCCTCCTTCTCTGCATAGCATCCAGCCTGTCCACTGAGGGTGAAATTCCCCCTGAGGCCTAGGCATCACTTATACCTCTTTTGGGAATTAAAGAGATGCATATGCATTGTTTAGACAATCAGCATGGGGTGAATTTTACCTAGAATGAAGCAATGGGACTTTTCATTTGCCTTCTGGTGTCTGAGCATTTAAGGTTGGCATTTGCAAGCTTCTCTCCATAACTGGAGGCTAGGAGCTTACCTTAATTTTAAAATGAGAGCCTCTAATCACATGACTCCACCAGCGGAGGCCATAAGACAGGATTTCTTCATCTCTAACCTATGTGAGCTTTGCTCCTCAGAAGCTCATTGAGCAACTGAAGCAACCTCCAGCTGTGACGTCTCTACAGCAACAAGGTGTGTTGTCACCAGCAGTGGATTCATAGATTCACAGATTCATAGACTCTAGGACTGGAAGGGACCTCGAGAGGTCATCGAGTCCAGTCGCCTGCCTTCATGGCAGGAACAAATACTGTCTAGACCATCCCTGATAGACATTTATCTAACCTACTCTTAAATATCTCCAGAGATGGAGACTCCATAACCTCCCTAGGCAATTTATTCCAGTGTTTAACTACCTGACAGTTAGGAACTTTTTCCTAATGTCCAACCTAAATCTCCCTTGCTGCAGTTTAAGCCCATTGCTTCTTGTTCTATCATTAGAGGCTAAGGTGAACAAGTTTTCTCCCTCCTCCTGATGACACCCTTTTAGATACCTGAAAACTGCTACCATGTCCACTCTCAGTCTTCTCTTTTCCAAACTAAACAAACCCAATTCTTTCAGATTTCCTTCATAGGTCATGTTCTCAAGACCTTTAATCATTCTTGTTGCTCTTCTCTGGACCCTCTCCAATTTCTCCACATCTTTCTTGAAATGCGGTGCCCAGAACTGGACACAATACTCCAGTTGAGGCCTAACCAGCGCAGAGTAGAGTGGAAGAATGACTTCTCGTGTCTTGTTTACAACACACCTGTTAATGCATCCCAGAATCACGTTTGCTTTTTTTGCAACAGTATCACACTGTTGACTCATATTTAGCTTGTGGTCCACTATGACCCCTAGATCTCTTTCTGCCATACTCCTTCCTAGACAGTCTCTTCGCATTCTGTATGTGTGAAACTGATTGTTCCTTTCTAAGTGGAGCACTTTGCATTTGTCTTTATTGAACTTCATCCTGTTTACCTCAGACCATTTCTCCAATTTGTCCAGATCATTTTGAATTTTGACCCTGTCCTCCAAAGTAGTTGCAATCCCTCCCAGTTTGGTATCGTCCGCAAACTTAATAAGCGTACTTTCTGTGCCAACATCTAAGTCGTTGATGAAGATGTTGAACAGAGCCGGTCCCAAAACAGACCCCTGCGGAACCCCACTTGTTATACCTTTCCAACAGGATTGGGAACCATTAATAACTACTCTCTGAGTACGGTTATCCAGCCAGTTATGCACACACCTTATAGTATCCCCATCTAAATTGTATTTGCCTAGTTTATCGATAAGGATATCAAATGCCTTACTAAAGTCTAGGTATACCACATCCACCGCTTCTCCCTTATCCACAACTCGTTATCCTATCAAAGAAAGTTATCAGATTGGTTTGACACGATTTGTTCTTTACAAATCCATGCTGGTTATTCCCTGTCACCTTACCACCTTCCAAGTGTTTGCAGATGATTTCCTTAATTACTTGCTCCATTATCTTCCCTGGCACAGAAGTTAAACTAACTGGTCTGAAGTTTCCTGGGTTGTTTTTATTTCCCTTTTTATAGATGGGCACTGTATTTGCCCTTTTCCAGTCTTCTGGAATCTCTCCCGTCTCCCATGACTTTCCAAAGATAATAGCTAGAGGCTCAGATACCTCCTCTATTAACTCCTTGAGTATTCTAGGATGCATTTCATCAGGCTCTGGTGACTTGCAGGCATCTAACTTTTCTAAGTGATTTTTAACTTGTTCTGTTTTTATTTTATCTTCTAAACCTACCCCCTTCCCATAAGCATTCATTATGTTAGACATTTCTTCAGACTTCTCAGTGAAGACCGAAACATTACGATAATAACATTGGCCTTGGGGAATAAGCAGCAGGAGCAGGTTAACCCTAAAGAGACAAAGATCCCGTTTCTGGGCAATGAAGAGAGAAGAATGGGAGTGAAAATATCAGCTTTCCCAGCAGAAGTGCCTCCAAAGAGGAGAGTTTCAGCGTTCTCCAGGCATCAGCAGCTCCTTAAAGATGGTTCCTTCTTGTTTAACAGTGCTGTCCCCCACAGTAATAATTCTGTATAAACAGACCATTAAGCCCTTCATCCCCAGCTGTGTAACTGATACACACACACTCCCTTCTCAGGGCACTCAGACTCTGAAAATCCTCCTGGATAGATGAGAGGGAAGCGGAGAAGGACTGTGAAACCAGGACTTTGCCAAATCCACCTCCAGTTCGTTAATCTCTCCCCTCCCCTCTGCGCTCACTCTGATGTCAAAGGGAAGCATGAATGGCTCCTTTGTGTATGGTGTGCAGGAGTGGGCAGGGAGCCTTACAGAGGGAAGTGGCTCAATAAACTGGCCCGTTTGCATCCAGGACCTGGTTGTCCCTGAAGCGAGCTTGGCTGTTCTCAGCCATAATAAAAAAACGACGCATGCCCAGCAGGGCTGTCAGCTGGATGCCCCAACCCCATAACATGCACCCATGGAGAGGCCACCATTTCTCAGGTTCCAGGGCAACAGTGGTGGGTCTGTTCTATGGCTCCCACTGACTCAGAGGAGAGGAAACCCTTCAGGATAATGGTAAGTGTGTGTGGAACCAGCGCCTTGTAGAGGTGAGAAAAACGCAGCTGAATCAGGACAGCTCAAGGCTCTTTCCCCGGCCTTGCATGGCATTTGCCATGGGATCTCAAAGCACTGACGGGCTTATGTCTGGCCTTGCACCCCGCTGTCCTTCCTTAGCAAAGCCAAGCACCTCCTCTCCTGGGTCACACACTTTACCACTTGCTGGGGAGGGGAGGTTCAGAGCCACCCTCCTGTGACCCCTTCTGGCTTCAGGAAGAGGGTGACAGTGCAGGGCCCACTGCTGCTCCCAGCAGTGGGAGCAGAGCACTAGTGTAGACAGGGTGCAGGAGGCATCGTAACCACTATATCAGCTAAGCTTACTGTAAGGAGGGCGGGACAGCAAGGTGGTTACATTACTGGCTTTCTGTCTACACTAAGGCCTCCCCTCGCTGCTGCTGCTCCCCAACCAAAGGACCAGGAGAGAAACGTTCAGCATGGAAGCCTAGTGCAGTCACAGCCTTAGTGGCAAAGGCCAGCAGGGGAGAAATGTGATCATTTGGGGTCTCTGCATGCAGTGAGCACCAACCAGGGTCACGGCAGCCGTGTAAAGCATTAGTTCCACTGCACAGCAATGGTAAAATATGAGTCTGGAGTGGACAAGTCCCAGGCAGGCCCCTGAGGGGGGCTGTCTGCCCAGTACTGAGACCCTGCCCTGAGCATGGGAGGCCATAAATCACTGCAGTGACAGCGAGCTCCCAGCATGGCGAGGGGAGATGGGGGTAATTTGTCATCAAGTCCTGGGGCTGTTCCACTGGTGCTGGCTGACGAGGACGCTGGGCCAGAGGCAGCCCCCTCCCCTGCCTTTGCTTGGGATCCTGGTCGCCTGCTTCCCCTGGGGCAGCTGGAACTATTGGATCAGGAGGAGAAACTAGGATTTTTCACAGTAATGATCGTCAAGATGGAAACGAGGAAACCCAGGAGGATAAAGCTCCATTGTTTCCTGCACTCAACATCTGTTTTCCAAGCAGCCCTGACAACTTGGGATTCCACCAACTGAATATTAAACTTACACCCAACTACTGCCCAGATCCAGTGCCACAGTCTCTTACCCTGAAGTCCCCAGGTGGCTCTGCCTCTCCCCTGTTGTGGTTTTGTGCAATTCTGAGAGCGGCTGCCCTTTCCCACCCCAACCTCCAAGTTCAATGATTTCCCAGTGAGATTATTTTCCCTGCTGTAGCAGGATCTCTGATCTGAATCAGGAGTGAACCAGGGCATCAATTAGAGAAAGCAAGGATGGGGAAGGAAAGAGGAGGGAGAACTTGCAGCTAGCCAAGACAGGCAAAGTAGGTAAAATACAATCAAAACTGGCCTGAACTTCCTCACCAGATGGGACCTCAAAGCTTTGAGTGCATTTGGTTAATTTCTCTGTCTCATTATTTACCATTTGCATGGCCTAACTGCACACAGGCTCTGACTAGCAACCCGGGCCCAGATTCTGATCTCTGTTCACACTGGTGCAGACCGGGAAGAAATCAGTGGAATTCAAATGGTGTGGCTCCAGAGAAACAGAGATCAGAACTGGGGCCGATGCACCCCTCCATTCTGCTGGCTTGCGTGGGCAGAAATACCCACGCTGGCAGGACAATCATACCCACCAATATTTTCACGCCTCTTAAACAGCCTCACGTGCAACTAATTCTGTGCACAGCTAACCACCAACACACCCCAGTTGCTCTGCTTGTCTACACACACCGAGCGTACTGAGGTTTGAGACTGCAGCTCAACATGCCTTATTCATGATGTGGAATGACCCATGCTGCCAGTCATTCGGCTCTGAGGGACACTAGGGGCTGGAATCAAGGAATCCGGCTTGGTGTTAATTACTAGCAGTAAGATTGTTTGTGTTGCTAACACAAAACTTCCATTCTAATCCTCATTGTCAGGAGGTTTAGAACATGGCTGGGTCAGGGCTCTTTGGCCCTGCTTCTGAGAGTTATCTATTCCAATGGGAGTTAGGTGCTTAAAGACACATGAGGGGGAAAGAGTAACGAGTATTAGCCCACGAGCAATGCCTGCTCGTCTATAACCAAATTTGGAGGGATTCAGCCTGGCTTTGTCTGTTTTAAGTTAGGGAATTTTATGGCTTTCAGCTGCTTTTGAAAGGTCCCTATAACTCAGCTGCACCATGTGTTATTTTTAGATGGATCTTCTGCAGCCCATCAATGGAGCATGCAACACAAGGGCCTCGGGATAGTTTGTAGGGAAAAGGGGAAATAATGTGCAATGCCCCAGGTGTTTAAAAGGGTGGTTAGCACTGGGGAGTGACTGGAAAACCATTCAGTACTCCGCCACACCATCACAGGGGCTGCAAAACACACCAAGTCACTGGGCAGGTGCGAGCCACAGACATCAATCAACACCCACTGCCGTAGCCCTGAAGCCAAAGAGATGGAATAGTGCATGCATATTGATCAGACATAACTACCTCCTCCACCTCCAGTGGCCAACTACTGAGAAACAAGGGAGTCATCTGCTGCCCTGGGATCACATGAGGGTTCATTGCCACTGCTGGTGCAGTCTAAGCTGGGGAGAGTAGTGGACTGGAGCCCTGTCCCCCAAGCTCTCCCCTGCCAAACCCACCCCAGTGCCCAAATCTCCACACTGGCTGCATCCCTTGGTGAATGAGCACCTCCAGGTTGGGTAGCAAGATGGGGGAGAACAAGCAGCCCTCCACCAACTCCAACTCTTCCCATTAACATTCCCACTCCCTAAGAGCCCCTGCTGGGCTCTCTCATCCCTAACGGCCCCTCTCTGCCGCATATCTGGAATGGGTTTTAGAGCCTCCACATTTTAATTCCAGTAAAAGGGCTGATATTTCTTGCGTTGTTGCCAGACCCTATAAGGCAGGGCGACCCTCTGCCCACGCCTGTCAGACCATGATTAGAATATAACGGGGAGACTGCCATTCAAGCAGGCTACACATCAATGGGATCACCACAGCCTGACAGCCCAACGTGGCTTATGGCCCTGTCCTGCCCACACAGACTGCCACACACTCTGCCCAGGGTCAGAGCCAAGGGGGTGACACCCCAGCCCTTAGCACACTAGCACAGGACTCAGTGTTGGCTCTGGAGGACTGGCAGATGTTTGAGGGGTTACTGCACCTTATGTCTCATCAGAGGCCGTGGTATGCCTCCATGCTAGAGCACTCTGAGGGGAGGGGGCCAGGGAACAGCTGAGGGTCACCACATGTCCCTCACAGGCCTGACAACAGTCAGGCCCCAACATAAGTAGACTCTCCAGCTCCCCCCACCCTCCCTCATTCTTTTCTCGTTCAGCCCTGCCCCTTTCAGCCTCCTCTTAATCTCCCCTTTCTCCCTTTGATGAGGTTTATTTGCAGAGCCCAGTGTTCCCCCTGGCTTGTTTTCTTTAGCTGTGTCATTTATTTCCAGTTGACTCTTTGCTTATTTGCACTGGGCTGTGTAATTATTTCTCAGGAGAAGCCGGCTTGGCCCCACCAAGGGGGGCAAAGTCACCCAATCCTGCGAGAGACACAGAGCCATTTATAACCCAGCCAGACACCCCGTCCAGGGACCACAACCCACATCCCTCCAAAAAGGGCAGGTGGGAGGCAGGGCAGCAAGGAGACAGCTCGAAAGAAAGAGGAAAGGCCAAGAGAGATGAGTCCCGTGGAGAGAGGGGAAGTGCCAGAAGGAACTGGAAGAAGTTAGAATGGAAAGTGTGTTGACACCAACCCAGGAGGCCACAGCAGTGAGTGAACTGGCTGGCTGGCTACCTTGTCCTTGAGATGGTCCAAGCTGCCCACAAAGCTGCATTGCTTCCAACAGAGTTGTTGGGGTGTATGCATGCACTGAGGCCCTTGCAAGGCTGTTCTCTTGGACACCTGCAGCACTTACTCCGTAGAGCTCAGATGGGGCTGAGTCACATGTTAACGAGCGTGGCAGGACAGGGTTAGGAGAACCAGGCACCCCAGTGCCACAGCAATGCTTGTGACTTCCCATCTTCGTTGGGTGGGGAAACCACTGCGGCTCAACTGAAGACCACAGCCCAGGCCCCATTGTACCCACTTAAGCTGGCTGTTGTGCGCAGATGCAAGGTGTTGCAAGGTCAGTGGGCTCCAACTCAGGGCTTTTGGCCACAGCTTTTAGCATGGACAAAGCTGCAGGAGGAGGAAAGCAAGGAGCAAGGAAGAGGGGAGATGGAGAAGAAAAGTAGTGTGAGAGAGGCAAAAATGGGAAAATAAATTGACTTTACAACTCCCAGAGCAAAGGGTGTCCAGATTTCCAAAACCATTTGTGACACCTGGTACCCCACTATTCACTGTCATGTAATTAGGATGTGTTTTGTACAAAGTATGCCTTGCGAGGTATCATTCTAAAAGTCTTGATCTGCTAGACATGGATATCTCAATGGATTGTATGTGCTATCATTATATGGGAAGTTATGAAGTTTGGCTGTGTATGTGTTACTGAAACATGTTGGGAGGTTGAAAACACCCACAAGCAGCCTTTCAGGTACAACAGTAAAAAGGTCAAACAAACAACATTAATGGCTTATTGAGGAAATGCACACAAGCACAAAGGTTACTCCAGGAACTGTGTACAATAGAAACCTCTCAGAGATAGCACTACGCAATGGGAACTGTTTGACCCAGGGCATAGCAAAAGAGCTTTCCAGCAAGTAGAAAGAAGTTATAAAAGGGGAAAATTATATCATGATAGTACCTCACTCTCCCGACAACAACACACCTGGAAACACCTGAGGAACAAAGACTGAACTGCCCTTCGGGAAGGAAGGGGTTCACTAAACTCAGACAGAACTCAACAAATTTTGGGAGGACCCAGCTGAGCCCCCTCATGCTAGGGTAGAAGATGAAAATCAAGGGGAGGTGCTGGGACACACTCCCCATCACTGTCCTCTGCACCTCCCTTCAGGGCAAGACATGTGTGTCATTAGCGCAGAGCAGCCGGGGCTGACTGGTCCAGCTTCCTCTCACTGCGCTGGTCCTGGGGAGAGATTTGGGCTGCTGCTAGCACTGTAACCGGGTTTTATTCTATTTGGGAAAGGCTCCCAGCAGCCTCTCACTGCAACGGATTCCTTCTCCTGGCCCAGTCGATCAAAGACAGGGAAGATTCTACAACTGGTCAGATAGATGAGGCCAAGGTACAGGGATGAGGAGGGAGGAAAACAGCTCAGCCTATGGAGAGATGCTTTGGGCCTTTCATCCCAGACAGGGGAAAACCAAAGCAGAATCTGTGCCCTTATTTATGTATCTCCCCACACTGATGCCCTAGCAGGAAACTGACTTGCCTCTCTGCAGGGCATCGGCTCTGCTGCAGCGGAGCCGGGGAAGGGTTGGTTGGGGCTTGCCAATATGCACACCAACCCACATACACAGCAATGCACTCACTCATCCACGATCACCCTTGGCTAGCTGCTTATCACCATCCACTTGCTGAGAAACACACATACACAAATACTCAGACACACCAATGCACAAGTATTTACCTAGACGTACCAAGCCACAAAACCAGTCGGCACACTAGAGAAATCAAGAACACAAACGACAACACGCACAGAAATCCAAAGACACAAAGCCAATACACAGGCATAAGCAGACACAAACACGCCGCCATGCAGACCCTAACACAAATGCCGTGGGCCAAGTAATTACAAAAGGCAGCGTTAGTTTAAAAATAAATCAAAGTGGATGCAAGAGGAAGATACCAATGTACACTCACTCTCACACACATACAGCATCTCCCTCCTCGCAGAGATGGGAAGTCCCATTCACAGGTTCTGTCTCCTGGGTACCACATCAAGCAAGAGATGGAGCACATTAGCCCCAAATCCTCTATTAGAGACATAACCCGTTGCGCTGGCAATCCCAATGCCCAGTGCCAGGAAAAGAAACCCGCAGAGACGTCTCCAGGGCACAACCCTCGCACTGTCACCCTTCTCCGAAGGGCTGGTTTTAGGGGCTCCTGGCCAAAAGCACCAACACCTGGCCCCTACCTCACTCTTGCTGTGGGAGTCACAGCCCTAGTCTCCTCTGCCACAGAGCCTTGTTTGAGGATTGTTGGGGAGGGCAGGAGAGCCAAGCGGCAATCTTAGTGCAGCTGCTCTATAAGTCAGACAGACCCCTGCTCTCCCTTCTCATTCCCATGGAGGTCAGGATGTGCATATATGAAAGGGGTGGGGGAAGCGTTGCTGGTAGGTTTCTTCCGGGTCATGCTCAGACCACCAGCCCAGGACTGAACAGACTTTTGGCTCTGGATCAGAGCTACATGACTGGCCTCTCTCTGCACACTGGCAGATCCTACCCACCAAGCAGTCAGTAACACTGCAGCTTAGGCCCAGCCTCTGCAGTCTCTTTGGACCCCATGTCTGGGAGACAGCTGTGCTAGGGAGTCAGGTATCCCATCACTCAATAGCCCACGCCTAGAAGTTCAGCCAAACTTCAATGCAGACCCAGCCAGAGTGGGAAAACAGTTGGCTCTCTCCTCTCCCAAGCATTGCTGGTGCCTCTATTATTTCCGGTTCCAACCTGGGCCCTGATCCTCGGTTGCTCTTCCCCCTACGCAGTTAATTACACCAGTGCAGGGTAGGTGCTGAAGGCTCCTGTGGCGATCACACGCGCTCTGTGCTGGAGTACGGAACACAAGGTATGGGGAGAACGAGGGTCCAGCCAGGGCTGTGCAGATACCTCTGCAGTGCAGCCACGCAAACAAAGCCCAGGGTTACATGCTTCACTACCCAACCTCAGTACCGAACAACCAGGGACATCAGCCAATGGAGGACAAATCCGCTTGCCACCACAGCTGCACCCTCCCACCATTCTCTGTGTAATGCCAGCTGTGGAGTTTCCATCACTCAGCCAGGAAGTTTCCCCTGGTGGTGGATGGAGGGAGCCAGGGAGATCTCAGCATTATACCTTTACACTTCTTTACCATACACCGGTGCTGAGCTAATGCAGCATGTTCTCTGGAGGAGAAACACACACTGTGCTCTCTTGCGGAGACTTCTTTGGTCTTTCCCTTAACCTAAACGAAAGGGTATTTTATGGAGAGGCAACCCAATCTAGTGCGTAGTGCGCCAGCCGGCAAGCCAGGAAGCCTGGGTTTCTAGTCCCAACTTTCCCCGGGCCTGCTGGTAAGTTCTTTCTCTTTTTTCTCCCTATTTAGGCTGTGAGCTCTCTGGGCCAGGGGTGGGTTTGTACAGCACTTGGCGGCACGGAGCCCTGATTTTAGTACTGCTGTATGGAATAGTCGTGCTTCAAGCTGAAAGTCTGGCAGATGGCTGCTGGGTTGTGCATGGAAAACATAAAACTCTGCTCCCTTCCAAACCAGCATCCTTCCCCTTCTCACAACGACCACTTGAGTCCTTCTGCTTGTCCCGTCTGATCGCACACGGGCCCCTTCTTCTCTACACCACCCACGCCGCCTCCTCCTCCCCAGATGCTGCCTGGGCCCCCCAGGCTGCTGAGCTTCTCAAGAACATTCTCACAGAGCGTTCAGATGGGCGTGCTCTCTTCCACGGGTACAGCCTGGGCAGGGAAAGTGAACTGCCCTAGAGTCCTCAGAGCTAGGCACCGGCTCCGTCGACTACAGATAGCCCGGCCAACAAGCTCCTCTTTTGTACCAGTTGCGGAGTTCTGCAGGTGCCTCAGACCTAACCCCACCAGAGCAGGGGTCTTTGCTTTCTCTTTGGCACAGCACCACCTGCTCGCACGGGCAGGGATGAACAGCTGCAGGCTCCCCCAACATTGTGCTGAATTGCAAAGCAATGCTAGACTCACTGCTTGGATTTGCTTTTCCATTTGCTGCAAAGGGCACAGTTACAGCCTGCAATTTCCTCAACCCAACAGGATTTCCCTCCCAGTGGTTGCTGCCAGGCCTTCAAAGAGCTACAGAGACTGGCACAGCTCCTGGCAGGCCAGGAGATTCCCAAGGCAGGGACTCAGCTGTGCAAATCAACAGGATGCACGCAGACAGCAAGCCATGCCGCCTGTGACAGGGGCGCAGATCCTACTGTCCAGCCACTGGCTGGACATGCAGCATCAACGGCGATGCCCAATGGGAAGAGCCATGGGCTGCATACGCTCTCCTACACACGCTCAGATAGCGAGCCATTCCCCCAGGGAAAATCCAGTCCCAAAGTCACATCCATGCTGGGCACCTGGTGCAGCAAAACTATCATCCAGTTCAACAGAGGCATGGGCCTTACATGTGGGGTCACTGGCTAACCAGCTGCCAAGCACTGCTCAAGGTTACCGCAGCTACCCAACTTGCCCTGCTGTTGTGCCCCACCACACCATCATACCTGCCTGCTCTTCCAAGCCCTCCCCCACTACGGACCTTGCCTCAGAGGTTTCATGGTTCCTCCTGCCCCCTGGAAGGGGCCGTGGTGTTTTTCTGTTATTAAACAGCAATAATATTTTCCCATCTCAGAATAACATTGGCAAGGCCCTTCCTCTTTTATTGGTTCAGAAAACTTTCCCCAGGCAAATTCCTCCACAGGCTGGGAGCTTTTATATTTGCATTAATCCTCCGGTGCGTCTGCCATGAGCAAAGGGGTGGGGTGAAGGGAGAGGGGCCGGCTCCCTGCCTGAGAACAAGGGCCCCCGCAGAGAGTCTGGGCTTCTCCCCAACAGCCAGGAGAGCCATGGATTTCCCCTCGGAATGATCAGCTACAACCAAAGCTCCTCTCGTGACCCATAGTGGGAAGATCCACCCAGGTGTGCTCACCCTCACGGCAGGGATGACTCAGACCTACCACCCTCCACACCCCAGACTCTAGCTGGAATCTTGGACTCTGTGGATTGGGTCTGACTCAAAAGGTGCCATACCCAAAGGGTATCAGTCCCGTTCCATCATAGTAATCGTACCCAAGGTCTAGAGGGGGTCATGCTGCAGGAGATGAGATGCAGCATGATCCATCGCACAAAGTCCCCACTCTGGGGGCAGGCAGTGCTGGGCTGCGGCAGGGGCTTGCTGGGGAGCTGTGTTGCTGGAGATGCCATCTAGAGTTAGACCCAAGCCCAACATTTGGATTTGGAGCCAGTTGTCCCCAAACTTAGCTCAGGAGTTCGGATTCAGGCCCCTCTTCATAATTTGGGCATGCTCCCCCGTGCACCCTCAAGCCACCTCATCAGGGGAGAGGAGGCATGATGCTGTCGCGCTGCACCTAGGAGAGGACGGAGCAGAACAATGTACTGCTAGCTGGAGGGATGGGAGAGGTACAGCACTGGGTGGCAATTAGGGGGTGGGGGTGGGATGGGGGTGTAAAGTATGCACCTATACTATGCACAAGAGGGGGGGGATGGGAGAAGTAGCAGTACTTCTGGCTGTTAGACAAAACAGTGAATTTCTGGCTGCACAGTGAATTTCTGCCCCAATGATTTGCAGGGCTGTTCAGATCCCGCTGGGACAGAGAAGACCTCCAGAGTTAATTCCCTTAACACTCCCCTCTTTACTGCCCCCACTTCACAAGCCAGGGGGAAGAACCAGGACTCTGTGTCAAGGGCCCTTCCCTCAACCCCATAACTGCACTGCCTGATGCTGCTAGCAGAAAGATCCCACAGTGCAGAGCCAATCCAAACAGCTTCTCCAGGCATCCACCCTGCCTCCTGCCATGCTCCCCCCTCTTGCAGCCTTCCATTATTTTGTCTGCGCAGTATTTGGAGAAGTGACAGAAGCCTGGCTCTCCTGACCCAGCCTCTGTTTTGTCTAACAGCAGGACCGTGAGGAGGACAGAGGAGGCTGCTGCTGGTGGGATGGATGGGAAACTGCAGGGAAGTGGGGCATAGGTTTGGAGCCCAGGTGATGCAGCCTGAGCATCTCTCTCCCTGTCTCTCTGGTCCTCCCTCTGGAGCCCCTCTCTCAACCAGTTCACCTTTGGGAATAGTCACTCATCAAAGACACCCCCAGACAAAACCCAGCCCTTGGGAACACTGACAGGCCATGTGATTCTGTGATCCCCACACACCGCAGGGCTACAGCAGCTCGAGATCACCCCTACACACACACACACACACACACACACACACACACACACACACACACACACACACACACACACACAGAGAGAGAGCAATGAAACCTTCTTCTCATGAAGCTGGCTCTGCAGTGCCTCATTTCCTGCTCTCTCCCCCCACACACACACACCTCTTCCCTGGAGTCGTTCCTGGCTTCCACTAGTGGAAGAGAGAGAGGTTGGCACCAAAGCATCCTCACCTCCATGACAAGGGCAGAGAAACCTTCCTCCCCTTGCTTGGTCCTTTGGTGGGCTCTACCCTGGAAAGGGACTTGACCTAACGCGGAGGCAGAGCTGCCAGGCTCAGCGATGAGACACACTTACACCCGTTAGCCTGTCATAGCCAGAGCCTTGTCCAGCTTGTGCATCAGCAAGAGGTTTGGGTACTGTGCAAAACCCACCCAAGACAATAGATGTCACATGGGTGTCACTGAGGCAGCATTTAGTCTAAAGAGCTTTTATTACTGCGGATGTTGCAGAAGAAATGAACTCAGCTTTACTTTCAGATCCCAGGGTGAAGGGCAGAACCAAGGGGCTGGGGGAAATAAAGGTATCTCGTTAAATTTAAACTGAACACATGTGCTCTGGAGCCCCCAGGAGACACTGAGCATGGCAACCCAGGACTGCACCTTAAATGAACATCAAAGCCTCGCTGTGGAGGAGAGGAATGGCAGAGCAAATGCTAATGGCTGGCTGGTCTCTTGCACCTTCCATTGGAGGATCTCAAAGCACTTTTAACAACATTCATGATTAAGCTCCACCCCTGTCCCTTGTGACAGGGCCATATCGACACAGATGGGGAAACGGAGCCACGTGAAGTTGACATGGTTTGCTCAGAGTCATATTACCAGTTAGCAACCGAGCCAGAAGAGTAGCCAGGTACTCTGCCTCCCAGGCCTGTGCCTTACCCAGCTCCCTCTCTTTGCTTTTAGAGCACAAAGCCCCATTACACCTCCGGCTGGTCAGAGAGCAGCACATGCCCTGTTTTCTCCAGGAGGCAGAGGATCCAAGGGAAGGCCCTTGGCCATGCCACCAAGCTGCTAATAACCTGAAGTTTCCTTCCTCCAGAAATACCCAAGTTATCAATTTTTCTTGGCTACTGTAAACCCAGAAGTGGAATTCTGGGGGAGGGAGAAGACTCTCCTTTTAGTTCCATCATGTACTAGTGACAGAAGCAGTGAGGACACAGTACAGCTATGGCAGGTTCATGGGGTGAGAGGGATGTTCCCTTTGCTAGTCCCAGCCATGGAAGCATCATTCACATCCCACCCACTCCCAATACTTCCCTCTCTGGGAACCAGCCTCTGACCCCTTTTGATCCTGCAAAGAACACGAATCCAGTGCCCGCTTGCAGAGTCTGTGGCAAAACGGGATGTAGTCACAGCATGGAATGGGGAGTCAATAAGCCCGAGTTTAAGTCCAGGCTCTATTATGCCCTCTCTGGGTGACCTTGGGCAGGTCATGGCACCTCCATTCTTCAGTTTCCCCATCTGTAAAATGAAGATGATGGTACTGACACTGCTAGGCCAGGCTTTGAGATCCTTCTATAGGAGTCCAATTTCAGAGGGGTAGCCGTGTTAGTTTGGATCTGCAAAAAGCAACAAAGAGTCCTGTGGCACCTTATAGACTAACAGATGTATTGGAGCATAAGCTTTCGTGGATGAATACCCACTTCGTCAGACACGGTATTCACCCATGAAAGCTCATGCTCCAATACATCTGTTAGTCTATAAGGTGCCACAGGACTCTTTGCTGCTTGCTATAGGAGTGACACAGTATTAAGGTACTGGGACACAGGACCCTGTAAGCCATGCACTTTGTCAGTCTGCCCCCTCCAGAGAGCAACTTTGACATCAGGGAGTGCCTAGGTGCCAACCCCTTTCCCCTAGCCAGATTTCCCTGACTGGCCAGTTCTCTGCTGGCATGATACAAGCAGATCATTGAGATCCCCATGTAATTCAACCCTCTACAGTAATGCATACGTGCAGTTTTCATTACTACAGTGCCTTTCCCTTGGAATTCTCTGACTTCACCACCTCATAACTACATGCCTGAGCCTGCAGCCCGTACTTAGCTACAACTCCCACGGACTGATGGGCGCTTTCCCTGGGGAGGACAAAACAGGAACCACAGGATCGGGCCCTAGTTTTTGGCTGAATTATTGCAGGACAACAGGGCGCACAGGTTGGAACAAGAGCAGTGTCACCATGTAGAATTTTATGGCGTAAATCTTGAATCAGCCCTTAATTTGCTCCAGCTGAGGAGCTGGCCGTATACATTCCGAGTGCTTTCCAGCTGTTAACTAAGTCAAGTTCATGCCCACACAGGGAAGCATTGCTATCCCCACTTCACTGGTGGCGAAACGGAGGCACCACCCTACACTATTAATTATAGTAGCACCTAGAGGGCCACCAAGATCCTAAAACAGATAAAAGATGGGAGGAAAAATGGCTCGCCTCAGGGCAGAGATTGTCACTAACCAACCCTGGACTAAAACTCAAGCTCTCCTGATGCCCAGGCCAGGACCAGCTTCTCTAGGCCATACAGTCTCAGACCCAGGATTACACAGCAAGTGATTGGCCAGAGACCCATACTGCCTCTCGCTATAAAGGCTGGTGGCACAGAGGGGGGAAGCACAGGCTGAAATTTCCAGTGCTGCCCAGCTCCTGTTAATTTCAGTGGGGTGCATGAATCCATCAGCTCTGAGAATCTCAGCCACCTTTCACAAGGAGGCAGCAGCCTCTCTCTCTTCAGAGGAAGCAGCAGCTTGGCACCCAGACAGCCCTATGAATCCTCTGTAAACAGGCAGAGGCACCTTGAGAAGGTGGGGGAGGAGCAGGACCTTCCCAACCACACACCTGGTGGTGCCCTGGCACTGGGCACACACCGCCAGGAAGGACGCTGCAGGGAAGGGGAGTGAGAAGGTGCAGTGAATGCTCTGTTCCACATAGCCCGTCAGGGAGAACTAATTGCTTCCACAGCACCAGGGCTGGGGCAGCTTCCTTCCCTCCCTCCAGCCAGCCAGATTCTGGCTCCAGGCACTCCAGCAGGCTTTGGTATCACCTCTGATTGTTGCACAACGGTCCCTGTTCTTTGAAAAGGCTTCTCTGGCTCCCTGTTCCAGCCAATCACAGTCTCCTAGCAGGAAACTCCCAGCTAGCCACAGAAGAAACTATATTCCCTCTATTGCCAGCCACTGGAGTTATGCTGCTTCCCTGAATAGCAAGAGAGCAGCCCTGATGGGAGTTTCCTTTAACTACAGAAAATGTGTCCAGCCAGGCACTGGGACTCAGAACTCCTGGGTTCTCCTCCAGAGTCTCTGTCAGACTCGCTGTGGGACTCCAGGCAAGTCACTTCCCCTCTCTGCATGGCAGCTCCTCCAGGGCAACATGAATGATATTGACCCACTTCCCAAGGGGAACTAGAAAGCCCCATTAATTAGTGCTTCTCAAAAATCACAGCTCAGCTGCAGAGATTAATCCTGGCTGGGCTGGGCCAGTCTCGGATCAGCCAGCAACTGGCTGTTCGGATGGACAAACATGTCCAGCTGGCGATGGAGCAGCTTGCGTAGCTGAGACAATGAAGAGCGCCCTTTGGCAGGGACATGACTAGGCAGGGCTACTTGCAGAGCAATCGACGTCAGGGTCGGGATTTGAAAGTGCCTAGAAAAACCAACTGTTAAACAGCGAGTCTCACTCCTCACTGCGGTACTAGAGTTGTTCCAATTCACTTCTGGATTCTCTAACATTATCATTGCAAACCAAAGAGATTCAGGGGCTGAGCAATATCTAGGGCAGCTGGGAAAAGAGAGTGGGTGGGGAACATGGGGAAGAAAGGGGAAATAAATCCCATCGGATCTGTTTTAAACCCAAGTGGACCAGAGTGGTGGATTAGCCGAGTTCAGCAATGGAGAGGGCCCGTCGTTGGTAATGCTTGCCAGGCGGGGGCACTGCAGCCATGGGGAGGAGGCAATATGGCCCACACAATAGACTGGGAGTCAAGGGGCTGTTTAGCCACTGAGACCTGTGACAGAGCAGGCCTGTAGCTGATCCACTCTGCCCTCTCCAGCAGGGGTCGCCAGAGAGCATAGCACTACAGGAGGCCATGCTTCAACCAGCTAGGGGACAAGCGGGCACAGTACAACATGCGTATGCACAGTTGATGACAGCAACAGCCACCCTGCTTTACAATCATCAGCTCCCTGCGGAGAGCTGCAGGAAAGCTCCGAGCACCTCCGGAGGTGGGAGAAAAGGGGGAAGGCATCAAAAGCACCAATAATTGCAGGACTCCAAACCTGCTCCAGTATTTCCTGCCAGGGTGGGTGGGGAAGTGAGAGTCGTAGGTCAGGGCAAGATGTTCTCCCCCCAGGCCAGAGAGCATTTGTGCTCAGTGGGAGCCGCTCTCTTCCGAGCAGCATGGGGCTGCTGCTGCTTGTAATTACAAAGCACAGGGATACAGCCCTTGGCATTTCCAGTGTGACACGCTTCCGAACTCCCCTGCACATTTCTGCATCACCCTCCCCCTCCAGGAGGTGCTGGGCTCTGGGAGCTGCCCTGCTGGGGTCCTTGCCAAGCAGGAGGTTCCCAGTCTTTGGGGCATCAAATTTGGGTGACCAGATGTCCTGATTTTATAGAGACAGTCTCGATTTTTGGGTCTTTTTCTTATATAGACTCCTATTACCCCCCATTCCCTGTCCCAATTTTTCACACTTGCTGTCTGGTCACCCTACATCAAATCAAGGACAGTTTGTTTTCTGTGGGTCTGTTTCTGACTAACAAGCCACAGCATGTTGTGCACATAAATCAAGGGGATACATCATTGCGTTAGCAACCACAGGCTGGTGGAAAGGGCCAGGAGTCACATTCCTTTCCAAGTGATCACAGGAATCTTGTCCAGGTTCTTTCCCTCCTCTTATGGGATGTATCCAGAGTCCACTCTAGGTGGGCACAGGATTCCAGCTCAGGTTTTACTCCCTACACAGAGTCCTCTCCAGTAGGACATGGAAATCCAGTTCAGGTTCCCCTCCACACAGGTGCTGCGCTCAGTCTACCCCAAGTGCGCAGTGGTGCCCAGTTCTGATGGTTCTCCTCTCACTGGGCTCACACTTCATCCTCTCCCAGTGCATCTTCTAACTGGCTTAGGCCAGCTCCATCCCTGGGAGCATTTATCAGGACGACTGCTCTGGGGCTGGATTCTCAACAGCACCAGCCTGAAATCCTGTGAAGAACCGACCCTGGGTGCACTGGCCTATGCTTTGGCTGCCTGGATCTTTGTCCTTGAAGCAGCCTGTGGCACAACGTGCAAAAGAGCCAAAGCACCTGGCGGGAGGCTGAGAGAGACAGTCCAGGCAGCCGCAGCCAGAGAAACTGAGCTCAGTAGATCTGTCACGTGCTCGGGAACGGCCCATTGGCTCTGGGACCGGAGCCCCTCATTCGGAGGTTCACACCCAACGATCCCTACATGAGTCCCATGAACCCCACTCCAGAGAGAAAGGCAGGGTGCTGTCTTGCAGCCTCCTCATTCTCCAGAGCCACATTCCTCTCCCACTCACACCAGTGCAGGCTCATTAAAGCCAACAGGTGTAACCCAGAGTTCAGCCCCAGTTGAGTGCCTGAGAACTGGGAACCACGCAGCGAGGGGCCAGCATGCCCAGCAGTGTCCGTGCGTCCATTCTGTACAATGGCACCGCTCCCTGCTGGAAGCAGGAGATACAGTGGGAACTCCCTGCAGCAGGAAGGCCTGACAATACACTGAAGTTCAGGAACTATTTGGCTGGCTCACAGCTGAGCGGCTGGATTAGCCACTGGGGGATGGGGAAGCAAGGTGGCACATGTTCAACCTCATGGTGCATGGGCCAGCTCCAGCCCTGGGGTAACTCTCCTGACTTCAGCAGTTACACTAGGGTTGAGACTGGCCTGACATGTTCACAGCCAAGTAGGAAAGAATTCAACCGCCCCTAGCAAGGAGGGGCTCAAACTCTTCCTGCCCTTTGGAGCTACCAGCCAGCAGGCCCCCCACACACTGCTGGGCACTCCCTCCCAGAGCCTCCCCTGCCTTATCCCTGACATGAACCTGCTGTGCCTCTGGCTGGCTGACAGCCCTGTTCACCTCCACCCTGCAGCATGTGCCCACGCACGGCAGCCTTTCCCTGGAACATAGCCAGACCCCACCCCGGAGCTCTGGGGCCACCCGCCTTTCACCTCTATGTGGAACCAGAAACACCCCCAACCAGGGTGGCAAATGGGGGTGACGGGACCCCGGGGTGCCCCCCTGCAGTGCCGAACAGCAGGGAGATCTGGGCAGGACCCCACAGCAAGACATGGTCCACTGTGGTTTTAACAGCCAGTGCTGCAGAAACTGCGCTGTCTCGCATTCCACACACTAAATGGGCTGTTTGATTTGCCCTCCTTCAAAGCAACAAGGCCAAAACAGCCTCACCTCCGCCATGGACGCTGCTGCAGCCTCCATCTCACCTCTAGCCCTCCCGGCTTCCTTTCCCTTGTAGTCTATTTTTAAACAGCTAATCGTTCCGCACTGGAGTTTATTTTTTAAGCAGGAGATTCTCACGGTCGCCCTGGCAGATTTCCCCACGCAGAACTCCTCATGAAGCAATGACGAAGGCAGCAATGACGAAGGCAGCCCATTACTCCCGCCTACCCTTCTGTGTGGGAAAAGCTCCCTGGCAAAAATCCTGAAAGTCACCAACTTAACCTCCTTCAAGGCCCTCCTGGAAACTCCCCTCTGCCTTAATGCACAGAGAAAGCTGCCAGCTGATAATCATTTAGCAGGTGAGGAGTTGAGATAGCTGTTCCTGAATGGCTAAGAATTGCCTATAGGGTGACCAGATAGCAAGTGTGAAAAATAGGGACGGGGGGGGGGGAACTGGTGACTATACAAGAAAAGCCCCAGATATCAGGACTGTCCCTATAAAATCGGAACATCTGGTCACCCCAATTGCCTACATCCTTCTATCATAGCTCCTCCTTCAGCGCCAGAAGGCTTGTCTTTTAGACTGCAAGTTCTCTGGGGCAGGGACATTCATATAAGACCAGGGTCCCCCGTGCTACCAGTACAGAAAGGTTAATTAGGGATACATTTCAAAGGTAATGTTAATTAGTAACTAGATACATTTCAAAGATAGTATATTTAAAGGAGGAGGGAGAAAAATATTGTTTTTAAATGCAATATAGTTAACTTGTGGAACTCACAGCTGCAGGAACTTACTGAGTTAAGCTGCAGTAAAGGAGAAGATGCTCCTATGCCTAGGAAATGGGTATCATTTTCAAGAGCACCTAAGTGACTTTGGAGCATAGGTCTCATTTTCAAAATGACTCAAGCACTCAGGCACTCTTTGAAAATGTTACACAGCAAATAAAGTTGCTCAGATACAATTACAATCCCTAGATCTCATCTAGCATTTTTCATCAGCAGAACTCTCAGCACTTCACAAAGGAGGTCAGACTTATTATCTCCATTTTACAAATGGGGAAACTAAGGCACAGGGAGGTCATGTGACTTACCCTAAGTCACCCAGCAGGCCAGTGATAGAGAAAGGAACAGAACTCAGTGCTCCATCCACTAGGCCACACTGCTCTCATTTCTCAGGCTTAAGGACATACACTGTTCAACAGCTGAGCTCAGGAAGATCTGTTCTCCCATGGGACAGTACTGCACAAGACCCAGGCATTGGCCAGCCAGGATGTGGGTCTGTCCCAGCATGGCAGCTGCCATGTGCACGGTAACAATGTCCCCTGCTCAAAGAGCAGGAACCAATTCAATACCGTCAGTTCTTTGAGTCCCAGCAGGACAGCTTCCCAAAATAGGGGTCTCCATTTCCCTCCCCAAGCAAGTAGCAGGCATGGGACTAGGTTCAGAGTAGGATAATTCTGGTTTCTACCTCCCCTGGCCTACTCCAGACCAGGCGTGCATGGCCCAGTATCTGGAGTAAGTAAAGCTTTGTGCTTTACTGCCACTGGGATTCAGAGGAGCAGAGCAGGGAAGCCACCTCAAGCAGTCCCAAATCCTGCCCTCCCCTCCTCCCACAAACTGAGCCATTCATGGTTTTCAGGGGAACCTCTCCTTCTTCTGCCTGTAGCTCACAGTGGCCACATAAGGAGAGAGAGCCTTGACATTCCACCCTGGCCAGAGGAGCTCTGAGCCAAAGGCCGAGTCCGCCTCCCCGCTGAGTCCAGATCTACAAGGAAGCAAGTCCCTGGAAACAGCAGGGTCACTTTCCCCAGCTCTGTGGGCTGTTAGCCACCAGATCCACAGCAGCTTGAGTCCCAGCCACCCTGACATCTGTCCCCTGGGGCAGTGTGCAGCAAACTCTCAAGAGCACTAGACTCAAGCCAGCTCTTCTGTTTCATGTTTCCACCACTCTCCCAGCTGGACTTTCCCCAGTCCCATCCCTCAACATCTTTTTGAGGGCTGGGAGGCAAGGAGGGAGGGATTATATTGGCTGGCCACAAACTCTTCAGAAACAACCCATCTAATGTGATTTGATCTACAGTCCCCAACCAAAGTCCCCAATCTAAGCCTGATGCATAAGCTGCTGTGCAAAGGACGGTGCCTCTTTGGTGGTACCATATGCACCCAAGGGCCCACGACCCCAAGCCTGCGCCTGCTCATACCAGAGTCAATGGGAGTTTGACTTACTAGGAGCAGGCCCAGAAAAGGGGAAAAATAAAAGCCAGCCTGACCCTCCAGCTGCAACTCCAACCCCAGCTGTTTTGCCTCTGTCCAGCTCCTAGCTCCAATCAAAACAAGGTGGCAAAACTCCATGACAAAGGCAGTTCTTGAGGCGTTTCCAGCCCCAGCAAAAGGAAGAAGCATCTCTGATGGCCGGAGAGACCCCACCCTTGGCAGTTTCCCAGTGTTGCAGGGGCACAAGGGATGCAAATCAAGCCGCTGCACATCCCAGAGAAGCGTCGGGCAATACAGGGGAATGCTGGATAACGACAAAGCGCCAGCCTTGCATGCCATTCTCATGCATACCCAGCGCTGGGGCAAGGAGCTGCAGGAAGGTCACTCACTCTCAGGGGGCACCCGCCAGTCCAGGAAGCAAGATTCCTCCTGCTCCTTCTGGAGTGGGGCCAGCACACAGCTGCAAAGAGCCTTCTCCAGGCAGAATGCTGAGAACCAGGCTGCTTTGGCTGCAGTACCGGACACTGGTCTCAAGGGGGTGCTGGCTGCAGCCGGGGCAGAGAGGGTATGTGCCTACACTTCAATGGGAGGCAAGACTGCAGCACATGGAGATATAGCCCAGGTAACTCTGATCAAGATCAAAGCTAGCTTGAGTAACAATAGCGGAGAAGCCACTCCAGCATAGGCGGCTGCAGGGGCTAGCCCAGCTCAAGACACTGGGTACATACTCAGTGGTGTGACAGACCCAGGCCAGTGAGGTACAGGAGTCTGGTAGAGGGCAAATATACTGGTCACTGGATGAGTAGTTTTCTGTTCTCTGAGTGACCAGAGCAGGGGCTGCACTGGAGTAATCAGGAACCTGCTAGAACCAATTAAGGCAGATGGGCTAATTAGAACACCTGTAGCCAATCAAGGCAGGCTAATCAGGGCACCTGGGTTTAAAAAGGAGCTCACTCCAATCAGGGAGTGGGGAGTCAGAGGAGAGGAAGTGCGTGTGAGGAGCTGGGAGCAAGAGACACAAGGAGCTGAGAGTGAGAGGGTGTGCTGCTGGAGGACTAAGGAGTACAAGCGTTATCAGACACCAGGAGGAAGGTCCTGTGGTGAGGAGAAAGAAGGTATTTGGAGGAGGCCATGGGGAAGTAGCCCAGGGAGTTGTAGCTGTCATGCAGCTGTTACAGGAGGCACTATAGACAGGTGCGATCCACAGGGCCCTGGGCTGGAACCCAGAGTAGAGGGCGGGCCCGGTTTCCCCCCAAACCTCCCAACTTCTGATCAGACACAGGAGAAGTTGACCTAGACTGTGGGGGAGATCACTGAGGTGAGCAACTCTGCCAAATAAGCACAGGATCCCCCAAGGTAGAGGAGGAACTTTGTCACAACTGGTGCAAGAGGTGGGATTTGGTGTGCACAGCGCAGTGGAAGAAAGAGGGTGATTTAAAGGAAAAAAAAAAAGGAGAAGATTAATTTTTTTTTTCACCACAATGGATGACATAGTGTGGGCACTGACACAAGCTACGACGGCCCAGCAGGAGGCTACCTGTGTCCAGGCAGCTGCCCAACAGGAGGCAATGCAGCTGCAGCAAGAGACTAATCGCCTGCTGATAGACCAGGCTTCTCAAGACCGAGCTATATTGCATGAACTGGTAAACCAGGTAAAGACCCTTACAGAGCTGAACCGCAGCCATGATGGGACACAGATCATGCGGGCCAGCCATTGGCTGCAGAAAATGACGCAGGAGGATGATGTAGAGGCATACCTTCTGGCCTTTGAGAGGACAGCCCTACGAGAGGCCTGGCCTCAAGATCAGTGGTCTGGCTTCCTTGCCCCATTCCTCTGTGGGGAGGCCCAGAAGGCCTACTACGATCTGCCTGAAGAGGCTGCAGCAGACTACCCTCAGCTGAAAGTAGAGATCCTGGCCAGATCTGGGGTAACAACTGCAGTGCGGGCCCAGCGGTATCACGAATGGAGGTACCAGGAAAACAAAACCCTGCGGTCCCAATTGTATGACCTCATCCATCTCGCACGAAAGTGGTTGCGAACGAAATCCCGGAGTCTGGAAGAGATACTAGAGGTTCTGGTCATCGACCGATACATGAGGGGGCTACCGCCAGACCTTCGTACCTGGGTAAGCCAAAACGAACCCTCCACCTATGATGAGGTTGTCTCACTGGTAGAGAGGCAAAGGACAGCGAGGGAGCTGAACCAACCAGTTAAGGAAGAGGCACCCTGGGTTAAAGTAGCAGCACCAAGCCTTACAGCTCGGGTGACTGGGCGACCAGGAGATCACAAGTGGAAAAAGAGAGGGGCTGAAGGCCCACCAGAAGCCACAAAGAGTCAGAGTACTGAGGGAGAAGAGGATCGTGATGTTAGACTGCCCAAACCAAGAGACCGAGGAATGCCTAAGGCCCCATACAGATGTTATGCCTGCGGGGAGTGGGGACGTATAGCTGCACAGTGTCCCAATGCTGAGGAGCCGATGCAGTGTAACCTGGGGAACTGGGCAGACCCGTGCTCCCTAATCACCTTGGGGGGTCTCACTAATCCCACATATGTACACCAGACCAGTACAGCTAAATGGGGTAGAGAGCACAGCACTGGTTGATTCGGGGAGTGCTATCACGCTTGTCTCGGGGAAGATCATGAAGCGTTGTCATCTGCTGCGGGCTAAGTGTACGGGGATAAAATGAGTCCATGGGACAGTTGGTTATTACCCCACTATCCCAGTAAAACTCGAGATTCAGGGGAACACTACTGAGGTAGCAGCAGGTGTAGTCCCTAAACTCCCATACGCGGTGCTCACAGGGAGGGACTTCCCAGGGTTTGGAGACTTACTCTCAGTAGGAGGATTGGAGAAAGAGGGGAACCCTGAAGTTAATGAGGCATCCACAGTAGGCTGTCAACCTCCAGTCTTCTCTGAAATATCCCCAGATTTATTTTCCATTCCCAGACAGGGTAGAAAGTCGAAAAGGGAAAGGAGGGCAGCTAAGGCCTTGGGAACCCAAATACTGACCCAAAGCCAGAGGGTCGCTCTCGTAGGCAGGCGGACCTGAGCAGCTGAAAAGGAGGCCACCCTGGAGGGAGAAGCACCCAAGTCTGACCCCCACCCTAACGTTTCTGAACCAGTAGAGGCAACAGAGACTGGGCCCCTAGATCTTGGGCAGATTAGTCCCGGGAGAGGAAATTTTGGACGGGACCAGGCTGAAGACTCGAGGTACGACAACATTAGAAAGGAGGTGACTGAAATAGATGGGGTCCCCGTGGAAGGGAAAACCCAGGGACCAGGACCCTATTTCATAATGAAGAAGAATCTCTTATACCGGGTTGCACCAGTACAGGGGCAGAAGATACAGCAGATCCTAGTACCTCAAAAACACCAGAACGCTTATTAAGTCTTGCTCATAGTCATCTTTTGGGGGGGCACTTGGGGGTAGAGAAGACCCTGGCACGAGTCCTATGATGGTTCTTCTGGCCTGGAGTACACGAAGAAGTGCGGAGGTACTGTGCGTCCTGCCTGGAGTGTCAGCTGCACAGTCCTCGTCCCCACCTGAGGGCACCTTTAGTACACCTTCCCATCATAGAGGTCCCCTTTGAGCAAATAGCCATGGACCTAGTGGGACCCCTGGAGAAGACGGCTCGGGGCCACCAATATATACTTGTTGTTTTGGACTATGCTACTTGCTACCCAGAAGTCGTCCCCCTGAGGAACACAGCCTCTAAAACGATAGCCAAAGAGCTGGTGGGGATCTTTGCCCGAGTGGGGCTACCAAAGGAGATATTAACAGACCAAGGAACCCCATTTATGTCAAAGCTAATGAAGGACCTGTGTACGCTGCTCCATATACATACCCTGAGAACTTCAGTCTACCATCCGCAGACTGATGGGTTGGTAGAAAGGTTTAACCGAACCCTCAAGGCTATGATAAGGAAGGTGGTAAGTCGGGACAGGAAGGATTGGGACCCCCTACTGCCCTACCTTACGTTCGCTATCCAGGAGGTACCTCAGGCCTCAACTGGGTTTTTCCCATTCGAGTTATTATACGGACGTCACCCCTGTGGCATACTAGATATTGCCAAAGAGATCTGGGAAGAGGAACCCAATGAGGGGAGAAATATAATAGAACATGTAATACAGATGCGAGACTGGACAGCCCGGATCACCCCTATTGTACGGGAACATTTGGAAAAGGCACAGGAGGCCCAGAGAACTCATTACAATCGCCAGGCAAAAGTCTGACAGTTCCAACCAGGGGATCAGGTGATGGTGTTGGTACCCACAGCAGAAAGCAAGCTTCTGGCCCAATGGCAGGGGTCCTATGAGGTGGTTGAACCCGTGGGGGAAGTAACCTACAAGATGCGGCAGCCAAGATGCCGAAAACAAAAACAGATTTATCACATCAACCTTCTGAAACCCTGGCATGCACAAGAGGCATGCATAACTGCCCAAAAAGACCTAACCCAGGAAAACAAGCCTTCCAAACAGGTGAGAGTGTCTACCAATTTAACACCAGACCAGAAGAATGAGGTGTCTGAGATGATCTTAAGGAACCAAGATGTGTTCTCGACAAAACCAGGTCGAACAACCGAGACATATCACCACATTGTCACGAACCCTGGGGCCAGAATAACAATGAGGCCCTATCGGGTGCCAGCGGCCAAAAGGGAGGAAATAAAAGAAGAAGTAAAAAAAATGCTGGAGTTAGGGATCATCGAAGAATCCCACAGTCAGTGGTCCAGCCGAATCGTGCTGGTGCCCAAACCTGATGGCACCATAAAGTTTTGCAATGACTTCCGGCAACTAAACAAAGTATCCCAGTTCGACGCGTACCCCATATCTCACATAGATGAGCTAGTGGACCGTCTGGGGAATGCCCAGTACTTGACTACCCTAGACTTGACAAAGGGGTACTGGCAGATTCCCCTTGCAGAAGACGCAAAGGAAATAATTGTGTTCTCTACACCAGAGGGTCTTTTTCAATATACTGTCCTCCCTTTTGGACTACATGGGGCCCCAGCTACTTTCCAGCGCCTCATGGACAAGCTATTACGCTTGCATAACAGTTATGCTACTGCCTACTTGGACAATGTGGTCATTCATACCCCAGACTGGGAAACCCACCTAGAGAAGGTGGAGGCAGTCCTTGATACCTTCAGGTGAGCTGGCCTCACAGCAAACCCTGCCAAGTGCGCTGTAAGGTTTACAAGGTCAAGTATCTTGGCTACATTGTGGGAAAAGGTCTGGTAAAACCCCAAGTGATCAAGTTGGAGACCATCCAAAATTGGCCGCGACCACCTCGCAAGAAACAAGTCCGGGCATTCCTAGGTGTAGTGGGGTATTACCGACGATTTATCCCCCCCTTTGCCACAAGGGCAAGCCCCCTGACAGACCTAGTGAAAGCCCAAGGACCTGATCTGGTGAGATGGTCTGATGCGGCAGAGGAAGCATTCACAGACCTACAGACTGCCCTCTGCAGTAACCCTGTACTGATAGCCCCTGATTTCTCAAAGGAATTTATCCTGCAGACAGATGCATCGGAAGTAGGGCTGGGGGCCGTACACCATTGCTCGCACCCACACCACCTCATCTATCACAGATGGTCGGGGAGGAGGAACACCCAATTCTCTACCTCAGTAGGAAACTCCTTCCGAGGGAACAAAAATATGCAGTGGTGGAGAGAGAGTGCCTCGCCGTAAAATGGGCCATGAAAGCTTTGCGCTACTACTTGCTTGGGCGCAGATTTGCCCTCATGACCGACCATGCCTCTCTTCAATGGATGCAGTGGAACAAAGAGAAGAACACAAGGGTGACCAAGTGGTTCTTATCCCTCCAACCTTTCCAGTTTCGTGTGCAACACAGGGCAGGGAGCCGTCACTGTAATGCTGATGGCTTGTCACGTGTGCACTGTCTAGCATCCCAAGCTGTCCAACCCGTTGGTGTTGAGCAGGGGGGAGGGATATGTGACAGACCCAGGCCAGTGGGGTATAGGAGTCTGGTAGAGGGCAAATATACTGGTCACTGGGTGAGTAGTTTTCTGTTCTCTGAGTGACCAGAGCAGGGGCTGCACTAGAGTAATCAGGAACCTGCTAGAACCAATTAAGGCAGACAGGCTGATTAGATCACCTGCAGCCAATCAAGGCAGGCTAATCAGGGCACCTGGGTTTAAAAAGGAGCTCACTCCAGTCAGGGAGGAAGGAGCCAGAGGAGAGGAAGTGCGTGTGAGGAGCTGGGAGCAAGAGGCACCAGGAGCTGAGAGTGAGAGGGTGTGCTGCTGGAGGACTGAGGAATACAAGCGTTATCAGACACCAGGAGGAAGGTCCTGTGGTGAGGAGAAAGAAGGTGTTTGGAGGAGGCCATGGGGAAGTAGCCCAGGGAGTTGTAGCTGTCATGCAGCTGTTACAGGAGGCACTATAGACAGCTGCGATCCACAGGGCCCTGGGCTGGAACCCGGAGTAGAGGGTGGGCCCGGTTCCCCCCAAACCTCCCAACTCCTGATCAGACACTGGAGGAGTTGACCCAGACTGTGGGGGAGCTCACTGAGGTGAGTAAATCTGCCAAATAAGTGCAGGACCCACCAAGGTAGAGGAGGAACTTTGTCACAGTGGCCACAGCTTCACTGCTATTGTTACTGGAGAAAGCTGGATCAAAGCTAGCTGGAGTATCTACAAGTGCTGCATGCAGTGCAGACATGCCCTGAAAGCCACCACCTCCCCTTTTACGCTAAGCACCTGCTCTCAATTTCAAGGTGTTCCCTCACCCATGCAGGACAAGAACAGCCCCAAACCCTCCATTGTCCCATTAGCTGCAGCTGCATGCAGCCTTGCAAACTGATCACTGCCCTGTGGATCCCCCAGGGACCCGTCGCACGCATAGTCTCACCCAGGGATGAAGAAGGAGGAGGGACCAAGGCTGGTGGCACTCATGTTAGCCAGATTGGGGATCGTTTCTAAGCAGGATCCCTTCATTTAGGCATTAATCCTGGCCCAGGCACTATTCCATCCCAGCAGGGCAGAGAGAAGGAGTCTTTGTAGGTAACACAGACGTGCAGGGTAGCAAACACTCTCCCCGCAGATGGCTACAATCTCGGTTGGCCTATGGCTGCTAGATTAGCCATTGAGATCGATCCCTGTGCACTCTGGGGACAAGCAAAGCCTGGCAGTGCCTGGGGGCAGGCGGGGCCACTGCCCTTCCTGTCTGAGCCACTGCCCGCTGCTACGAAATGAGAGAATGACATTTCTCAGCATGGGACGGGGGGCCGCGACCACCCCTCAAGTCATTGCAGGAACTCTTCTTTTTCCCATTCCAACCACACGAGGGGCAGCAGACCTCCAGGGGGCAATGAGGGCAAACGGAGCAAACCATTTATAAATCTTAACACTCCCCAACACACATACACACTCCCTCCCGCCGCTGTAACAAACCCAGTAAGTGCCATGTGTCCCACTCGCGCAGAATGCTCTGCAGTTCCACGGGGCGCCGAGAGTTTGAATACACGCATGCGGTGCACATATTGGTACAGCCATAGGGTCGCGGGGGCTAATTTGTCAGGCATCCAGTGTACACCCAGAGGGAAGAGTGAAGGAGTTAATTGCCAGCACTCGCACTCTGCTCTCAGCAAATCTCAGTGTAATTGGTTGAGAAGGGGTTATGAGAGCCCGGGGACATCACAGTGAAATGTACACCCTTGCTCGCACCCACACCACCTCACACCTGCCCAGCTGCTCATCACTGCCACACAAACCCATCCCCACATCCAGCAGGCATTGCTCCCTGCAGGCACCAGAAATCCCCCCTCCCCATCCACCAGTACCTCCTCCCCTATCCCCAACACACTGAAGGTTGCTGCTATCAGGGCAGAGCATGCCCCCAACACTTGTTCAGACCCAGGCATAAGCACATGAAGCCAGCAAATGCCAAGTCAAAAGTGAGAGAAGAGCCAGGGGGCAGCCCAGTGAGGCTTTCAGGTTAAAATCCTCAACACCATCCCCAGAGATGGCAGCTCCCATCAATACAGCTCCGTAAGCATTATTACCTTTGCAAGAGAGACAAGGTGGGGGGAGGTAATCTCTCATATTGGACTGACTTCTGCTGGTGAGAGAGACAAGCTGTCGAGCTTACAGAGCGCTCTTCTTCGGGTCTGGGGAAGACAGTGCCTGCTCCACCTTGTCTCTCTAACAGGGTGCCCAGACAGCAAGCGTAAAAAATCGAGATGGGGGTGGGGGGTAATAGGTGCCTATATAAGAAAAAGTCCCCAAAATTGGGACATCTGGTCACCCTAATCTCTAATATCCTGGGACCATCATGCCTATACCACGCCCTGCAAATTACCTTTATAAGACAGGCGGAGTCTGGGCACGCTCCCCTTGGTCCCTTGGCAGCTGGCAAACAGATTCCAAAAGAGCCACCAGGTTGCCAGGAGCTGGGAGAAGCAGCTCCGCTCCATGCTCACTTACTGCTCGGCTCTTCCTTTTGAGGCTCCCCTAGCCTTTAACTCAATGGGATTCCTTTCCGACCTCCCCACTGCAACGCCTTCCAGGGAGACAGCTGCGAAGATCCCAGCTGGCCAATATGTACTCATGCAGCCTTCCCCACCCCGCCTCTCCCCAGCCCGCCTGCCACAAGCAGCTGGCTCCAAGGAGTCTACTGGGAAGTTTTATACAGGCAGGGCTCCACCCAGCTCCTTGCAAGGAGACTGACTGCCACAGAGCAAGAGATGGGGGAGACCCGCCTTTCCAAGGACTTCCCCAGCAGCTGCAGCTCTCTGGGATTGAATTCCCTGCGGCTTCTGTGCTCTCTCCCCTAATGAGCTGGCAGAGGCAGCGGGGTTAGTCAGTCACTGCTGGAATGCCACTGAATCCTGCACAGTTACACCAGAGATGGATTTGGTCCTTGGCATGGAGAGGAGTAAAATGAAAGGCAGATTTCTTCCCTAATCTCCTCCAGTATTGGCCCATCAGCCAACCCGCAACCCTGCAGCAGCCTGCCTTCCCTCCCGCAGGCCCAAGAAGACACATTTCTTCCTTTAAAAGGAAGTAGACAGCAGGGCAAAAAGAATGAGTTGGGGTGGCGGGAGGGAGTGTCAGCCAATTTCCCCCTGGAAGCTTATCCCGTGCTGATCATGGCTGCCAAGAGGCTGAAAGGATCCCAAGGCCTGACCTACCCACTCATGCCTAGAACAGGTGCCTCCA
Source organism: Gopherus evgoodei (assembly GCF_007399415.2). Classification (NCBI taxonomy): domain Eukaryota; kingdom Metazoa; phylum Chordata; order Testudines; family Testudinidae; genus Gopherus; species Gopherus evgoodei. The sequence continues at coordinate 83,466,715 of NC_044328.1, forward strand.
GGACAGGGATCTAGTGACTTGCAGGAGGCAGGTTTTATTGACAATGCCCATGCTGTCCCTGACTTGTGGATCACTCCCGGGTTGCTAATTCAGCCCCAAGCCCTATATTAAGGGGCAAAAAATAAATAGCTAATGCTGCTCAGTCCACTAGCCTGTCTGGGTTAGCTTTTGTACAGCACTCATCCTAGCAACAGGTGGATATTGAGCGGCACCATATTGGTATTACAGAAATGGGAAAGGTTCTGTCTAAGGTATTTAATATGGCTCCCCTCACTGCAGTCTCTGAACACCTCACATTCTTTATGGCCATAGACCCTGTGAGGCAGGGCAGGGCTGTTATCTCCATTTTACAACTGGGAAACTGAGTCACAGAGAGACTAAGTGACTTACCTGAGGTCACCCAGGACATCTGTGGCAGAGCAGGGAATTGACTGTGGGTCTTCCAAGTGGCAGGCTAAGACCCTAACCACTGAAGCACCCTTCAGCTAGCCCACCTTTGCCATTGACTCTTAATTGTAAAGTACAGTCTTTCCATGCTCACAGCATCATCTTGTGCAAGTGACTAGAGCCACCATTTTCCAAAGGAGCCTCTGGCTGGGGACACCTCCATTTTGGAGTGCCCAATACAAGATACGTGGGGTCTGGGTTGTTTTCACAGGTGCTGACAACTCACCGCTCCAGCTGAAGTCAATGTGCTAAGAAGGCACTTTACAAACAGAGGCAAAGAGATCCAAAGAACAAGGCAGGTGAAGGGCCAGGGAAACCAGATACGACAAACACACTGTGGTCAAGTTGTTACATTTCCACCACTGCCAACCCCAAGTGTTCAAAAATCATGAGCAGCATCATGGGATTGAATTAAAAATCACAAGAACTACAAAGAAATTGGGGTCTTTTTCTTTGCCTTCCAGGCGCACACAGATCACAGTTTCAAGCTTTGCTCCACAGCCAAGGGCTAGAAACTTACTTTTTTTTATTTAGATGAAAACTGAGATTCTCTCGTAACTCCATGACTCCAGGATCTGAAGAAAAAACACCACATACAACAAGACTCGCATAAAAACCTATCAGCTAGCAACACTGCCTTTCTCCCCACGCACTATAAACTACCCACTCCTTAAATCCCTTTCTCCGTCAACATTCCACCATTTGGCCACCTCATCTCTCAAATAATCCCTCGCTTCTATTTCAGCATCCATATGTCCATCCCTCCAACAATCAGCCTTTCCTCTACATAAATCACTCACCAGTAAATACAACAAACCAATAGATGGCTGAGTCAGCTAGTTTCTTGCAGGGGTTGAGTATGACAATATTTACAAACCTTCCTATGAAAAGAAAAGATTTCATATTTGAGGATGTTTCTCCCCACCCATGACATTTAATATAGTCTTCCTATACCAAAAACTTCCCCAGCAAGGCTATAAAACCAAACACAGCCGCAGTCTTGTGCTAGTGTAGGAGAAATCCAAAGTGAAACTGATTCAAAACAAAATACGAAACTGAGCAGCTTAGTTTCAACCTCCAATCTGGTGAAGTGCAAATAGTAAACAAATGGCATTGCCAGGGAAAGTAAAGGAACGTTTAAATTTCCTTCCTGTTTTCATCAGTTCTGATGTCCTAACTCAGAACTCAGATCTGAAGCATTTTGAAAATGATTTATAATCGGGGGTATGTCCTTGAATCCCTTGGTAAGGATGGGCAGGTAGCATACATGGTTCTACTCTATAAGGAAGTCAAACATAAGCTTTTAACATCAGATTCCTGCAGCCCAGGCTGGGCACCAGAATAAACATGGCCCGATCATTAGAGAGGCTGACTTCAGGAAGGCAGTGGAATGCATGTAGCCTCTGAAAAGTAAGTCATCTCTTCAGGAGTTCAAGCCCCTGGTGCTCTGCAGCTTGGCAGTCACTTGTCCCAATGCAGCATGGAGGTAACACGCTATAGGGCTCATTCTCATTTTACACTAAGGCCACTTTCAATGGGTATCACTGTAATTTTTGCCCACTTTAAGGCACCTTCACATTGCCAGAGGGATGTGAAGTGGCCCTAGGAATGGTCCTACAGGGCTGATCTATGCTACAAAGTTTGCTTAACACTGTGAAAAATTTCACACCATGCGATGCAATTAAACTGACAAGACCAGATGTGGACACCACTAGGCTGCGGGAAGAATTCTTCTGTCAACCTAGCTACTGCCTTTCAGAGAAGTGGATTTACTACAAGGACGGAAGAACTCTTCTGTGGTAGGCGTCTGAACTACAGAGGCACTACTACAGCACTGATAGTTTACAGTTATACAGGTATAACCTTGGGGCTGTCCTGAGGATTTACGGGGCCCTAAGCAGTATTATTAAACTGGTGCCCCTACGCCAGTGCATTCAGCTCTGTGAATACTGGTGCCCCTATACTGGTGCCCCTAAGCTGGCACAACTGGTGCCCCTGTGAATACAACCCCTGCCTTCTGCCTAGTAAGGAGACTGCAGCGGGCGCTGGGTGTGCGAGAGCCAAACCGCTCCGACCTGCTGTCCCGGTCAAAGGCGTGAACTCTGTGGGTGGGTGGGTGCCAGGGGCCACTCCACACATTTCGCTGCCCCAAGCACAGCGGCATGCCGCAGGGGGCGCTCTGCCGGTCACTGGTCCCGCAGCGGTAGACCTCCCACAGGTGTGCCTGCGGAGGGTCCACTGGTCCTGCGGCTCCACTGAAGCCGCGGGACAAGCAGACCTTCCACAGGCACGCCTGCGGGAGGTCCACCGGAGCCGCGGGACCAGCGGACCCTCCGCAGGCAAGCCGCCAAAGGTGGCATGCCTGCCGCCCTCCTGGCGACCGGCAGAGCGCCCACCGCGGCTTGCCGCCCCAAGCATGCGCTTGGCGTGCTGGGGCCTGGAGCCGCCCCTGGTGGGTGCTCTGGGGCTGAAGCACCCACGGGGAAAATTTAATGGGTGCAGAGCACCCACTGGTGCCAAGTTCCCCCCGCCCCTCCCCCCACACCTCTTGTGTGCCTGCAGCCCCGCACTTACCAACTCTTCCCCCTCCTTCTCAGCAGCTGCCAGAGTGCCCTGAACAGCTGATTCATGGCATTCAAGCTCCGGGAGGGAGGGGGAGGAGTGGGGACCAGGAGTGCTCAGGTGGGGGAGAAGGCATGGAAGAGGCAGGACGTGGGTGGAGCAGCGGTGGGAAGAGGTGGGGAGGGGGTTTGGTGGAAGGGGTGGAGGGGGGACGGGCCTGGAGCAGAACCGGGGAATCAAGCATCCCCTGGCAAGATGAGAAGTCGGCGCCTATGGTCCTGGTGGCGCCCCAAATTTTCAGGTGCCCTACGCAGCCGCGTATGCTGCATATGCCTAAGGATGTCCCTGTATAACTTGGGTGGACTGTCTCATTCTGGTATAAGTGGCCTCCTTCTGCCTATAGCTTGTGTGGCTTGGGAAATGGCTGAAGCTGTACTGAAAAAGGCCTTTCCTAAACTGAACGAATGTCTACACTGGGTGCTATACTGGCATAGCGGCATTGTTGTCCCTTTCCCTCCCGTCTGTTCTGGGCATTCCCCAGTCACTGAGTTGGGAATGCTCTAAGCACTATGGAGAAGATGAGACGAAAACTGGACCATACCTGAGATCTCACCTTGGAAAGGGTTTCTGAGATACAGAAGTGCTGGTTTCACCCTTGTTTTAAAATGATCCATGTGGTGAAGGCAGGGGATTGGGACTCCTGGGATTTATCCTCAGTTCTGCTCCTGACTCTTTGTGAGGCCTCAGTCACCTCTGTGCCTCAGTTTCCCCACTCATGAAATGGGGATCAATAATACCAGCCTCAAGTCAAGTTCATTAACATCAGTAAAGGGCTTAGAGACCATGAGATGGCAGGAGCTCTGGGGCAAAGCGTTACTATAACGGTTTTCATTTGCATTAGACACAACCCAGCCCTCAGAGCCATGCCCCCTGAAACTTGCTCAGGGCCCCTTTGGCAGTCCAGCTACCTGCCCACTCATCCAGGATTCATTCCCCACCATGCGGTGCCAGGGCTGCTGGGAACCCAGCACTCATCTGCAGCCTTTCAGGACTGGAAGAGCAGGGAAGCATCTTCACCAGCTGTCAGAGCTGGCAGAGGGAGCGGAGGCATGCAATCAATTACCACAGGGAGTATAGGAGGGGGTGCTAATTGAATCCAATTAGTTCAGGACTTGCCTCAGAAGCCCAGAGGAGGAGTCTGGGAAGATGAGGAAGGCAGAGGCCTTGCCTTCAGGCTGGGCAGAGCACTGGGGAAGTCAAAGGTGGATGAGACCTATTAGGGCATCAAAGTCCATCCCCTTTGGCCAGGGCCTATGTGTTCTCCACAGCCCATTACACAGCCGAGTTCGACATGTTTGCCAGCAATAGGGCTTCCAGCACTGCCCATGGGGAGATGGCCCCACATCGCCACCTGTTCTCGAGGGAGAGAACAGGCTGAAGCTGGCAGATCAGCCTCCTCCATACTCTGCACAGCAGTGCCTTCTGGCCAGATCTCCTGATGCAGCTGGCAAGACAGCGCTGTCAAGGAGGGGAAAGCGGTCTCCTTGGGGGCTAGGGGTAGTCTCGCTCCTTGCAGCACCTCGGTGCCAAAGGACACTTCCCCTCACAGCCTCTCCCCCAGGGGAAGCCAAGGGATTTGGCACATGCTCCGCGCCCAGCCTGCCAGCTGGGACTGCAGAAGAAAGAGCATAACCCAAAGTTGCTGCTTTTACGTCCCACCGCCTGGATTTCCTCCATAGCAGTGCAATTTAACCACAGCGCAAGGGCAGCTTCTTCCAGTGTGACGAACACTATGCAGTGGGGGAGCTGGCAGGGCCAGCTCCACAGGGCCAGACCACAGGCTGCTTCCTAGCACATGCAGTCAGCCAAATGAAAGGGAGCCCTGCGAAGGCTGGGGGGATAGCCACATGGGTCTGATATGCCAGCACCTGCTGTCTCTCCAGGGAATGACAATTCTGGGGGAGCTGATGTCCACCCCTCTGTTTCAGTGCCTAACACCCTCCAGAGAGAGAGAGACCCCCCTAAGCTATGGTCTGAGGTAAAAGCTCATGCAATGGGCCAACACTGCAGGCACAATGGCCTCATTTCTCTGTTCCATCTCCCCTCCCAGCATTTCACATCTCTTCACCAGAACTGAACAGAAAAACTGGTGAGGGGCAGAGCCTGCATTTTTGCCCCTGGCTGTCTCTCCCCCCTTCTCTACTCCTTCTCTGACCCAATCCCCTTCCTCTCCCCCTGCACTACCTCTCTTCAGAGATATGGGCCCAAAGGCCAGAGCACTTGTGATCATCGAAGATTCCTTGGCATTTATCCAGCCAATCCCACACACAGACACACACACACACACACACCCTCCCCAGGTCCTAGCCCCAATTCCAACTCAAGCAACCACCACGTTGGGCCCACCTCAAAAAATTCTCCCAGTAGTTTCAATGGGAGGAGATCACTTCCTGTCCTAACCTTTTGGCTCATGTTGCAGTAAACTATTGTATGCTCCACCCCAGAAGTGGCTGCATTTGGAGCTCAGTCTGCAAAGGACCTTGTAATCCCTGGCAGCAGAAGGCATGAGATAACCCTCGGGGCCTTTTCCCTCCTCGCTCATCTGCTCCGTTTTCCTCTCCTCTTCTTCCTCATGATTTCCTGATCTCTCTTCTCTCCTTGTTCTTTCTCCATCTTTTCTCTGTCTCTAATTCTTTCTCTTTATGCAATCTCCCTCCCCCACACACCTTTTTCACTCCCTCTCCTATACCCATTTCTCTCCCACCTCTGTTCATCTCCTCACCACCCTGTCTTCCCTTTCCCGGTCTCTTTTCTCTTCCCTTCCATTTTCCCCTCTCTCTCTTCTTTCCCCTTCCAGCCCCATCTCTCCCTGATCGCTTGCCAAAAGTGCAGGGCACGTTAACTAGTCCCTGCTGCCTGGCTGTGTCTGTACTCGCCCAGCAAAATCCTGCCAAACCACAGCACAGAGACCCCACAGACACACACATTCAAATCAGCCCCTACTTTCAACAGGGCCGGAAGAGGGGAGCCCTCAGACCAGGGATTTCCCAGTAACCCCCTGGGGGATGTACACTCCCCAAATTTCCCCAACACCCACCTTCCCCCTCCCCCCCAGTTTTGTGAACTAGTTACATGCAGTGTTGCCAATGTAGTGATTGTTTGGAAATTTGAATTGAAATTGAAACATTAATACACACTTTAAAGCATAATATAAAGTGTATGATCAAATATGTGTATCTGAAAAAGTATAATAGATTTGAAAAGTATGAACATAGACTAGCTTCCTTATACAGCTGCTATTTTTTATGACAATGTCAGTGCATTCATTTTGGTGATGCTGGCCAACCTAATAACTTTAAATGATGACTTGTAAGCCAAGTCTAAATGAGCTCTCCCTGACAGCTAGTGATGCACTGGGGGCTGGGGGGAAAGGCTTCAGGATCAGATTGTATTTACATTCACATCTAATCTACCTAGGTATCCAGCAAACAGAGCTGTGTTGCCCAAGTGATAGATTTTGGCTGGGGTTGGGTTACAAATCACTTGAATGCAGGGGGTAATGAAATGTTGTTATTCTTATTGTATGAGTAAAGGGCAGTAGAACTGTACTTAGCCTGTGCTGATTGAGGACATCAAGAAAGAGGGTGGGGACAGGTGTTTGCTTAATGGTCTGCCTGAGTCACCAGTACTATTTGACCTGCCCCTCTCCACTGTTTAAAGACAGCGCTGATTAGGCTCCATAGATAGTCTGTTGTTTTGTTAAGTGACCACTACAGCTGAAATCACTGATGATCAGGTCTAAGTGCTTAGACCTGCTGTGGGACAGTGTTTCTGTGGAAGAGATGGCCCAGACTGCACTAGCAGTGAGGTTCCCCCACTGAGACCTCAGCTGAAATCACTGAGAGCTGGTGGAACCTCAAGAGACCAACTCGCAGAGGTCACAGTGGCAGGTGGCAGCAGAAGGTGACAACATAGGACCATTGGCAACAGAGCAATGGAGTGTATGGTGGCACAATGAACCATAGTGGATAGAGTGAACAGTGAGCAGCTGGAGGAACAAGCAAGGTGCCTTCTTGCCCCCCACCTGGGAGGTGAACTCATGTGAAGGCACCTCTGAACTCTGAGTCTCCACTGATGAAAGACAACACCGGTGAGTGTTAATGAGGCTGTTAAGAATGCTGGAGACACAACACAGTTCATGCGAACACACATAGCCGTGGCATCATACTTTCTATTTAAGCAAGACATACCACACACTACAAGCTGGAGGCCAATGTTAAGTGCATTGTCACTTGCTCATCCTGAAGTTGAACACTAGTTCTGAACAAGACCAGCAAATGCTCACTCCTTTTCTGCAAGAAACTCAACTGACTGGATAGAAGCATGTGGTGCAACAGTGAAAGACTAAACAGTTGAAAAAGTGAAGAACTCTCTCACCACGTTCAAAAAATTTGCATACATGGCTGATGAATGCACTGATGCAAATGGACATCAAGAAGTAAGTCATTGTGTACATTATCTTGATGTCAGTGGTAGGCCAGTAGATGCATTTCTAGATGTTCAAATTATAGAAGACACATAGGCTGCATCTGTGACAACCCACATTGTTAAAGAGTTAAATGCTTGTCAATTGGACTCCAAACAGATGGCTGCTTGTGCATTTGATGGAGCTGAAACTTCTCTGGAAGACATTGTGGAGTACAAGCTTTGCTCAGAGGAAAGTATAACCCTAATCTCTCCTATACACACTGCAGAGGCCATCTACTCCAACTAGTGCTAGTACGAGCTGTAGACTCTTCAAAAGACGTTAAAAAAGCAACAAATTTAATGTCTTCATTATATTCTTTTTTCAGCAAGAGTCCAAAAAGACTGAATATTTTGGAAAATGTAGAAGATACACTGGGACTGAAGTTCAAATTAGTCCAACCTGGGAAAACCCTCTGGCTTTTTCATGAGCGATCCTTGGCTGTTGTCTTAAAATTACTCCAGCCATTATTACTGGCTTTGGAAAGTATCTACCAAGATGGGACGGATCTAAGTAGTGAGGTTGGTGGGCTGCTTTTGCAACTACGTTCAGAGAAGACCATTGCCATTCTCTCTCTTGTAAGTCTATGGTTGAAACCACTTGGGTCATTAAACAATGTCATCCAGGCATCTGCTACAACAGTAGTAGATCTTTGTCCAGCAACAGAAGCTACATTTGGATCAATCAGACAGCTATCCATTGAAAAAGTACTGGAAGAAGCAAAGACTTCAGTCCAGAAGTTGACTAACGAAGGCATTTATACTGACTCCTTAAATGAAGAGGACAAGAAATGCTTGTTAAGACAACTGAAAAAGTACACAAACTTGATTCTTAAAAATCTATAATAGCGACTTCTAGATTCTACTCAACCTCTACGTAGCTTTTACAGATGCCTGTCCTATAAAACACCGACAGTTGAGTGGAGTGAGGCACTACCAGCAATGGTGCTGCCATGTGATCAGGACAGAACAGAGAATTTGAACACAGAGTAGAATATCATATGACAAATGAGTGAAGATTTGACTTCAACTTCTTTTTTATCATCACTAGTGGCTTGACCCGCTCTTTGTGCTATGTTTCCTGGGATGAAAGAAGTAGGAATTCATCTCTTGCTACTTCCAGTCACAACAGCTACATTTGAGCATTCCTTTTCCTCATTGAATAGAATTTTGTGTTCTGAAAGAAGCTGCCTTCTGCCTGATCATGTGAATGAACTAATGAGCATATCAACTGAAGGAATGGAAGTACCGGACACACGAGAAGCCACCGAAGATGAACTCACTGCATTCAAGAAGTTTCATTAACAGAGTTGTGCAAAATTATAACAAGAAACCAAGAATGATGTAGATGTCGTGCTTCATAGAAGGCTTGAGTAGCCAACTTTAATTTGTGCAGTGATTTTAAAACATGATTTAAATCTAGTAAAATGGTCACAACACATTTTTCAGTTTTTACTGTGGTGCCATATAGCCCACCTTCACCCTCACAGTCTCACTACTCATTGGCCCTCACCCCACTCCCCCCATAAATTCGAACACCCCCCCCCATTTTAATTCCTGCGGAAAACACTGCCTCAGATCCCCTCGGCCAGCACATGCAGCCTTGGCAGCAAAGCAGATCCTCCTCTATGGAGATGCCAAGACCTGGCCTGCAGCCTCCTGCCAAGAAGCAGCTGCTGACGCTCCCAGACTCCCTGTGGGGCTCTGGGCAAGGAAGCATGACAGGGCTCCAAGGGCCGGGCTTGCTGAACAGCACGTAAGGAGCACGGAGCTCAGCTCTGCTGTGGTTTCCCTGGAACTCGCAGCAGAGAATTCTTGCCAACTCCAGTGCCCAGTGCACGCCCCATTGCCCCACTTTGTGCATCTCTTATGCTAAAAGCTGCACCATGCTGCCCTCTACGGGCCAGATGCTGGAGACATGAGAGTTTCCCCTTCCAGCCCGTTGGGCTCACTCCCTGCTCTTGGCTGGTCAAGCTGCCCTTAGTGCCCATGACCCAGAGCAGAGCCACACCTCGTCCTCGCAGGCTCTGGCCCCGGCTGCTCCCCAGCCATGAAGTGCAGTTCAGGGCTGGGTGTTTCTGGAGCAGAGTCAGACCTGGATGAGAAACCGCTCTTGGGTCATAGTCACCGTGGCCTGGACGGCCCTTAGCAAGCCCAGGGGACATGGCACAGGGACAGGGCATGGGTACAGGGGACTGTGCTCATGGTATTGCCCCCTCCAACAGGGAACAGCCTCATGTACTGTATTGACTCCCTGGTCCCCCTGCCCAGCCAGGTCCTGAGCATGCTACAGGCTCCTTGTGGCATCGCATTGCACAGATGCCCCCCATGGCACCCCTTATTGCTGGCCCCCAGAGCATCATGCTCACAGGCCCCCTCATGGTACCCCCTTATTCATTCCCCCCAGGGAATCACACTGCACAGACCCCCTCCCTGTGCCACTCCCTTATTCCTACCCCCCAGGCATCACATGCACAGACTCCTATCCCTATAGGACCCACCCCCTTATTCCTGCCTCCCCCAAGCTCAAGGCTCCTTCAGGGCATCACATTGCACAGCTCCTCTCCCTCCCCCAGAGCTGCCAGTGGTTCCCTCACAGCATCAAAGGTATCGGACTCCCTATCACCACCACACGACAGAGACCCGGGGATCACCCAGGGCACCCTCACATCTCTCCTCCCCCCAGCCCTCACTTGCATTCATACCCTAGGTGAAGAGTCCAGCAGCTCACTGAACCAACACAAGGCCGACAGAGGTGCCCCACCCCCGATGGCTACCAGTGGCCAGAGGGGCACAGATGGTGCAGCACATCTGCTGTGCTGGTGGGGGGTGAGCAACAGACCCCCGCCATACACACCCCAGAGGTACCCTCCATTCTGCCCCCCTTTACAGTCCTGTCACTCTCCCATCATGGGGAGGCCGGTCCTGTCCACTGGGTCCTGAGGATCTCTACTCCCATTACGTCCCAGAGGGTCCCCTGCCAGAGATCACTGAGCCGTCAGCTGGCAATGCTGGGGCGACGCTGATCAGGATGGCAAGGACAAGGGGCCACGGTGCCTTCTGAATGGGCCAGGATCCTGTTGGGAAAAGACACAAAGCCCCCTGGCCCAGGATGGCCCAGGTGTGTCCCCGTGCCTGGGAGGGTCAGATTGGAACAGAGGTTTTGGGCAATCACATGCTTCCTAGAGACAGAGGAAGGACAACTCTCAGGTGCACAGGAGTGTAGCAAGCTGGCAGACTGGCTAGCGAGTGCCAGCTATGCACCAGGCTCTGTCCTAACCCTGAGCAACCCAGCCCTGGATGCTCCAGCCCTGACCTGCAGCCTTCCCTCCACCACACACACTCCCCCTTGACATGCAGCCCACTTCCCCGCACATGCTCCATCCTGACTTGCACTCCTTGCTACTTCAGTCCTGCCCCCCTCCATGGCCCTGCAGTACCCCCCCCATTCCAGCCCTGGGCCCCCCACATTGCAGCTTGGGGCTGCCCCTCAACCCTGCAGTGACACCCCCCACATTCCAGCACTGCCCCCACAATGTCCCTGCCAATGCACCTCCCCCTTGCCCTGGAACCCCTGCTGTCGCAGCCCTTGCTCTCTCCTAAGCAGACACAGCCAGTTCTTGGCTCCTCCTGCATCCTGGGGTTTGGCATGTGTCAAGCCTCCACTGGGAAGCAGGGACGTGCACGAGATCAGAGCCCTCCTCTCTCATATGATCTCAAGTAGGGCTAGACTCAGTTCTTAGCGGTGAAAGATCAGCTTCTTACTCCTCTTAAGCCTCTGGATGGCTCCTTTTCTGGCTGGCCTGTGTTTACGGGGACCCTGTTTTTTCTGCAGGGGTGGGGGCTTCCGCAGCAGTGGGTGGCTCACCAAAATCCATCTGCCTCCCCTCCCTGCTCCTACAGCGCCTCCTTAACACCGCCAGCTACAGGTTCAAGCAAGGGCATGGCAGATGCTGCTTCCTCCCTTTCCTTCCAAGGAGCTCAGCTGGGAGAGCACAGGTGACCCAGATCTGTGGAGTCTGCCCAGCCTAACCCATGCAAGAGGACATCACAGCTTAACACAGGCCCTGGGCCCTCACAGGGCCGCCCAGAGGATTCAGGGGGCCTGGGGCAAAGAAAGGGAGCTGCAGCTCTTGCACTCACCCGGCGGCAGTCTGGGTCTTCAGTGGCATTTCGGCGGCAGGGGCTTTTCAGTCTTGGGCAGCACTGAAGGGCTCCCCACTGTCAAAATGCCGCCGAAGACCCGGACCGCCGCTGGGCTAGGGCTTGCGGGGCCCCTGTGGGGCCCAGGGCAAATTGCCCCATTCCCCTGACCCCCAGGCAGCCCTGGGCCTTTCATACTGATCACACTGGCCTTCCAGCATCCCATATAATAGCACTGGGAACCCTAACTAGGGATCCAGGCTGGTGTACTAGGTGCTGTACGAATCCACAGCAGAGAGACAGTCCCTGTTCCCTGCTACATCTGTCCCTCTTTGATTCCTCAGGCTCCCCTTTTCATGTCCTCACCCACTTCTGTCTTTTCCATCCTGACTTAAACATTTATCCCTGGCCAGTCTCCTAATCTCCTTCGCACAACCACTTTTCATTAAGGCAGCAGCAGAAATGGAGCCTCATCTCTGTTTCTGCCAGGCCCCCAAACTCCCACATAATCCTCCTTCCCGCAACCTGGCATTTGCTTTGCACACTGCTGGCCCTTGCAGTTAGCATAATGGAGATGACCTCGTCAGGGTTGGCAGTGCTGCCAGGAATTGTGCCCCACCACCACCACTGATGGCTGCTTGAGAGCCAGCCTCAGCCAGTTTTCTGCCATCGGCTCCCCACCCAATAGCTCCTTGGCTCTCACTCTCTCAAAGGCATTAGCCTAAGGAGGGGCTGAAGTAGCTTATTCCAAACAGCTGATTGCATTAATCCCTCATCAGAACAAAAAAGGGAAAACACTCATCCCAGAGCATTGTGCAGGAAGTTATGAAAATCAACCCCCTGGAAGCCAGAGGCAGACCCCTCGCTTATATTCATGTTACAGTAGCACTGAGAGACTACAGCTGAGATCAGGGTGCTGTTGTGCCAGGCATGGTACAAACAGTCATAACCCAGACAGTCTAAATGGACAGAGTATTATCCCCAGTCTACAGATGGGGAAACTGAGGCACAGAGCCATCAAGTGACTTGCCTAGAATTATACAGGAAATCTGTGGCAGAGAAGGGAATTGAACCAAGGTCTGCTAAGTCCCAGCCCCGGGCCCCCAACCGCAAAGCCATCCTTCCTCTCCTAGGTGCAGTTTCACTTTGCTCACCTCCTCTGGCTGTCTGAGAAAGCAAGCTGACCAATAACACCAGCAAAGCTCTAGCCCACAGCTCCCAAGCCCTCATCCCGTTCCAATTTAATGAGCCCCTTCGTTACGGTGTATTCCATAAACACCACCACATTATTAGAACCAGATTCATTACAAATTAGCAATTAGGTCATAAAGAGAACCTGGCTGCAGCCTGCTCCCAGGACCCAAACACCCCCAGGCAGCAGGCAGAGCTTGGAGTCTCCCAAATGTTTGCACTGGGGCATGACGGCGTCCTGAAATACTGACCCGGCTTCCCTGGGGTATTTTGACAATAGTGGATAGGCCTCAGCAGGGGAAGGCTGGAAGACTTGGACTGTGCAATGCCAAACTGGGCATGTTTAGCCTAGAGAACAGACGGCTGACGGGGGACACGATCACAGTCTGCAAAAATATTAAGGGCTGTTACAAAGAGGATGGTGATGCGCTGTTTTTTGTGTCCACTGAAGGTGGGACAAGGAGTAAAGGGTTTAATCTGCAGCAAGGGAGAGTTAGGTTCGATATTAGGAAAAACTGTCTAACTATAAAAATAGTTTAGCTCTGAAACAGGCTTCCAAGGGAGGCTGTGAAATCCCTGTCACTGGAGGGTTTTCAGAACACTTCGGACAAACACATGCCGGGACTGGTCTAGATTTCCTTGTTGCTGCCCTTGAGGTCCCTTCCAGCCCTGCGTTTCTCTGATTCTGTGCAAGGAAGTGCTGTCCCCAGGGCTAGGGCCTCAAACTGCCCATGCCTAGGGCATGGGATGGCAGGAAGAATGCTCTCGCTGGCGCATGCTGGTGCTCAAGACTGTAGGCAGTCACTCGGCAGCCAGCTCTCAGCCACATGCCTTGGCTCCGTGACTGCAGGACATTTAGGAGGGCAGGCTCTCCTCTGTCGCAAGACTGGACAACCACAGACCACAAGATCAGACACATCCTCAGCAGCTGCCAGGAAAGAGTGCCAGCAGTCTTCAGGCTGCAGTCCCCCGCTCAGCCCACACCAGCCATCCCCAGGCTCAGCCTGGAGAGATCGAGGGGGCTTCCCTCTGCCCCCAGCTCCAGGCTCTGCTGTGGGGTCCCCTGTGTCAGGCCAACGTCAGGCGAAGCCATGCTGGAAGCCACCAAACAATCAAAGCCCTGTTCCTCTAGTGGGATGAATGCGCTCAGGGCCTGAGTTCTCCATGGTCTCCTTTACTGCATGCTCCTGGTAAGCCGCATACCAGGGCTGTTAGCATTGAGGATGGTCATGTTCAGAGGGACTTCCCCAGCTGGCCCCACAGCGATGCCAGCTGCCCTGTGGCACAGCTACACAAGGCAGATTTGGGCTCACAGTCCTTGGCCTTGGAGGCATGGCAAGCCCACCCCTCCAAAGTTCAGATGTTTCTCCCCTCCCAGGATTACCTAACGGACCAGTGCCAGAGAAATGGGGGAGCTGCTCACTGCCCACCTCACCACATAGGGCCTGGTGCAGACTGCTGGAGAGTCAGCTCCTTGCAGGGGCTTTGGGGCAAGTGGAATGACCATAGCTGGGGCTAGATCGCAGGGCCAGGAGCAGAGAGGAGATGCCCAATCCCCACAGAGCTCCTAGGGGAAAGGGTCTTTGTCCTAGACAAGTTCTGTCAGGCCACAATCCTTGCAGGGCTCTTTTAGGGGCCCTTAGGGTGGGCAGCCAGCCCCTGGCCCACAAGGCTAGATACCGACTGGAGGCAAGAGAGAAGGGGCCTTTGACAAATGCTAACACCCTTGTGATTAAAAGCACTGACCTTCTCCACCTTTGACCTCAGGGTCCCAGGGAGTCAAAGGGCAGCACAGAGTTCTCCCACAACACAGCCGCCAGAGCAGACTCTGTTGTGACCGATGTATCGTGGGGAGGGAATTCCAGCTACATCCCCCGCTCTCCCCACACACACACACACTGACCTCCAAAGGGAGGCGTGTTTTCACTTTCGTTTCATGCCCCTAATGAATCATGCTGCAGCAGCACAGAGATCAGCCCTCTAGCACAGAGACCATTGCTATAGCACTGACCCCAGACGGTACAGCACTCTGGCAAAGACAGCTCAGACTCAAAGGGTGGGGCCACTGTACAGCACGGTCTTCACACTAAATAGGACCCCCCCACACACACCTTCAGGAGCACTTTGCAGACACTGACGGACAACATCTCCCAGCATCCCTGTTCTCCCGCCCTTTACTTGAATGGGTCTTGGCAGCCTGTTCTGTTCACTCTGCAGGGTCGGCCTACAGCAGGCTCTGTGCTTGGAAAGTGCCTGGCATATTCTGGGCATTACCTCAAGCTCATGAAGCTGTGCATTAGGTCCTTGAGAAAGTGAGGCAGAGAGGGGAAGGGACTTGCCCATGGAGTCAGAGACGGGAGATGCTCGGGCTCTGACACCACGCTGGCCCCATGCAGGCTGGGTCCTGTGCTGTTGTGAGCTTATAGACCGCTTCTCTTTCCTGATCCCAAAGATGCCGAGGCCTAAGCCAGGCAGGAGGAGGAGAGAAGTTGCTGCAAAAGCTGGCACTCCCTGAAGTTAATGAGGCTCATTTCACTCCACCTTTGGGCACCTCCAGAAGGAGGAAATAATATTAGCATTGCCATGGCAACCAGCCACATGAAGTAATCCCTTTGCCACAAGCAAAGAAAACAAGCCACTCTCCAACTGCCCATTCTCCACTCTGCTTTAACAGGGGGTCAGCAGCCGGAATGGAGGGACCCTGGTGGAACCCAGCAGGCCACCTCGCTTGGCGCTGAGAACAACGGTGGGTCCCCAGAGCAACGCTTACTTCTCGGCTCTTCAGAGACGCTACCCTCAGGCCGACGGGTTATGCTAAACCCTCCTCCCCCACTCTGCCCCGCCACGGCGGTTTAGCGGTCTACCCAAAGCATCACCTTTATAGTCACTTCACCCACACCCTGGCTCATCTTGACCAGAAGGCACAGAACAAGCCCCTCCTCCACCCAGCTCTTCTCCTCCCCATGACATGGACATACCCAGGCTCCCCTCCTGCCTGAAAATACAACGCGAGCTGTCCTGCCTTATGGAGGGATGGAGCTCCAAGCTGCTGTTGCACCATTAAGGCATGGCCTTCGGGTTAGTTCCCAGGGCAGGCTGATTGCATTAGCAAGATGGTGGTGAAGCCACAGAACAATTATTTTATATTAGGAGGCCTTAAAGTTAGCTGGATGGGGAAGGATGTCCTAGTGGTTAGGGCAGGAGCCTAGGAGACCCAAGTTCGAGTCCCTGTTTCCCCCACCAACTTCTTAGGTGACCTTGAGCAAGTCACTTCACTTCACTTCCCTGTGCTCCCCATCTGCGCAAGGTGGTAATTGCACTGCTCTGCCTTACAGGCAGGTTAGATACAATGAAGGCGTGAGGTGCAATGGGGGGGGCCAAGTAAGGAACTGAGCTCCATCAGGAAGGCAAAGGCAGCTGGGGATAGTGAAGAGAAGAGCCCAGAGCATCAGAGAAGATTTTTCCCAGGCTTCAGTTAACCATGGACAGGACAGTCCCTGAATCCCATCGTTCCTCATGGCATGACCAACTCAGCCAGCCAAAGGCACCACCAGGATGGCCGATTTCAAAGCAGCAATTCCGAGAGCAGCTGATCAGAGGAGTAACAGCTGACAATGTCTTGCTGCAGCTCAGGAACCTGGCATTGAGGGCTCATGATCAACCTCTCTGGTGAAAATAGGGTGGAACCAGCTCAGGGTGCAAAGAAGCAGAAAGGAAACCTCAGGCCCTGCCTCACTGAATATACAGCAGGGCTGCTGCAGACCGATTCCCTGAACAATCCTGTTACTATTTGACAGCAAGAGGGGTCCCCACTGATCTAATCAGAGACACACATGGCCCTCCGAAGCTTACTTGTGCATTACAGCATGTCGGAAGACCTGGCCTCTCCCCTCAGACTACATGCTTGCAAAGACATATGAGCTGCTGCCTTTTGCATGTCACCTCACAGACAGCCCACTGCCCTCTAGAAATTAGGATGGGGGAAACTGCAGTGTAGGAGTGATCTTCAGGCTGGGATGAAAGACCATGAACAGGTGAGAACAAGGCCCAGTGCATACTAAAAAATGAGATCCACCCACCTAGCTCTGTCCCAAGTGCCCTTGCGTACCCCTGCTATAGACACAGCTAGCTGGATGGAGGGCTTCTTCTGTCATGCTAGCTCCTGAGGTTTGGAGAGGCAGAGCAACTACAGCAATGGGAAAACCTCTTCCATCACTGTGAGAAACACCTCTGCTACAGCATTACAGCTGCAGTGCCGTTACCGTGCCACTGTCATGCCCATAGTGTAGACGTGGCTCTAACTAGTAGAGTGGCTAGGAGACAGGGCAGGGCAATACAGCCTGTGGGATTTCACAGCACTGCTCCCATAACCAACCAGCCACCCCATCTCTGTTGAAGGAATTGATCAATTTTCCCTTGCTCAGCAGATGTGGAAATTTATCTGCCTGATAAATTAGGTCAGAGCAGATGATCTAATGGTCCCTTCTGGCTTTAATCTATGAGTCTCTGCCTCCCTTTCAATACAGTGCTCACCAGAGATTAATCATACAAGCCTTTATCACCTTAAAGCCCAGACCCTGCAAATATTTCCCAATCTCTATAAGGCTCCATTGATGGGTGCTATTAAAGGAAACCATCAAACAGCCGAACTGGGCATTTCTCTCATCCCTGGGGCTGCCCGGTTAACGATAACGTCTACAAGAAACACAACATCACAATATAGGCTGTGTGAGGACTGGAAGATCAGAGCTGAAGCCAGAGACACGGGACAGCAAGGGAAAGCCTGGGCTCTTTTGAGCTGAGTTATGCATTTTTAAGGATGAAAGGATCAGAGGGAGGAGTCATTTGTTTAACATGGGTGCACACTCTGAGCAAACAAACTACCTACAAAGAGTCACTTGCCATCTCTCTACTCAGATCTTCCAGTCTTTCTTTCTTGATGCATCCCAGCAGGCTGACAATATGACTGCTTCCTATTCTGTGATTTAATAATTACATTTTGTATATGGAGGACATTTAAGAGACAGCGTTAGCCATGTTTTCACATTGGATCAGGCAATCAGAAGCTATTTATTATCCCTAACAGTTTTCTCCAAATTAAGTTATTAGCCTTGTTAAGATAAGTTCCTGTCTGCATCCTAAAAACTTGCCCATACCGGTATTGCCCCGGCCTCTTCTTTTGTCATTCAGTGTTAAACACATTCTAAACTATATGCATTTCCTTACCTTTTGGGAGCGAAGCCAGACTTTTAGGCACCTGCTCCCCTATTTGGTGTAAACTTTGCTTGTACCAATCAGAAACGAACACACACAGTTTTTGGGCCCCGTCCCCTATGACACTTCTATGATGTCATAGTGGGTATTTTAGGCTGGTCTGCCATGTGCAGGCAGAAGAGGAGAAAGAAAAACGAATCCTGTGTACCTGGTGCACACCGTAACCCAGCCTGATCACCTCGAAGCCTCTCTCAGCTCACGTGTTTTAAGCAGAGTTTCTACGTTTGCCGGTCGTTATGAGTTGGTTTGTATTCGTAAGTATTGGTTATTACTAAATGCTGCATCTGTGTTTATAAATATTGTTTACTGCATCTTTGTTTATAAATATTGTTTGATAGTAAATACTTTAGCCATTGTATGTTTTAAGTTCCATTAACCCTAATAGCTAATCATACGCTGCTCCCCTACCCTTTGTAACTATCCCCAATAAAACTTTAAATTAATTAATTTTAGTTGTATGCGTGCCTGCAGTTTGCATCGTGACCCATACCCTCCTTGTATCCCTTACCTATACAGTCTATTGCCACGTGCAGCCTGGTAAATAACAGGTCTGCATTTTTCTTTCACCCCTAAAAGTACATGGCAATCTACATGGTGTCACTAACAGGATGCATGGGGGTTGGGCCATGCCCGTGGCACACTGCAGATTGCGCAGACAATGAAACTGAACAGTTCCAACATTTGCAGTTTCACCTTCTTACTAGCCAAAATTCAACTAATCCAAAAATAGAATGGATCTGTTCTCTTGGCTCGGGCAAAACTCTAAAAGGCTATACTGTACCATTAACCTTGGCAGATATGGGATGCCTCCTTCGGTGCCACCCGAGCTTTAGGTGTCAGCCAGCCGATTGTTCCCTGCAGCCTCAGTGCACGGAGACTGTGGAAAACCTCGGTGCTGCAGATCCCTCTCAACTTTGGAGAGAATGTAGCCGCATTGTTAGAAAATCTGGAGGCACCGTTTCCAAATTAATTCCCCCACCTTGGGTAATACCTGCTGATCCGGCACATAAATTATTATGCCAAATGATAAAAGAATTAAATTTGATTAAGAAAACCAAAAAATTGCGACCCGATGAATATAAATCTGAGGATGTTTCCACCGTCCTATTTAGCATGATATGCAAGGCCCTCGATCTGTGTTCTGTCCTCCATGGAGGCACAATGTTTGCAGCTAAACAAGCAGCTCCAGGCTCTCCTAAAGGTAATAATGAGAAGAAGACAGAAAAGGTAGAGCCCATCACTATCCCCCCCAAGTCCCTCTCAGAAAATTTTGCCACCCCCATATGAAGCTCCTAAAACTCCTCTGTATCCAGCTCTGCCAACAGCCCCAGAATTTGCAGAATCTAAAACCGTAGCAGAAGCTTTGCCTATTGCAATAACTAAAACTAAAATAGACGCACAAACAGGCAACACCACGCAGGTTACTGAACTGCGAACACGTACTAAGGCCGAACTTAAAGAGTTTTTAAAGGAAACGCAACGAAAAGCCAATGAGGCACCTATGGTTTGGGTCAGGCGGCTAGCCTTAGAACACGGAGCAGAACTGGTGGACCGCGAGGAGGCCGGCACCTTAGCCAAAACGGCCAATTGGGCACGAGGCTTCCGAGGTCACGCTTTATTAAATAATAGCATTTGGCTACTTACCGCCCTGGCAGCTGCCATTTTAGCAATGCAAGGCAGTTTTAAAGGATTATATATCCCTCCGGGAACCTTAGTTACTCCACATGATCTAATATGGGCAATCGCAGGAGCTTCCATAGCCCTGTGGGATCCACTACAAAATCCACTTAATTTAACTGTTCAACAGCAATTGGTGGCCACACCCTTTATACACGTTACTGATCCCACCCAAATTCCTGTCTCAGCAGAGGCGGTTAATTTGGCATTAGAAGCTGCCCCTGGAGCTGACACCAGTGCCATGCTGCACTTGCATGCGGCCATTTGCAGACCCATCTTAACATTATTTGAAGTGGTTAGTAAAATTAAGTTGTTACTGCCACCCCCGCCTGTTGTTCTCCCAGTTGATTCGCCACCAAAAAACCCTCAAAAAGTCAGTTTAATCCCCAAAAATATCCTGAGCAAACTAAAGCTGAACAGGCACTATTCGGCTTCCTTCTTAACAAAGGGATCCCCAAAGAAGCCCTGCGTAAAATGTCAAACCAAGAGCAGCAAAATGTAGCCGAACAGCTAGGCTGGAAAAATTGGGAGGACTATGTTAGGACAAAAAACGAATAGGGGCCGGATGCTGCCCGGCCCAAATTAAAGATCCCACCGATGAACGCCCATACACCACCCTGTTAGGTAACGGTGACACCCCCACTTCCTTTTTATTAGACACTGGAGCTCAAGTTAGCGTTATTAAGCCCAACGTTCCCCACTGTCCTACTGGCTCCTTTATGTTTGTTCAAGGTCTCAATGCAGTACAAGAAAAACCCGTGGTTTGGGTTAAAATTGCCCACGGAAAATATGTAAGAAAAATAAAGGCCTTGTTGGGATCAAAAAATCTGCTAGGTGTCTCAGATATTAAAAAATTTAAACTGCATGATCAAATTCTGCAAGCCCTCCCTATAACTGTCGGCGATCATTCCACCTGTACCCCCAAAGTAGTTAACTCCCAGCCATGGAAATTTTCCCCTATTCCCACAAAATCCGAAGGGCTTCCCCTTATTGAAGCTTTGCTCACTCAGCTTCTAGAAGAAAGAAAAATAGAAAGGGTCACTGCATCCACCTTTCTGTCCACGGGTTGGGGTATTTCCAAGCCCGGCGATCCCTCTAAATATCGCCTTGTCATTGATTACAGACAAGCTAACAGCCGTGTAAAGCCTAACGCATTTTCCAGCTTTGCCACCATTCCCGAAATACAGAGGCAACTAAGCGATGCAAGTAAACAGTGGGCATGTACTCTTGATTTAAAAGATATGTTTTACCAAATCCCAGTCCAGGACACACAAGGAATCTTAAACTTTGCTTTTAAGGGCGTCCAATATAAATGGAAAGTTTGCCCACAGGGGTTCTGTAATTCTCCTGCACTTGCATCGTTAGCCATGTTTTCACATTGGATCAGGCAATCAGAAGCTATTTATTATCCCTAACAGTTTTCTCCAAATTAAGTTATTAGCCTTATTGTTCAGATGTAGGGACTAAACAAACAAAAACCATACAGGGTGGATCTTAACCCGCACAGCTGTTTTAAAACAAAGTATTAAATTCTACTGCTGAAAAGATTCTCAGAGGAAGAGCAAACAAAACTTGTTTACAGAACATTTGCAGCCATAACATGGTGCATATAATTTGAAATAAAAGCTATTTACAAAACACAGGCCTAGCCAGAATGCCGATCCTGATAGGAGACTGCAGGACAGACTCGAGAGCTAGGAAAAGTCAAACAAACCCATCACCTTCCCGCATCCCTGGATCACATTCCCCTGACCAGACCCCCCAGGGAGTTTGCACACAGGCTACACAGCACCTGCACAAGAACTGTCTGACTGCCATCCAGAGTCCAACCCCAACACCTCATCCCGAGTGAAGCTCCAGACTTTAAGCATCTCCAAGTTTCCAAAACTCTTGTACTTCCCAGTTGCCACTGGGGACTGGGCATCTTCAGTCGTCTGGGAAACATGAGCCAGTGTTGCTGTGGAACCGGAATTCAGCTGACCACCAAGCTGCTTCTCCCAGCCAACCGCATCAAACAGCATAGCACTGAATGTTCAACCACAGCAGATAAGGGTCACTTCACCACAGAAGCCTGGCTATTAAATCCCACTCAGCACAATTTATAATTTCCCCTTATGGCTGAGATCCTGGTATAAGCATTCACCACTGCATATTCCCGCACCACAGCTTCTGATTACAGGACCATCTTAGGAAGAACTTGGCTGTTACATCAGATCCTAAATCATCCCCCAGGGTGGCTGGAGAGCCCAGCGAGACCTCCAGACTTAGGGGGATGGGTCAGGGGAGTGTTGGCCTCTGGGATGTGACTCAGGTGACCACTGTAGGTCTAGAGCTGCTCGGAACAGCTTTCCCTCCTGGCCCCATAACCCAACTGCATCTGCATCCTCGTGCCAGCAAGCAGCCAATTTGAGTGCGTGCAGCAGTGGCCTGAGTAGAAACACAGGAGAGATCGAATCCAGAGCCCACGTCCGCCAGCTAGGCTCCACCCATTGTAGAGCACATACACACGAAATGACAATACATGGGAGCCTTAGTTTACCCTCTTTGCTCCTCCACCTTCTTCCTCCAGCACTGAGAGCCACCTCAACAGCATGCCTCAGATCGGTGTCGTTCTTGTTGCCCCCATTCTTCCTGCTCGGCTAGCCCCCACATTTTACCTCCCAGTGAGCCTGACTGACCCTGCCACATGCATCTGGTGACCCAGAATTACCTGGCAGGGTGGCCCATGAGCCTGGATGACTGGGACATTGTAATAAGGTTACAAAACAGCCTGTTTCCCCAGCTCTGTGGGGAAGGAAACTGCATATTAAGCCAGCCTCTGTATTCCCCCCACCAGCTGTCCAAATGACCCTCAGTTATCCCCATAGCCATGGCGTGAAGGAATCATCCATTGTCCACGTCTACTCACTCTCATGACTCCCATCAATAGTCTCTAGCTTCTTCTGAGGTGGAGCCGAATTCCTTCATCATCTTCCTACGATCTTGGGCTCCCAGACTAGGCCCTCAAGCTCTGGTCTGGGGAAAGCACCTTCTGGGAGGAGAGGGGCAATTCATGCTCCACATTGCTTAGTCGTTGACTCCCCTCTACAATCAAGGAAGAGTCTCATCCAAATGATTTGGACAATGTTTGCCAGGGACTGATCTGAGAACTGCCAGACTCGCTGCACTGATTGTTAGTATTGTCACTGGGAACAGCCTAAGCCTAGTCTTGGCTTGGGACTCACCATTCCTCCCTTCCTGCCTAAATTCAGGGACAATGGGCCCAGCAGCCATTTCAGAATTTATCCCCTTCTCCCCACCAGCTCCCCACAGCCCTGCCTCAGATACTGGCCAGGCCTGAGCCAGCAGGAAGGACAGCCCATGCTGGCTGGGAGGGCATCACTGTCAGCGTTCTCCTCGCCGCATGGTGGTTCGCCGCCACATTGCAGGCTCCGAGCCTGGCTGAGCAACACTGGGCCTTGTGTGAGCTTGCAGCAGGGGGATTTACAAAAAGAAGACTGCTGAGCAACCTGCCAATCCAGGAAATGCAGCTTCTGATGGGAGCTGCAGCCCTTCACCCAGCTCAGCTGGGGGTGCAGAGCTACACCTCGGGGGAAAGGGCTGAGAGCACCCCAACATCAATGTTAAACCGCCATCAGGAAAGCACCTAAGCTTTTACTTATAGGGCTAATGCTAGAGGCAAGCAACCTCAGCCAAGGCTAATGCATCTCCCCTGAAGGTGAGCACACAAACAAGCCTTGGGAGCAACTAGTCTCCAAGTGGTCAACCACTCCGCTTGCTGTTTGTCTTGAATCACATGCAGGCAGCAGGATCAAACCCAGGCTGGGCTGAGGTGCAGGAAGAATCGATGCCTCCTCTGGCAGCAGACCTGAGCCTCACCCTAATGTATATTTCTACTGAAGCATAGGAAGGTCGGGAGCAGGTCTCGGTTACCTCAGGAGCAGCAGGGGGAGAGAAGCCTAGAGAGAAAGGAGCAAGGTAGGGACCAAGCCAAGACAGCAAGGCTGGCAGACAAAGGATCTAGGGTAACCAAGGGCAAGGGATGAGAACGAAGACAGGAAAACAGACTAGGGCCCAGTCACGAGCAAGGACTCGCGGGTCAGAAAGGGTTAATGATGGTGAAAAAGCAAATATTGTGCTCTCATGAGAAAGGTCTGATTCTTAGTCATCACTCGTATATTGGTAGCACCCAAGAGCCCCAGGTCGTCACCGTGCCAGGCACTGTGCAAACGCAGACTGAGGAGCTAGGCTCTGGCCCCAAGGAGTGATGTGGCCATAGAGTAGCCATGAGCTGAAGCAGGGACGGCGGCGTGCAGGAAAGCCTGACAGTGCTTGGACTCAGAGTGCCGTCGCTGCTGTCCCCCTCACTGAGCACGTCTGACATGCGAGGAGCCGGGCATTTCGACACTACCATTGGGTTCTGGCTGCTGCACCTCGACACTGGAGATGGGCCAGCCTGAGCCTGAACGAGACTACGTTCCAAACCAGCAGAATTTCCTGCCCAAAGGAAACTCCAGTTCCTGCCAGCTCTATGCCATGCCAGGGCACCCCCTGCACAACAGCACTCTGACCCAGAGCACTGGCTCCTAGCTGGAGCCTATCCATGGACTGTCAGATCCGCAGGTTAGGTACAATTCCATCCTCTTCAGATTCGGGGCCATCCACCCTCCCCTGCACTTAGTTTGGTCACAGTCATGCCCTGTCCAGTCAGCATGGTGTCCCTTCCCCGCTCCAGCAGGCTTAGCAATGGGTCACTTGGTGCACAGCAGGAATACAGGGCTCCTCAACCAATCCACTGCCTGGGCAAAATCCAAAGGACGTGAGCACCCAAGACAGTTGCCTGCGGCTAGGAGTTGCCTCTGCCTCTCCCCTGCCCTCAGTGCGACCTCAGACAACATTCATTCTCCCACCCACCCATCAGACTCACCAGGGCAGTGTTCACTAGGCCATCCTCCCCTGTCACCTGCTACAGCCCAGCTCACAGGGCAGGACTGCAACCTGAGCAATGCACATTGGTCGCAGAACCTGGGAGGGTCACATTAATGGGGTTGGTTCACCCCAGACTGAGGTTAGGACCTATGGGAGCTCCCAGCTAGGAGTTAAGGACAATTAACATTAAAAACTAGAAGTCGGATGGATGCAGAGTTAGCCACTTTCTATCAGATGATCAAAGTCACAGTGGGGCCTATGTCATTTGGATCTGAATCTGGAACCAAACTGGAACTTCTCAATTGTTCTGCTTCAGACCAGATTTCTCCAAAGGATGACAGAGCAAAGGGATGTTGTAAACTGGATCCTAGCACAAGCCATCCTCTATTATTTATGTAGCATTAGCAGCAAGAGGCCTTCGTCGGAGAGGATGGCCTCACTGTGCTATGCATTACAGACACACAAGTGTGCAACATCAAGACTGAATGCCATTCCAGAAGACATGCTTTGGTCCAATATAAGTTATTGGGCTCAATACAGGAGTAACTGGGTGAAATCTATGGCCTGTGTCAGATTAGATGATCTCATGGTCCCCTTCTGGCCTTAGAAAAATAAAACTGGGTAGTCTCTGCCCCACATAGCTTGCAGAACTAGAAACAGAACATGCCGAGAGGCCCATTAGGGTGGTGTTTGCAGAACTGGGCCACTGGTGGTTCTGTTTCTAGTTCTGCTTCTCTCTCAGTTCCTTTCCACAAGTTCATCAGTGCATCTCCCTCTCTCCTATTCACCTTCCTTCCATCACTGGAGGGCATCACCTGCACTGCCACCATAGGTGGCCAACCTTCGCTCTTCTTGCCTGACAGATGTCCGATCACTGGGGAAGGGACGGCCGTAATTAAAAGCTTCCAGCCAACGAGGTCAAAGAGAAAAACAGAAAGCTTCCCTTTCCCTGAAACACTCAAGCCTTCTTTGACCCTTCACCTTCTCCAGGGGCAGGCTCTCCAGGACAGAAGAGACTGCTGACTTCATAAAAGGCTCATTAATACTAGCCCACCCCCACCCCTTCCCCTCCCTATAGTGTTTCAGCTGCCCTAATTAAAATAAAAGCCAGGAGCATGGGGTTCACGGCTGGCTTACGCAGCCCTGGGAGAGCGCTGACAGATGGCGCGCCAGGCCCCCTGGCAGCAAGCAGGCCCCGGGTGGATTATCCTAGGAAGGGCTGCTCCTCCTCTTGCATTTCCTAATATTGCTTTTGTAATCTATCCCAGAACCACAGCTGCATGGAGGGAGTGAAAATTCCCTCTGATCCTGCTGCCAGGACAGTTATTTCAATGGAGATGGGGGCGAGTAATTTGAACAGAACTTGAAAGGAGCTGGGGGAGGGGGGAGAGAGAGAGAGAGAGAGAGAGAATGTCCGCTCATTAGCCTTTGGTTTTTCTTCCACATCTCCGGGCCATTGGATGTCAAAGACATGGCATCTTGATGAAGGAAAACAGAGATCCCGATAGACCAAGGAGGGCTCTTCCCAGAGCCACCAGCTCTCTCAGGGACAAGAAGGTAATGGCAGGCATAGATTTAACTCAAACTCTACCTAGCCATCAAGGGGTTGTGGCGATGCAAGGGCCAGCAGTCCAGGTGGCATTTCATGGAAGTTCATACTTGGAGCATCTCCCTCCATGAAGGGAGGTGTTCAGCATTACAGGATCAGGTGACGTCCATAGGCCATTAAGTCGGGTGATGGCTGGAGGATTGTTGGAACCAGGTGATGCGAGGTGGGAGAGACACGCGAGGCCAGCTGCTGCAGGAGAAGTCAGGAGATGAGCTAGCTAGCGTGAGCTGCTGTGGCCACATGCCTATTTCTAGGTACTAGCTCAAGCAGAGCTTATGTCTACCCACCCTGGGAATTACCCTAAGGGTATGTCTAAACAGCAATGGAACACCCACATCTGGCCTGAACTAGGGCTGCGAAACTGTACAACTGCAGTGCAGCCAACCAAGCACAGGTTGTAGTGCAGGTTCTGGGACCCCAAGGGAGAATGGTCCCAGATGCCAGACTGAGCCGATGTACACACTGCAGATTGATAGCCCCACAAGCCTGAGTCAGCTGCCTTGGGACAGCCACAAGTGCTTAAATGCAGTGTAGATGTACCGTAAGTGCCTTGCTCAGGATCACATGCCATCCATGTCAGAACAGGGGTTTGAATCCAGGTCTCCCACTTGGCCAGCTTTCCTCTCTGCTACGGGGTTACGTGATTGCTGCAGTCTCTGCAGAAAGCCAAGCTGTTTCATTGTTTGCACCTTATGTTGGGAAGGTCTCCAAGCAGAAGCCTAATGAATAGAGTCCTTCAGGGTGGAGGGGAGCAGCACCACCCAAGGGAAGACCTCCGGAGCAAAACCTCCAGGACTGAGTGGGATGGTGCTGTGGAGCCTGCTCCGACCATGCCTGGAGCACTGCCATTAGAGAGTTGACAACAGTCCAGGGCGGTTTCCTCACTGGATTAAGGCACAAGTCCCTTGCTGGCTCCTGCACTGCCCGAACAGACGCAGAAGCTCTTGGGAAAAAAGGAGCCCACTGCTCCTGCCTTCTCTGGGCCCAGCTGTACAGACATAGGCAGAGATTCTTGCCCTCAACACAACAAACCTCACCGCAACAGGGAGGAGGCTGGGGCCTGCTTCTATTCATCACCAATGACGGGGGAGCTGGCTTTCTGGAGAATGTTTCCCCTGTGCCAGCCCAAGGTGGGAGCGATTCGTGGGAGGAAAAGAGCATGGTCATGCAAACCCCTGCCCACTGAATCCAGCCAGGGCCCGTCGGGCACCTCCCAAAGTGCTCAAGAGAAAAGCCAGCCGTGCATTCCCCGACACCGCCAGGATGGATTACTCAGCTGCCTGCCTCAACATCCCCTCCCCTCCCTCCGATACTCACTGATACCTGCCCCTACCCTCACAGCTGCGGAGCCCAGCATCTGGAGGGGTGTTGTGGGAGCAAATAGTTCAGGGGACTGGGCGTGGGGCTGTGGAGTATTTCCTCTCCAAGTCACTGCTTCAAATCCTGCCCAGATAACTAGTGGCCAACAGGCAGCGAGGGCTGGTCAGGAACATCTGGGGAATGGGTTAACAAACAGCCTGGCTCTTGGTAGGAAGATAGTGGATAGGTCCACCTTCACCACCTGGACTAGCCTGTCCTTTGGTTGTAGCCTCACTCAAGAAATGGTGGCCTGAATGGGCCACAGAGCATGAACTAAAGGTGCATCATCCTGGCCATGGCCGTTGTGTCAATGGGGCGAGTGAGGGGGACAGAGACTGAGCCGATCCTGGCAGAGGACTTCCAGTTCATGGGAAGTCCAATTACCTTTTACCAGCCGTATATTCACTTGAACAAACAGGCAGCCTGCAGTTAGACAGGTTACGGGCTGCAGAGTCCCAGAGAAGGTCCTGAAGACTCCATTCATAGCAAGACAAAGTCCTGGTGATCTGGGCCCTTTAACCCATTCTCCACTGCAACACCGGCTCTTCTATGAACACTGACACAGCGCACAGGAGCGACGACAAGATCCATCCTCAGTGGGGTTAATACCCTCTGCTTACATCATTCATTATTTGTCACTTACTGTTAAAGTAAAAAATGGTACAGTGTAAAGTGATCCCAGTGGGATATAATGACAATGCAATTAGGAACAAGCAGGGAAACTGCAACAAGGTTCTATTTTCCCTGATCTCATTTGCACCTATAAATATTGCAAGGCAGCATCCTATGCTAACTTCAATTGTTTCCTCTTCAGTCTTCTACAAAAGTTCAGATATTAAAGAGAGCCAAATGGTAGAAACACTCAAAACAAATCAGAGTTTAAGCAACTAGTAGAAATGAAAGCTCCATCTTTTTAAAGAGGCAGTTTTCCAATACACTGCGCTGATCCACGTGCTAACTCCTGAGAGTTTCCTCAGCTTGATGACTGCATAGCCACTAAGAGAGGCATCACTGAAGATGGCAGAGGTGAGGGTGGCACTGCTGCAGTCATTGGGACTGACTCTGCCAGCAACAGACCTATGGTTTATTAAACATTAAGGGACAGATTTGCAAGTGCTCAGAGACCGCAGTTGGGACCAGATTTTCAAGAGTGCCCAACACCCAACAGCACCACCTTGTGAAATTTCTGGCCAGATGAACAGGAGCTCAACATCTACAGCCAATACACTCTCTTGGAAAACTCTGCTCTAGCATGCAGGCTGAGCAAGCAAAGACTAGGGATCTTCCCGGGAGCTGGGGATGGGAATCCTCCCTCTCCAGTTTGTAGGACTCTTCTGCTGCTTCAGCCCGAGGGCTGCGGTTGTCCCTGCAGCTCCTGTGTCCCCACTCTGGCAGGCGAATAAGCACAGTGTCAGCCCAACCAGAACTTCCCCTGTTTCTCTTCCCAAACACCTGCTTCAGACTGGAGCACAAGGATCTCTCATTAACACGCTGGTGCAGCCTGGCAATGTAGAGTGCCGCCTCTCACCTGCCCTTTGCAGTGAACAGGAGCAGTTGTGTGGGTAAATCCTACCTCCGCCTTGCAGCTCTCTGCTCTCTGGGCTGCAAGGCGGAGGTAGGATTTACCCACACAACGATTGGTAAGTCCGTGATATTGAAGGTATCCCATGTGTATTAGCAATCATCCAGCTGGAATGAAAGGCAAGGCAGCTGACCACCCAGCCCAGCCAAGGGGTAGACACAACCTCACACGCTGCTGGTGCCGCACCACACCCATTGCCGCCATTCTGTTAATTCTGCCATTCTCCGTCTCCTGGGAGCAATTGATTGTTAGCCCATCTCTGGACTGTTCAGCAGATGAATATTCCAGAGTTGCCCATGGCAGCCCAATGGGCACGGTCTTCCTAGATGTCCACAGAATGTTCATCCACAGCAAAGAGTAGTTCAAAAAGACAAGGAAGAATAGTGCAACTGGAAGGGGAGTTATCTAATTCCCATCTCATTAGAGCCTGGCACCACATCACACACTAGAATAGAGAGAAAACATCTCCTAGGAGGTTGCTCTTGTTTCCCCCAATTACCCCCGTTTGTTCCCTTATGATTCCCTATTGAGAGGGTGGGAATGTTCTTTAGAAGACTTATATCCAGTGAGAGCCTCAGAATTGTTAGAAGGCA
Source organism: Gopherus evgoodei (assembly GCF_007399415.2). NCBI lineage: Eukaryota > Metazoa > Chordata > Testudines > Testudinidae > Gopherus > Gopherus evgoodei. The sequence goes on from NC_044328.1 coordinate 83,496,605, forward strand.
GGGAGAGGGTTATGGAAGGGACCTCCTTTTAGGAGGAACCAGCAGGAACACAAAGCACCTGGCCAATGCAGGATTATCCATCATACCAGCTGAAGGAGCCAAGGTGACAGATCCCAGGTGGGCTCATACAATTCTCTCAGAGGAGATCCACCACTGCTCTCCAGCCAAAAAACCCTTGAGAGCAAGGCAGGAGGCTCTGCATCCTCTAACATTCCTAATCAAGTGTGTAATACAACACAGCAGCTGCTCAAAGCCAGAAGTACTGATCCAAGGAGAGCCGGTTGTGGAGTGCTGTCAGGATTTTGTACTAAATTATTTGGGTTAAAATGACTGACAGGGATGGATCAGCCAGGCATTTTAGTTAATTTTTTGTTACTCTGTCTGCAAAATCCACTTAATTCCTTCTCCCCTACAGGGTTTAATTCAAAACAATTTCACACTGCTTTAAACGAACTCTGACAGCTCACCATTCAGCAACAACCCAGTATGCCCAGCCCTGCATTCATCATGAGCAACCTCATGATAACCCATCCTCATTGGCATGTCTTCACTGAAGCATTTACCTGGGAAAGCCAAACCTTCTGGTGGCTCTGCAGTGTGGATGCTGCCATGGGGTTAAGATTAGGCTTCTACAGGTTATAAACAATCAAATGTTTATGTAAACAGAATTCCCTCTGCAGACAACTTCTCTTTAGGTGCTGGGCAAGTCTCTCTCACCCCTGCTTTGCCTCTGTCCCTGTCCTGCCCTGCCCCACTCCATCCTTCTCTTGTCCTGGATCAGGAAGTCCTTGTCTGCCAAGGGCATTCGCTCAGGCTCTTTAAAACCCATTCACTTTAGCCAAGAGCTGCAGATTAGACAGCTTCAAAGCTTGGGCTCAGCATGGCCCGGCTGGTGGATCGTGAGGATACTGGCCAAAGCAGCACTTAGTGTGGAATCCTGCGGAGTGGAAGAAGGCAGAGCCTCTGGATAAAGCCCTCCATAGAAGCCATAGACAGATCTGTGCTGTACTGCAGCTGCCATCAGAACTGCTCAGCTATAGCCTGGGTGGAGAGAATTCCATAGGCCGCTGGGGTTAGCCAGCCTCTGTCTACATTCAAACCAAGCTACCTGCAGCATATCGAGCAAGACCCTCATCTCTTCGGCTGGCATGTCCCAGCTTAGCAGGATGCTCCTTAAATCACTGCACAAGCTAGAGAGGGAGGCAGAATTCCTCAGAGAGGGAAGAGTAGAAAGGGCTGCCTGATCATGGGGTACTCAGGCCCATAAGGGGGCTATGAACCGCCACAAGCAGTGATAAGTGGCCTACACAGGCCTAGTGTACGTGACCCCTCAGACATTAGGGTGGCCCGGGGCAAACAGTTTTAAAGGATTTGTGACACAAGAGTACCAGTGTGGCAGACACACCTTGAAGAACAATCCTGAAGCGCGGCGGCTCATCACAGGCAGGAATCCTGTTGGCTGACTAACAGAAGGGTGTGGGAAGCAGTGCCAGACAGCCCCCTTGCTGCCTTCCACTGGGCCACATGTCGTGCGAGCAATGGAGGGAGGGCTCCAGACAGCCCACTGAGGGCAAAGTCCCTGCAACCGTGCCTTATAGAACAATGGAGAGGTGGCACCCGGCATTTAAGGGCTCTGGGATCTTTCCACTGCACCCCAGGGCTATGGGAATTGACCTCTCACCACCACCGAACCCCAATTCACCCACCATACCTGCTACCACCTTAGACAGCCCAGCAAGCAGGCATGGTGGATGAACTGGGGTTCGGTGACGATGAAAGGGACCCAGCATCAGCCCTATGTGCCCTTAGCTCAGAAATTCTGCGTTCTCTCCCACCACTGACCAGTGGCTTGAGTCCTGTGGGTTCTTCACTCCCTGGGAAGCAGGAGGGAGCAAGAATTTCACACGTGCCTGAAATTCAGCTCAGAAGTGATGCAGCAGAGGGCTGGGCAGAGGGGAAGCTACACTGGGGGGCAGGGCCATTCCTGCTGGGGCTCCCAGCTGTTACTGGTTTCGAGACTCTACCTCTCAGAGGGAGAACGTCTTCAATGATTAAACGAGAGGGAACCTCCAGCTTCAGGATACTAATATTTGGACAGAGATTAACAGGTCTGGAAGCAATTCCAATCATTGGAGAGCTAAGAGAAAACATGTGTTTGGAGGAAGGAAGAGGTGAACGATACAGATGTGGAGGAAGGTGAGGCTGGGGACTAGAGGAGGACAAGGGGTCCTAAACCGGCTTCCATTGCTATGTGCTTTGAAAGAAAGAGTCCTCTGCTTGGCAATGCACCACCCAATTCCCAGATGCACGCTAATAAAAACACTTGGATTTTGCTCTGATGCTCAGTAGCACCGCAAACAAAGCAAACAAAGCAATGCTCTGTCCAATGAGCAGTCAGTTTTCGTACACGGCACCGCTGCAAGAAGTGCTTTGGGTGGGCAAGAGGGTATACATGATGGCACCAGGGGGGTATACATGATGCAGAGACCTGAATCACCAGTGAACCTGCCTGTCCAACATGCGTCTCCACTTCACTGTTTCTTATTAGAATGACACATACGCAGACTCTGCAGGCTGCCTGAACCACAGAGATGCAGCCTCATGTCCTCCTCTTCCTTGCTTGGGCGGCTGCAAGCACAGAGTCCTCCCAATGTCAGCACTCACTGGGAATGAGCTTTCTTTTCGCTCCTTGCAAGTAAGGGAGTGTGTGCAGAGCAGTCATATATGTGTCTACACAGGGCCAATGAATGGAAACGGGCCGGATGCTCAGAGGTGCCATAAAACCACAGTTCCCATCAGCATCAGTGAGGATGCCCAACTAAGTCAGGACACTTGGGTTGAGTTGTCTTGCTTTTGATGGCCAAGTTTGAAACATGTGGCCTACGTGTACATTGTAAGTCACGATCCCAGCAGCCACCGTGTGTCCTGGAGTCCAAGGCACCAAAGCTCTCCTTCTCCCCCAGATAGCGACCTCTCGTGCAGCTCTCTGAACAGGGAGGGAGTTCTAGCTGGCGGGACATGGCCTTGGTGCCAGGAGGTTCCATACGAGTGACAGGAACAGAAATCGGTGCAAGTAGTTGCTGTTAATCTGCAATAGCTGCCCAAATGGAAGGTATGTGGCCCCAAAGGAGATCAGATCCGAGCTGTGATGCCCCAGCGAGGCCTGTGCTCTGAGATGGCTGCATCCAGCCCATACCCACTGCAGGAGGAGGAGGAGGAGGAGGAGGAGGAGGAGGATGTAGCAATGCAAATTTCCTCACATTGTGCTGTAAACTCTGCCCAGCCCAGACTTGTCAGGCTCAGGTTGAGTTCAGTGGGGTCAGGGGACAGAAGATGGGTGTGGGGATGCAACAGGAGCAGGCTGGCCCATTCTAAAGACTGCTATCACTATAGGGCTGCCACCATTTTTGGCTGCTCAACTTTTCTCCCTCAGACATATGTAAAGAGGCAGTGTTGTCTAGTGGGTAAGGCACAGCACTGGATTACATACCCAGCTTTGCTTGTGACAAGTCAGTTAATCTGTGCTTTAGCTTCCCCATCAGTGGGACGGGATAATTAGCCTGAGGTGATCAGATACCATGAGGATGGGCACGGCCTGCAAATCTGAACAGTGGAAAGTGACTGAGGATGAATTACATTTCACATTCCAGAGAGTGGAATCTCTGTCTGTGGTTTGGTCCGGAGCCTCACCCAATATTTGGGTAGAACCTTGCCTGGCCATGCAGGAGACATGTGGATACAGCAGTTTATAACCTCGCTTTTTGGTTTTGATCATCTCTCTGTGAGAGAGGAGAGACCCTCAGAGAGTTCCAAGGGCCCATTGGCTTCCAGTTCTCAGTATAAACCTGAAGCTGGGGGCCAGAGACACAAGAACCTCACAGGAACAGGCCCTCAACCGCTTCTGGTCCTGGCCAGGAACTAAAGTGGGCGAAAGAGCGATAAAGAAAAGCTTTATCTGGAGTTTTGGAATGTCCCTAATGGTTTGGTTCCAATTCAGAGCCAAAAGGAAGTCTTTACAGCCAGACGAATTCACTTCTCTCTAACTCTGCACTTCTGGGCTCTGGCCAGGAAACACCATGGAAACGTATAGCAGGGGAGATGTGTTCCTGTGACATTTCCAATCCCAGCCCAATGCCAGGCACCCAACAAGCCTGACATACCGCATATAAACCGCGTGGCTTTTTGGTGTCTTTGCCAAACCAGAACTCTCCAGCTTTTGACCTTCTCCAGTGCTGGCCAGTCAGCTGGCCTGACCTATGGAAACAGAATCGTTCTAAGGGGGAAGTGCACGTCATCTCCTGTGACTGAGAGGCAGGCAACATGGCCTAGTGGTGCAAACACAGGACTGGGAGCCGGGAACTGCAGAGTTCTGCTGCAAGCTCCTCCTAGAGCCTGGGGCAAGTGACTTCAGCAAGAAGTGCCTCTATCAGCTGTGGATTGTGTCTCATGGACATTATCTCCAAGTCAGGACAAGCAGAGGGGCAGCAGCAGCAGTCAGGTGCTGGCCAGTTAGGATGGGAACACAGATTTCTCACAGGCTCCAGGTTCAGCCCATAACTGCAGCAGGTGATGGAGAGACACAAGCTCTTGGCAGCTCCATCTGCTTGCTCAGGTGCAGAGCACGGACACCAGTAACTCTCTGGCCATGTGGGGTTTAATGGGAAACAGGACTTCATGGGTGTTGGTGGAGGAAGCTCTCTGCCAAATAGGTCATGTCAGCTTGAAATAACTTGAACAATAATCGTGCTGTTTCCCCCAGAGGTTGCCACCCGGCCAGGCAGTGCCCCACCATCACACCATCTGCCTGCTCTGCTGCTGGGGCTGGAGAAAAGGGCTGAGTGGGAAGAATGGTTCCCTTACACTTCAGAGGTGGGGAGGCAGTGTGGCCTACGCATTGGGGCCCTGAACTAGGACTCAGAAGACATGGGTCTTAGTCCCAGCACTGCCAGCTGGCCCTGGGCAAATCACGTCCCCTCCCTATGCCTGTTTCACCTCCCACCTTTCATAGATTTAAACAGTAAGTCCTTCAGGGCAGGGACTGTCCCCTGCTGTGCATCTGTACAGCGCCTAGCACAATGGGACCCCAGGCTGCGGGGGAGCTCTGTCATCATCATGTGAACTAACCGGTCAGTTGACAAAGAATTAAGAAGTGGAGATAGTATAGGATGTTCTGCATCACTGCAGACCAGCGCCATATAGGACATGACCTCCTTCCCCTGCCCACTCTCCTTCAGTAGCCTGGCTCATCTGCCATGTCGGCTCCGGCAGAGGTCGATGACAGGTGTTTCTAAAAGATGGGCACCAACCCAGGCTATTAGCCGGGCAGTGCCACACTCCAGGGCAGGCACTGTGCCAGCTGATGGTCTGTTCCTGCTTGTGCGTTAATGATCAATGCCCCGGGCAGTCTCCATCCTCTAGTGATGGAGACAGGGACCTACTGTGCTCCTGCTCTTGGCTGGAGCAGCTGGATGACCATTTGGTTTGCACCAGGGGTTGGTCTCCTCTTAGCTCTCCCCTAGGCCTAGCTCCTGCACGTCTGCATTCCATCTGTGCACTGAATAGGTTTGAGTGGGTGACTTGCTGTTCTCTGCCTGGAGGAGATGGATCACCCTGACACAGCATCAGATTACCTTGGCTCCTGCTCCTCCTGACCGTAACTCCTGCTTCTTCACTTTGTCTTCCCCTGCAGGCCTACACCAGGCGGCACTCTGCTCCCAAGTGCTCCAAACGAGCTTCAGTCCCATCTCATGACAGCCACTCCTGCAGAGCCTGTTTGCTGGGCACACTGAACTGGGATGGGGCAGTCATGCCCAGTGGTTGGAGCAGGCGCTGGGAGTCAGGAACCAAAGGCAGAAGTCAAGAGTCAGCAGTTCTGTATAGAAGCAGGTCTGGTCACAGCTGGGGCATAGGCATTGAGCAGCCAGAGATTAGCTGGTGCTCTTGGGTTTAAGAACAGGCTTCCTCGGCCAACCAGGCTGAGTGGTCAACCAGATGGCCCTGCAGTGGCTGAGCTGTATTGGTACACTGCCCGGAGCCTGAGCAAGAGCAGCTCCGAGGCCTTATTCCCCACACTAGTGAGCTGAAGGCACTGCCTCTAAATCACTCCTCTCCAGTGCTCATTCTGGCCTATGCGACAGACTTGGGCTTCACGCTAGAGCTCTTCAGGAATTTGTTCGGACAAAACTGTGTTGGCAAATGTCGATTTGTTGAAACTAGGCAAGGGGCTGTGTTTTGGTTTATTTCCCCTTTTCAAAAAGGAAACAGAACGGCACATGACTGAGTTTTACTATAAATAAACTTACAGTTCCAACACAAAATTGGTTTGACCTCAAAATAGAACTCTTGACCAAAAAAAGTCAAAACATTTCAAAAGGTCAGAATCCAACATTCTGAGGACCTGGCTGAAGTTTTTGGGTTTGTGAAAATCTGAGATTTTCATTTTTTGGTCCCAGTTCAGAGTGGGAACATTTTGGAAACCTTGAAAATTCTCACGGGCCAGGAAATCCATTTCCCACCCAGCTATTTCTTCAGATCACGCTACTAGCCTGCCAGAGCAGCACCTAGCCTCTCACTGCCCCAGCCGCTCAGCCCAACTCCAGGCAAAACAGGGCAAAGCTCAGGATTCCCAGCTATAAGGAGCCACAACCTCGCAGAATCCGCTGGCTGCCCCTTGGGTTTTGATTTCCATACAGACTTTACAGCAGTTTTTTTAAATGAGAAGTTAGAGCTTTGGGCCTGACTGATGGGCTCTACAGAGGAGACTAGCATGGAAAGAGCAGTGCCGGCTTGCCGTACGCTGTCACATGGCCAAGCTCCATCCTGGGTGTTCCCTGTGCCATTCAACCCCTGGGCACCTCTATCTATACAGGTGCCAATGCCTCCCACCAGTGATGGTGGGGTTTGCTATGAGGACTCCTGCTTGTTAGATTCGGCTGAGATGGCCAAGTGGTCTCTTCTGGGAGCGGCTAGTCTCTGGAGCTCAAGACTGGGACCTGTGAGTCCTAGTCTCAGCTTTGTGACTGATTTGCAGTGAAAATTTTGGCAAGTCGTGCCTGCCTCAGTTTCCTCATCTGTCAGCTAGAACTCACATGGGACTCAAGAGGCTCAGATTAAGGTTCCTAAGGTACTTACTTGTCTCTTCTATAGCCTCATCAGCTGACCTCAAAGTACATTACTTCATGCAGGCCAAATAGCCATTGTAGCAGTGAATATTGGTCACTCCTGACTAGGGTGACCAGATAGCAAATGTGAAAAATCAGGAGGGGGGTTGGGGTAATAGGAGCCTATATAAGAAGAAGACTCAAAAATTGGGACAGTCCCTATAAAATCAGGACATCTGGTCACCCTACTCCTGACCCACCCTAGCTTAAGAAACTCACCATTGTTACCAGTCCCCTGAGCTACCCAAAATTAATTTCAGCACATGGCTCTCTCTTCTTCTATCTGCTCTACCTCTGGCAGCAGTAAGCAAAGCAAACTGGGCCCCAGAACATGTTAACAGAGACCAGGACAGGATAGTCTGTACTGCACAATGACTGGTGAGACATCCCAGCTGAGGTCTGGGCAGAGATTTTGATATACTGTGTCGCAGGAAGGAGAATCAAAGAACTGATGGCACAGGTGGACAGGAGGACAGCTAGGAAGTTGAGGGCATGGGGGTTACTGCTGGGTGCAGAGGGAAGGCTGTTTAAGAGAGCAATCAGAGGCATAAAGGGAAGCTATGGCAGAAGGCCCCTGGCTTTGGAGGACATGCCTTTTCCGAAAGGGTGAAGTTGGGAAAAGACTAAGAGAAAGTGGGAAAGAGGCAACTCAGTAATGTTCAGGAGAGAGTTAGACACTTGTGGTCCTACTGTCAAATAACCCAGGTCACAACTGTGCCTCTGATTTATGTGCAATTACATACGGGAGTGCTCTGATAGCACACGGAGGCTCCACTGTGCTAGGTGCTGTACAAACCCATAGTAAGAGTTCCTGCCCCAGAGATCTAGCAGTCTAAAGTGTCAGGATAGAGGACGTGGGGGAGCTGATTGGGAAGAGAGGTTCCCCCCCAGGGAAAGTTTTGAAACAGTTTCAATTGAGACCATTTTCCAACCAAACAATCCAAAGGTTTTGAAGAAAACGAGTCTCCTAGAAAATGTTCATTTTGTCAAAAAGCTATTGGGGTAGGGACGGGGGGAAGAGAGGAGAGATTGATGGGAAGGTTTGATCAGCCCCAGTTATTATCCCCTTTCTAGAGGCTGGGAACTGAGGCCCAAAGAGATGAAGCCAGTTGGCCAGGTCACCCCACAAGTCTCCACTAGAGCCCTGACCCAAGCTCTCTATAGTCCTTAGTGACACACTTCCTCCCCATTGTACATAGATGCCAGATTTGTGTCCTGCACAAACACTGCAACAGTTAGACCTGCTATTGCACGTGCGGCTGAAAAGCACACAGCCTTCACAGGGAAATGTCAGCATTAGCATGGACACTAATGCTTGGTGCCAGGACACCAGAGATGGGGGCATGAGAGAGGGGCTAGGCGGAAGGGTAGGTAAGCCTCAATGGGCTGCATGGCACTAGGTCCTATTGCTAGATTTCCTACGGCCGATCTCCATGCAGAATTTCCCTCTGTCCATGGAAGAGAGGAAGTGAGGGAAGAGATCAGGGGAGAACAAGGCCCACAAGGCATGACCGAGGACAGAGTGGAGAAGCCAGCACAACTGAGACTGACACGGCTGGGGACAGCATAACTGTGTGCATGCTGGGTGGGAGATAGGGACTAAGCCAAGGATGCAGTGGCAGGTCGTGTGAACGTGTCTTACCAGATTTCACACGTCGGCGCAATGCCGCTGCAGCACCAATTTTCCATCCAGAAATCCTGGACCTGATAAGACAGGAAAGGGAGCGCTGGCAGTGTTGCTGACCCAACATGCAAGCCCGCTGTGGCTCCCACATTCCCACGCTCCCAATCAGAAGGAGCAACATGTGCTTGTTGGTGGCTCAGGGCTGCTGCTTCCTGCCCCAGACTCACAAGGGTCTGAGTGAGAACATGTGCCTGGAAGAGGGGTAATACATGCAGGAGTCCCAACTCTAGCTCACGAGCAATGAAGATGCATTGGGAAACGGAGCATGCCCAGGTGTGAGGGACAGCACTCCTTGAGGCCACTCAGGGCATGTAGAGAGATGGAACATGCACAGGACAGAGACAGCACTTCTAGCAGCACAATACTGCTAGCATTGTCCTGGGGCATGGGTAGGTGGAGCGTTGGGAGGCAAGGCCGCCAGGGGTCGGGGGGGCCCCAAGAGGTGCAATTTGCCCCAGGCCCTGGCCCCATGAGAGTTTTTCAGGGGCCCTGGAGCAGGGTCCTTCACTTGCTCTAGGGGCTCTGGAAAATTTTCACAGGGCCCAGGCCCCCAAAGCTTCTTCCGCTCTGGGTCATCGTCAGCAATTTGGCGGCGGGGGATCCTTCCTCTCCGGGACCCGCCGCTGAAGTGCCCCGAAGACCCGCAGCAGGGGCTCCTTCCGCACCGGGACCCACCGCTGAAGTTCCGGGTCTTTGGCAGCAATTGAGCAGCGGGGGCCTCCTGCCGAAGATCCCATGCCCCCTGAATCCTCTGGGCAGTCCTGCTGGGAGGTGATAGACCTGCATTCTATTCCCTGCTCTCCCTCGGCCCATTGTGTGACCTCAGACACACTTCCCTTCCCACCCTTTGTCATCTCATCTATTTCAATGCTAAACTCCCCAGGGCAGGACTGGGTGTTCCATGGTTCTGCAGAGCCACTCGATCACTGCTCCCCTAGACCCATCCCACAGAGACTGGTCAGTATTTTGTCCCAACTGCAATATATGGAAACCATTAGTTTGGTGCATCATTTGCACACGAAGAAACCTGGAGAAGTAGAAGCTGGAAGCAGAGATGGTGTAAAGCCTCCCCAGAGAACTTGGTGGGGTTGGGATACAGGCATTCGTTACTCTAGGCAACTACTGCTCAGCTACAAAACTTCTCTCTTCATGCAAGAGTTTGGATCATGAACAGAGCACAAGTGATGGATGACGGTCACGTGGGCGGATGGTACCGATGACTGATGATTATTACTGCCGAAAGTTCAGAGGGGGCTTTTATTCCTTCCACTGAAGGCAGCTAGAGGCTGTGGAAGGGGATGGACATCCCTGCGCAAAATAAACGGGTATCCACATATCAGCCAGTGTTACCTGGTGGCGTCTCAGAGAACACATAAGGGGACCTAGAGACTGAGCTGCCCTCTCACACCTGGGCAGAGGAGAGATGGGGCATACTGGCTGGGAAGCGAGGGATGCAGTGCGGTGACATATGCTGCTGCTCTACATGCAGTGCCTGTCCAGCAGAGATCCAACTCCAGTTTAAGGCAGAGGGTAAGAGGAGAGGCTCCGAGGAGACAGGCACACACAAGGAACCTTTGAGTCATCCCTCCACTGAGGGAGTCCTGGCTGCTGATCTCTCCCCATAGACTTGGGCTCCTTCCAGCCGGATCACAGGAGCAGCTGGCAGATAAGGCCAAAGAGGGAAGCCAGCAGGAGCACCAGATGCTGCATGCACAGATACAGTTCCCCTTGAAGTTTTTATGGAGCATTTGATAAGACTTTGAGAGAGTAGGGAGAATGGAGAGAGATCCAAGAGGAGAGCAAAGGTGTCTGGACAGGACCTGGGGCCCGGCCCTCTGGCTGCTCTAGTAGATAAGCAAGGTCTGGCTGTCTGACCCTAGGCAATGGGGCTTACCATTCTTTATTGCTTAGATAATAGCACACCTATTCCAGCAGGATCCGATAGGAAGGACATGAGGGCGTTAGCCCCAACGCTCAGAGCAACTGCTGGGTCTCTCCCATAGACTCATAGACTCATAGACTCTAGGACTGGAAGGGACCTCGAGAGGTCATCGAGTCCAGTCCCCTGCCCTCATGGCAGGACCAAATACTGTCTAAACCATCCCTAATAGACATTTATCTAACCTACTCTTAAATATCTCCAGCGATGGAGATTCCACAACTTCCCTAGGCAATCTATTCCAGTGTTTAACTACCCTGACAGTTAGTAACTTTTTCCTAATGTCCAACCTAAATCTCCCTTGCTGCAGTTTAAGCCCATTGCTTCTTGTTCTATCATTGGAGGCTAAGGTGAACAAGTTTTCTCCCTCCTCCTGATGACACCCTTTTAGATACCTGAAAACTGATATCAGGTCCCCTCTCAGTCTTCTCTTTTCCAAACTAAATAAACCCAATTCTTTCAGACTTCCTTCATAGGCCATGTTCTCAAGACCTTTAATCATTCTTGTTGCTCTTCTCTGGACCCTCTCCAATTTCTCCACATCTTTCTTGAAATGCGGTGCCCAGAACTGGACACAATACTCCAGTTGAGGCCTAACCAGCGCAGAGTAAAGCGGAAGAATGACTTCTCGTGTCTTGTTTACAACACACCTGTTAATGCATCCCAGAATCATGTTTGCTTTTTTTGCAACAGTATCACACTGTTCACTCATATTAAGCTTGTGGTCCACTATGACCCCTAGATCTCTTTCTGCCATACTCCTTCCTAGACAGTCTCTTCCCATTCTGTATGTGTGAAACTGATTGTTCCTTCCTAAGTGGAGCACTTTGCATTTATCTTTATTGAACTTCATCCTGTTTACCTCAGACCATTTCTCCAATTTGTCCAGATCATTTTGAATTTTGACCCTGTCCTCCAGAGCAGTTGCAATCCCTCCCAGTTTGGTATCGTCCGCAAACTTAATAAGCGTACTTTCTATGCCAACATCTAAATCGTTGATGAAGATATTGAACAGAACCGGTCCCAAAACAGACCCCCTGCGGAACCCCACTTGTTATACCTTTCCAGCAGGATTGGGAGCCATTAACAACTACTCTCTGAGTACCGTTATCCAGCCAGTTATGCACCCACCTTATAGTAGCCCCATCTAAATTGTACTTTCCTAGCTTATCTATAAGAATATCATGCGAAACTGTATCAAATGCCTTACTAAAGTCTAGGTATATCACATCCACCGCTTCTCCCTTATCCACAAGGCTCGTTATCCTATCAAAGAACGTTATCAGATTAGTTTGACACGATTTGTTCTTTACAAATCCATGCTGGCTATTTCCTATCACCTTACCACCTTCCAAGTGTTTGCAGATGATTTCTTTGATTACCTGCTCCATTATCTTCCCTGGCACAGAAGTTAAACTAACTGGTCTGTAGTTTCCTGGGTTGTTTTTATTTCCCTTTTTATAGATGGGCACTATATTTGCCCCCTTCCAGTCTTCTGGAATCTCCCCCGTCTCCCATGATTTCCCAAAGATAATAGCTAGAGGCTCAGATACCTCCTCTATTAACTCCTTGAGTATTCTAGGATGCATTTCATCAGGCCCTGGTGACTTGCAGGCATCTAACTTTTCTAAGTGCTTTTTTACTTGCTCTTTCCTTATTTTCTCTTCTAAACCTACCCTCTTCCCGTAAGCATTCACTATACTAGACATTCCTTCAGACTTCTCAGTGAAGACCGAAACAAAGAAGTCATTAAGCATCTCTGCCATTTCCGAGTCTCCCGTTACTGTTACCCCCTCCTCATTGAGCAGTGGGCCTACCCTGTCCTTAGTCTTCCTCTTGCTTCTAATGTATTGATAAAAAGTCTTCTTGTTTCCCTTTATTCCCATAGCTAGTTTGAGTTCATTTTGTGCCTTTGCTTTTCTAATCTTGCCTCTGCATTCCTGTGTTATTTGCCTATATTCATCCTTCGTGATCTGACCTAGTTTCCATTTTTTATATGCCGCCTTTTTATTTTGTAGGTCACGCAAGATCTCAAGGGTAAGCCAAGGTGGTCTTTTGCCACATTTTCTATCTTTCCTAACCATCGGAATAACTTGCTTCTGGGCCCTTAATAGCGTCCCTTTGAAAAACTGCCAACTTTCCTCAGTTGTTTTTCCCCTCAGTTTTAATTCCCATGGGACCTTGCCTATCAGCTCTCTGAGCTTACCAAAATCCGCCTTCCTGAAATCCATTGTCTCTATTCTGCTGTACTCCTTTCTACCCTTCCTTAGAATTGCAAATTCTATGATTTCATGATCACTTTCACCCAAGCTTCCTTCTACTTTTAAATTCTCAACAAGTTCCTCCCTGTTGGTTAAAATCAAGTCTAGAACAGCTTCCCCCCTAGTAGCTTTATCAATTTTCTGAAATAAAAAGTTGTCTGCAATGCAGTCCAGGAACTTATTGGATAGTCTGTGCCCCGCGGTGTTATTTTCCCAACATATATCTGGATAGTTGAAGTCCCCCATCACCACCAAATCTTGGGCTTTGGATGATTTTGTTAGTTGTTTGATAAAAGCCTCATCCACCTCTTCCGCCTGATTAGGTGGCCTGTAGTAGACTCCCAGCACGACATCACCTGTGTTTTTTACCCCTTTTAGCCTAACCCAGAGACTCTCCACACTTCCGTCTCCTATGTCCATCTCCACCTCAGTCCAAGTGTGTACATTTTTAATATATAAGGCAACACCTCCTCCCTTTTTCCCCTGTCTATCCTTCCTGAGCAAACTATACCCATCCACACCAACATTCCAGTCGTGTGTATTATCCCACCAAGTTTCAGTAATGCCAATAATGTCATAGTTGTATTTATTTATTAGCACTTCCAGTTCTTCCTGCTTACTACCCATACTTCTTGCATTTGTATAAAGGCATCTAAGATACTGGTTTGATCTTGCCTCCCAGCTTTGCCCTGACCCTCCTTCCTCTCTGCCATTATAGCCCGTGCTCCCTCCTGTTTCCAACCCATCTCCCAGGTCTTGTTCCCCACTTACCTGTGGGCTTTGCTCACCTGTCCCCGTCGAACCTAGTTTAAAGCCCTCCTTACTAGGTAAGCCAGTCTGTGCGCAAATAAGGCCTTTCCCCGCTTCGAAAGGTGAACGCCATCTGTTCCTAGCAGTCCTTCCTCAAATAGCATCCCGTGGTCGAGGAAGCCAAAGCCCTCCTGGCGACACCATCTTCGCAGCCAGGCATTCACCTCCACGATGCATCTGTTTTTGCCCGGACCCCTACCTTCAACAGGAAGAATCGAAGAGAATACCACCTGCGCTCCAAACTCCTTAACCCGTACTCCCAGAGCCCTGTAGTCACTCTTGATCTGCTCAGCGTCACACCTCGCAGTATCATTTGTGCCCACATGGATGAGTAGCATGGGGTAGTAGTCAGAAGGCCGGATAATCCTCGACAAAGCCTCTGTAACATCTCGGATACGGGCCCCTGGCAGGCAGCATACCTCCCGGGATGAACGGTCAGGGCGACAGATGGGTGTCTCCGTCCCCCTTAGCAGAGAGTCTCCAACCACCACTACCCTACGTTTCTTATCAGTGGTGGCAGCAGACCTCCCAGCCTTAGGGGTACGAGGCTTCACCCCCTTCACTGTCGGGGGTGATTTCTTCTCTCCTGTATCAAGAAGAGCATAACAGTTATCTTTTACCACAACAGGAGGGTTCGCAGCAGCGGTGGAGCATTGCCTGCTGCTAGAAGTAACCAGCTGGCTGTGTCCACCCTGAGCCTCCTCCTCCACTGGTGTGTCAGATACACCCTGAGGCATCTCCTCCTCCACTGGTGTGTCGGTAGTCCTGTCAGCTGGGACAGCACCATCAGCTGTCTCCACATGAATACTGTCCAGGAATTGCTCATGGACATAGATGTTCCTCAGCCTGGCCACCTCCTCCTGTAGCTCTCCCACCTGCTGCCTGAGAGATTCCACCAGCAGGCACCTTTCACATTGGATGCCACCCCCAGCCTGGATATCAGTAAGTGGAAATTGCAAATTACAGTCTTTGCAAGCCCACACCAGAATCTGGGTAAAAGCATCCATGCTTTGGTGCTCTGTCTGGCTACAGGCGCAGGTGGAGGAGACAGAAGCAGTGCTGGCACATGTGTTGCGGGTCCTCCTCACCATTGTAAGCTTCCCTCTGTCAAACTCTCGCAAATTCCCGTCTACAGTTCCCTGTCCGCTCCTCTCTGCTGTAAACAGAAAGATTTTTGATGTGGCTCAGGTTATGGGTTCAGGGGACCAATGGGTCACAGATGAGACCGACAAGGGACCCCCCGCTTCCTACTCCCCTTGCAAAACTCCCTGTTAGCAGCTCCTGTTCGCTAAGCTCCCTGGTCGCTTGTGCGCAGCTTTATAAAGCCCTGGCCTGAGTGAATGCCCCTCCCACTGGTTAAGGTTCAGCCAATTACCAGAGGCTTCTAGCTTTCAAACCTTCCTAGTAGCTCCACCTCCAACTGCCAGCTACAGCACACGGTCCTTCAAACAAACAAACCAAACAGACTGACAAACACAAGCTCAGCACACAGCAAGTAACCCCCAAACACACACACAAACCCAAACACTGCAGACAGTCACTTACCCCACAGATGCTGTCTGTGCTCCTCCTTCACCTGGAGAACTCCCTTGCAAAACTCCCTGTTAGCAGCTCCTGTTCGCTGCTAACACATCACACCCTCCAAGCAAATGTGGCTCAGAGAGCCACCCCTACATGCCAGCCTGTACCCCAGGTTAGTCAGGAGCATAATTACCCCATGGAATAATGCTTCTCATGCACATTCCACCAGCTCCATGACAACACCCCCAGAGCCTGTCCTTTCCTCCATCTGTTTCCTCACATTGGCCATCTCACAGCATGAGGCCGCACCTCCTCGGAGCTGCTTCTCCCCCAGCCAGCTGACTAAAGAGGATCTCTTTCAAACACCAGGAGCCCAGAGCAATTACTGAACACTTCACCTGCTGAAGAGGATTGTAGGCCTGTAGTGTGGCTAGCTGAGTTGGCTAGTTCTTAGGGGAAGGGCTGTGCTTCTCTCAGAGCTGCGTACAGCTCCATGCACATGCTATCAGTGCTCAGTAAATACAATATCTACTGAGCCATTAAGTACAGTTCACTTTCTCCTCTCCGAGTGCTGGTGCCCCACATGCTTCCCTGTGAATAGTTAGGCTCAAAGTCAGAGCCCCCATTCTTTCTGTTGCTCTTCCTACCCATCCTTCCCTCTCCCAGTTCCCCTTTCCATATGCTCCCATCACTTCTTCTCCTTCGCTGGCCTTTTTCACTCCAGAGGCAGGAGAAGCAGCTGCCAAGCAATATCACTTGACGCACAAAGGCTGCAGCGAGAAACTGATGAGAATCCTATCAATATCACACCACCCTGCCTTAAGTAAAGGCCCTTCTGAGATTAATGCAAAGGCAAACAGCTTTCCCTGTCCCCTCAGATGCCGCTTTCTTTACCGTTGAGGGGTTTCAAAGTGGAGCTGGCTGCAGAGACATTGTGCATTTCTGACTCATTTCCTCTTGGTTAAAGGCAGGGCTGTTTTAGCTACTGCCTGACACCTGAGGGCAGCTGCATGGGCACCAAGCAGCCACAGAGTGGGGCCAAGGTGCCCACAATCTCCCAGTCACTGCAGACAATGCGGTTGTAGGTTTTCCCTCAAGGCAGCTGGCAGCCCAGCCAGCCCTTGGCCGCTCAACAAAACATTAGAAATCAACACTGTCCATTTGTCCCAGAGCCAGCCATTCCCTCCCCGTATACCCAGCTCCTACTAGTCACGTTGGAGGCGAGGCACCCATCTTTACACATAGTGTTCGAGTCTTCACTACTTTGCACCCCGTGCAGCCGTTCGCACTTATGTAAAGCGAGTGTGGAGTTGCACCAGATCCAGATCATCTGACGTTCACTTTGCATGGTTCCAGGAGACTACGCAAGATACAAGAGACTAGGGGCCGTAGGTCTGATTCGCCACAGCTTCTCCTCCTCCAGCAGAACCTGAGCTGCAGCCCAGCAGCCTCTCATGCTCCAGCCTCCACAACCCTTAAGGCCCAGTATTAGCAGTGAGTGGAAAGGACCTCTGCTGTGGGGCCCTCCCACCTGCAGTGAGTTGCTGCTGTCCACGTCCACATGGCTTATGCCCCAGGACAGAGGAGTTGAAGTGGGAGGGGGGCAGAAGGAAGGAGGGAGAAGGTGATGGCTTCATTGAGCCCCCGAGGAGCCTGGGCAGCCAAACAATTACCAGCTAATTAAACCCACATTAGCAGATGAAAGGCTTCCTCTCACTTCCTCAATTAAGCAGAAATGCAAATCCAAGCGAGCGGTAATTGAAGTCAGATGCTGTCATTAGGCAGCACACATTGCTGCTATTGTCTGAGCGCAGGGCTCTGTGCGGGGTGCTGCCTGGGCCCTACTGTTTGGGAAATGGGGTAGGCAGCAGACTGTGTGGGTGGGACAAGGAGCCTCCAGAAGGGAAGGTTACAGCATAGACATAGAATATTAGGGTTGGAAGGTCATCTAGTCCAACTCCCTGCTCAAAGCAGGGCTAATCCCCAGACAGATTTTTTGCCCCAGTTCCCCAAATAGCCCCCTCAAGAATTGAACTCACAATCCTGGGTTTAGCAGGCCAATGCTCAAACCACTGAGCTATCCCTCCCCCTGGTCAGCCCAGAGCAGGGCTGTGGCAGGCCCACAAAGCAGAGTCACACATATGGGCGTGAGCCTGACATGCTTCCAGTCCCTTCATACAGCCCAAGGCCTGGGCACTGCAGGCCTACCAGATCCATGGCGGGCCGGGCACATCAGGGTTTGTTCTGGGACCCAGGTTGGTTCTTCTGGACTGCAGAGCTCCTTCCAGCTTGCATCATGAGGTCAGTCTTCAGCCATGGTCCACACATCAGCAATGTTCAAGGCCGCTGACTTCCCCATGTGTTTAGCACTCTGCCTGCTCAGGGTTCAGGCACAGCCTCCCTTGCGATGCAGACAGAGATGTCCCTTGGGTAGGGCAAATTGGGGCAACCGCTCCAGGCCCCGTGCTTTGGGGGGCCCCCCGGGCCAGTGTGATTGGCCAGTGCGGTCAGTCCCAGAAGCCAGAGGCGCATAGGGTTGGTCTTACTTACCATGAGGCGAACTGAGGCGACTGCCTCAGGTGCCAGACTGTGCGGGGACACCACTAGGATCCAGAGTGTAGAAAATTGTGTCTGCTGCTGGTGCATGTATTCTCTCTGCTCTAGATGCACAGAGATAGTGGAGTGCTGTGCTGGAGGAAGGAGGGCACAAGAGACATAACAGGCAGGCAGGAGAAAAGGTGAGAGGGAATAACAGAAAGCAGCAGGGAGAGAAAGGAGGAGGAGCCTCTTATGTACCTCTCTGGCACCCCCAGGAGCCTGGCCTGATCAACACCAGCTTCTCAGGGAGCTTCCTGTTTCCTGCTGCTTCCCTGAACCCACTTGAGGAGAATAGGCAGTCAACTGAAGTAGTAGGAGTCAATTAGGCCCTTAAGACGCTGATATCTTCTCTCACTCAGGCCCTGCTACCAGCCAGCTTATTTGTCCCCTTCTATTGAGTGTTGAGAGCCACTATAGCTGGCACAGTACAGCAGTCATGAGTGAAAGAAGAAAACGCCCCTTCGGGGCAGCATTCAGAAAAAGAAGCAAAGGAAGCTTTTCTATCTAAGCAGGAAGGAGCTCTCCTGAGATACATAGACACAAATGTTCACGGTGAGCCTTGCGGCCCCAGTGAGGATGTGAGTGATGAGGAGATGCCTGATCTTCCAGTTAGTCAGAGTGCAGGTGACCTGGCAGCTACTGCAGCATCCATATCTCCATCTCAAATGGATGTAACCATGCACATTCCTGAAGAAAGGTGTAGATCAGAGAAGAGTGTGGTGGAGGCGCAAGAAACAGCTGTTGCTGAGTTTAGTTCCTTAAGTCTAGATGATCCAGGACTGTGGACCCACTTGAGCAGTAGCCTAGGGATTTCCTTGTACTGAATGGGCCACAGCAAGTGAAAAACTTCACGTTCCCCAAAGACAATGAAAATAGAAGTTTCCATCCAACACATTACTGGAGAGAAATCGCCAGTGGTGACAAAGTGGAGAGGCCATGGTTTATGTACTAAAAACCCCAGAATGCTGCATACTGTTTTTGTTGCAAACTCTTCCAGTCTAATGTTCCATCCACATTGGGTTCTACAGGAAAAATCTGGCTAGAAATCTGGCTCGAAATCAGGCATGCTATGAGAAGGCACCAAATCACCAGAGAACATTCCATAGGTGGAAAGAGCTTGAGATGAGACTAAGATTAAAGGCCACCATAGATGATCAGCATCAACAGAAGATTGCATCAGAGTCTCTTTACTGGCAAAATGTTCTGAAAAGGCTCATTGCCATTGTGAGAATGCTTGCTACCCAAAACCTAGCACTGTGTGGCACTTCAGATCAGCTGTATGTGCCAAACAATGGAAACTTCCTTAAAATTGTGGAGCTGATGGCGGAGTTTGATGCTGTACTCCAGGAGCATCTAAGAGTCACCACCCAAGAAACAGACACACACCACTACCTTGGAAAAACAATTCAAAATGAGATCATACAGTTACTGGTAACAAAAGCCAAACAGAAGATTGTGGCATATCTGAAGTCAGCAAGATATCACTCCGTTATTCTGGACTGCACACCTGACATCAGCCATATGGAACAAATGACTTTAATGGTGCGTTTTGGAACAACAACAGAACCTAGTGAAAATGTCCCTCCAGTGGAGACTGTCAGAGAGCATTTTCTAGAATTTAATGACACTGATGATACTACAGGAGCTGGTATGACAAATGTGCTTCTTAAAAAGCTGGAAGATACAGGAATTGCGATAGCTGACATGAGAGGTCAGTGCTACGATAATGGTGCCAACATGAGAGGAAAGAACAGAGGAGCGCAGACATGGATCCGAGATTAAACCCTTGAGGTTTTTTTGTCCCAGGCAGTTCTCATTCATTGAACTTGGTGGTCAGTGATACAGCATCAGCCTCTAAGGAGGCTGCTGAATTTTATAATGTAATTCAAAGCATCTATGTATTTTTCTCTGCATTGACTCATCAATGGCAAATTTTGAAGCAACATCTGGGAACAGCCTCTCTGACACTGAAACCACTGAGTGTCACATGATGGGAAAGCCGAATGAAGGCAATAAAGCCTATCAAACACCAAATTGGGAAGATAGATGATGCCATAGTTGCCATTATGGAGGATAATGCTATGACAGGAACTGTCTGTGGGAGAACAGTGGCAGAGAGAAATGGAATCACCAGAAACATACATAACTTCAAATTTCTGTGTGGCTTAGTGTTGTGGCACAACATAGTGTTTGAAATAAATGTTGTAAGCAAGAGACTCCAAGGTGTTGACCTTGATATATCTGGAGCAATGGAACAACTGGGCAAAGCAAAGTCATATCTACAGTCTTACTGGTCAGATGAGGGATTTCAAAATGTTCTGAAGAGTGCACAGAAGTTGGCAGAGGAACTTCACACTGAAGCTATTTTCCCACCCATTCAAGAATACAAGAGTCACTGAAGAAGATGACATTTTGATTATGAGGCACGGGATAACCCCATAAGAGACCCCAAACAAAGCTGAATTCTTTAACCAGATGCTAGATTGTGCAAACATTCAGTTGAAGAATGTTTCATGCAGTTCAAGGAACACAACAGTGTATTTGGTATGTTGTATGATATTCCAAAATTTCTCATTATACCTGAAGACCTACACTAGCAATGCAGAGCACTAGAGACAGAGTTGAGACAAGATAACATGTGCGATATTGATGCGAGTGATTTAGGTGATGAACTGAAAGCTCTTTCAAGATACATTTCAGCACAATCAACTCCAAAGGCTGTTCTGGAATATACGTGCACAAAAAAGACGACCACCCTCTTTCCAAATGCTTTTGTTTCTCTGCGCATACTTCTAATACTTCTTGTAACAGTTGCCAGTGGAGAATGTAGCTTCTCCAAGCTGAAGTTAATAAAAACACATTTATGCTCCAGGTCAGCCTTGCAACCATCTCAATAGAGCATAAGCTGGCCCAGACTGTGGACCTTCAGGAAGCAGTTCAAATCTTTGCAACCAAGAACGCATGGAAAGCACCACTTTGATTATTCAAACAGATAAAAATGCCAGCGTTTACTACGCAGACAAGAAAAGTTACATTTGCTGTTCAGGCATTTGAAAGTTAAGTGCTAGTTAAAAATTTTGAACAAGGCATTTTAAATTGTTAGTTCTCCTTTATTTGGGTATGTAGCAAAGCAGTACCATGAGAGGAGTAGAAGACAGAATTGAGACCTTTCAAGTTTTGGTCCAAGCAAAGGGGCATGGAGGCGTCATTTGAGCTCCCCACCTCAGGTGCCAAAATGTTGTGGGCCAGGCCTGTAGGTCCAGGGGGTGCTGCAGCACCCCCGGGTCCCAGCTGCCAGCCCCGCAGGCCTGGTGCTCTGATCCGAGCCTCAGCTCTGGGGGGCGGGGACAGGGGTAAGGGGACTGGCTTTCAGCACCCCTATTAAAAATGTTCCAGCACCACTGCTGGAAGACTAATTCATCACTTCCGCAGGGCCTGCCATCTTGTTGGCAATTAGCAGAGACAGTGCCCAGCTTGGCTGTATGCGTTTTGGTGCAGCGAGTCCACTGTCCCGGCCACAGCCCCATGGTAGGCACCGGCAACTGCCAGCAGCAGCTGGCAGCCCAGCACCAGGCCAGATGCAGAGCAGGGCCAAGCGGTGGGGGCTGACTTGTCCCAGGCCCTGCAGCCCCCTAAGGATGACATGTGCAGAACTTACTGTGACATTGCTGACATCTGCCAAACTAAACCCAGGATCTCTACATTCTGCCCTTGCTAATCCTCTGCCCCCCGTTTATCGCACTTAGTGGCTCCTGCACCCATGAAGACCAACCATTTGCCTTGTGGCAATGCTAAGGACTCCTGTCCAGAGCTGAGCCCCATTGTGCCAGGTGCTGTGAAAACAAATACAAAGAAGACAGGCCCTGCCCAGAAGCACGAATAAGTTAAGGACAAGATACAGGGAGTGGGCCAAGGAAGGAGAGGACTCTGATTATGCAGTAGCTAGGCTTGGTGGCATAATGGGTTAATTTGCTAGTCAGCTTTCTTTAGCCTCCCATCCCAGGTATGGTGGGGTGAATGCTCCTTACAGCACGTCTCAGAACTGCCACACCTCACGCAGATCGACAGTCTGGCCGAAGGACCCAAGGCAGAGAACGGGGGGCAGCTGCAGGACAGGAGGGGGTTGCAGACCAAGGCTGTGCGGGGAGCTGCACCCCTCGATTGGGTTGCATTGGCAGAGATGTGTGGGGCCCTACCACTGAGATGAAGGTGGCTGGGGCTCTGGACTAGGTTGCATGGGGCATACATAGAATGGGCAGCAGTTGCCCCTCCGCCCTGAGGAGGCAGGAGAGCTGAGCCAGGAAAGCAGGGCTCGGTTCTCCAGGGAGAGGAGTTACTCGCTCCCCCTGTCCCAGATCAGAGGAATGGGCTGACTCAGGTTGCAGAGGGAGCCGGTCCAGTGGGTCTCAACTCCTGCAGGGAGTGGAGGCCTCCACTGACACGGGGCCCCAGGCCTTCCATTAACATCCTTCACCTACCAGCAGAGCCCAAAGCCACAGGCCAGTGATCCAGAGAGAGGAGCTGGCTCCACTCCCCCTGAACTCACCTGGGACCCCTTTGCAGACACACACACCGTGGGTCACCTATTCCTCACCCACATCCACTTCCACCGCTCTCCAGGACTCCCCTGGAGAGGAGATGAAAGGGAGAAGCAGCTGCCAGCAGTCAATTTTCCACTTCATGGGTATCGCTGGTCCAGATCAGGGCTTGGGCATTCCAGCCAGCCGCGGTGCTTGAGTGAGACACCAGGCCAGGGGGAACCACCTAGGAAAGTGCAGGGGACTTGCACTGCTACTGCCTGCACTCTGTCCGGGGCTAGCTGAGACCTCAGGCTCCAGAGAGGACAAGGTGAAGGCTGAGCATAAGGGGGTACAAAACCCCCCTCCCACTCCCACCTATTAATCTCCAGCTCCTATCCCGTCAACCCCAGTGTGTGCCCTGGTTATTCCCCAACTGCCCTGCTCAGAGAAGGCAGCTTCTCTTTGGGAGGCTTCCCGGTCTTTCCAGACACCCCTAGGAGTGTGACCCCTTCATCTAGGAGAAGCCAGCGTCCCCTGGACACCTTCCCTGGGAACCCTGCTTTTCCATGGCATCCCAGGCCAGCAGCAGTAGTTCACCAAGAGACTGCTGCCAACACAAAGAATCTGCTCAGCATCAAACGTCTGATTTCATCCACCCTGCGTCCTTTGGCTCAGAGCTTCACCGTGAGAGAGCCGGCTGGGTGTTTGGCTTGGATTTGGGCCTGGCCAGTATGACTGCCAGACCACGCTCAGCCTTTTTGACAAAGGTTGGGGGACAAGCCCGGCAAACAGTTTAAATGGAATAAATATCTGAGGATAAAAGTTTGGGTGAAAGATTTGTAAGGCTCCTAAAATTGAGTCTACTAGCACTAGTCAGAACAGGGCGTCGGGTGCTGTGCAGCGTGTCCCAATGCCCACCGCTCTTCCAAACCATCTCATTATCTGGTGTGCAGGACCCACTGCTGTCCCAGCTCTGGACTCCCTGCATAGCTCTGTCAGTGCCCTCAATCCGGGCCTGCAACCCCCCAAACACAGGCACCCCCCCTACACCCAGCCTGCTATCCCAGCCCTGGGCTCCCACACAGCTCTGCCAATGCCCCCCAATCCTGACCCGCAGCACCTGCAAACATGGCCACAGGGCTCTGATGGCCATTGTGTTATATTGGGCAGAGTGCGTCTTGCTCGGGTGGTTGTGTGTTAATCAGATGTGCTGTTAGCCTGTCATGCTGTGGCAAATTCCAGTTGTGTGGCAAGTGTTCAGTTAGCCTGCAGACAGGGGGACACTCCAGCTTTGCCCATGAAGCTGTGAACAGACAGTAATTCAGAGGGTCTCACCCTTGCTCAGACCCAGGCATCTCTGTAAGTCACTACCCCAGCCACTTATTGCAACCTGCCTTTGCGGGTTTGCCCCTCTACTGTCCTTAAGCCCTCTGACCAGTCAGCTGCTTGGCATAAGAAATTAGGTCTGGGCAAAATCCACCCAGGATAGTTTCTGGCTGAGCTGAGCTTAGCCTGGCTCCAAAGATTCCCTTTGGCTTCAGAGGTGGGGCAGTTGCCTACAGACTAGGAGGCTGCTGGTTTAAGGCTCTGCTGTAGCAGTTGCAGGGCAAGTCAGCAATGATCTTCCCACTAGCTGGCAGGCAGAAGAGTCCACGTGATTCCAGCTGAACTCAAGCCCCCTCTCTTCACAGCAAGCCCCAAACCCATTGGGTTTGTATTTTCTTGGTTCCTGCTGATTTCAGAGGGGTGGGGTTGTGCCCAGTTTCAGTGTGTTCAGAAATCTGGTGGTTTGATGCAATGTCATCACACGGTGGCCACACCAGACTGTGACTACACAGCATCAAGGGGCTGCAAGGCAGCTATGTCACAACGACCATTTGTGAGGCAACAAGCATGCTTGTAAAGAGCAAGTGTTTCCACCCAGGGCTGCCAGCCAGCCCCGTGCAGTTGTGTAAGCCAACACTGCATTGCACTGTATTTCAGATGCAGGCCTTGCATCTCAGTGAATCTGGATGAAACAGCTTCATCTACTTTTTCCACAAAAAAGGGCACCTTGGCCAACAGGAGGAAGGGTTTTTTTGCATTGAAGCAGTTTCAGGGTTTGTTCAATGAAACGGGGAAGGTGCAGGGTTTCATGCACTAAGGATGTTGCTTGTGGCCTATGGGATGGGAGGAGAAAGGTGGGTAAGGCTAGGGAGGTAGGGGCAGAAGATAACAGAGGTCTGTTTGGAAATTTCAACAGAAGCCAAATTCACAGATGTGAAAAACACGTACAGACTGTGAAATCTGGTCTTTTGTGTACTTTTACCTTGTATTATACAGATTTCTTGGGGGAGACCAGAGTTTCTCAAACTGGGAGCCCTGACCCAAAATGGGATTGTGGGTGGTACAAGGGGGGCTAGATTATTGCAGTATTGCCACCCTTTCTTCTGTGCTGCCTTCAGAGCTGGGTGGCTAGAAAAAAGACTGTTACTCACCTTTGTAACTGTTGTTCTTCGAGATGTGTTGCTCATATCCATTCCAGTTAGGTGTGCGCGCGCCGCGTGCACGTTCGTCGGAAGATTTTTACCCTAGCAACACTCGGTGGGCCGGCAGGGCGCCCCCTGGAGTGGCGCCGCTATGGCGCCTGATATATACCCCTGCCGGCCCATCCGTCCCTCAGTTCCTTCTTGCCGGCTACTCCGACAGTGGGGAAGGAGGGCGGGTTTGGAATGGATATGAGCAACACATCTCGAAGAACAACAGTTACAAAGGTGAGTAACCATCTTTTCTTCTTCGAGTGCTTGCTCCTATCCATTCCAGTTAGGTGATTCCCAAGCCTTACCTAGGCGGCGGGGTCGGAGCGCCCCCGGACCACTGAGCCAAAGGTGTTATCGTCTCTGGACTGCTGGACCAATGCGTAGTGCGATGCAAAGGTGCGGATGAAGACCAGGTAGCCATGCGGCATATTTCATGGATGGGAACCTGGGCCAGGAACACGGCAGATGAGGCTTGAGCCCGAGTAGAATGGGTGGTGAGATGGCCGGTCGGAACGTGAGCCAAGTCATAGCATGCCCGAATACAGGATGTCACCCAAGATGAAATCCGTTGGGAAGAGATTGGCATGCCCTTCATGCGCTCTGCCACCGCTACAAATAGCTGAAACGAACGTTGGAAGGGTTTGGTCCTCTCGATATAAAAGGCGAGAGCCCTGCGGACATCCAGAATATGCAGCTGTTGTTCCCAACGCGATGAATGCGACTTTGGAAAAAAGACTGGTAGAAAGATGTCCTGATTAACGTGGAAGGCAGAGACCACCTTAGGGAGGAATGCCAGGTGCGGTCGCAGCTGTACCTTGTCCTTGTGGAATACCGTATACGGGGGATCCACAATCAATGCTCGAAGTTCCGAGACTCGCCTAGCTGAGGTGATAGCAACGAGGAAGGCTGTCTTCCAGGACAGGTACAGCAGCGAGCATGTGGCCAGAGGCTCAAAGGAGGGAGCCACGAGCCTAGCTAATACGAGGTTTAGATCCCAGGTAGGGGTTGGGCGTTTGACCTGAGGGCAGAGTTGCTCCAAGCCTTTGAGGAATCTGGAAACTAAGGGGTGAGAAAAAATGGAACTGCCGGTTTCCCCAGGATGGAAGGTGGAAATAGCTGCAAGATGCACCCTGATAGAAGAGATCGCCAGGCCCTGCTCTTTGAGGGACCATAAATAGTCCAAGATAATGGGGACCGATACACCCTGTGGGGTAAGGTCATGCTGGGTGCACCAGTGAGAGAAGCGCTTCCATTTAGCGAGATATGTCTTTTGCGTGGAAGGCTTTCTGCTTCCCAGCAGCACCTGTTGCACTGAGGTGGAACAACGCAACTCCGATTGGCTCAACCAGACAGCAGCCATGCTGTCAGATGAAGGGACTGCAGGTCCGGGTGGTGAAGCCTGCCGAAGTCCTGCGTTATGAGGTCCGGGCAGAGTGGCAGGGGAATCGTGTCTGTCAGAGAAAGGTCGAGCAGCATGGTGTACCAGTGCTGTCTCAGCCATGCCGGAGCGATCAGTATTAGGCAGGCTCTGTCCCTGCGGAGCTTGAGTAGAACTCAGTGGACAAGAGGAAATGGTGGGAAGGCATAAAATTAGGAACGCGTCCGAGAGGGAGCCCGGGGAGCGACCTTGCAGGGAGCAGAACACCTGGCATTTCCTGTTTACTCTGGAGGCAAAAGGGACTTTCCCCACATAGACCTACCTCCGGAAAATAGAATGGAGAAAGTCCAGATGGATGGACCACTCGTGCAACAGGAAGGATCTGCTCAGTTGATCTGCGAGAGTGTTCTGAACTCCTGGGAGAAAAGAGGCTACCAGGTCTATTGAGTGGGCTATGCAGAAGTCCCACAGTTGAATCGCCTCCCGACAGAGGGGGGAGGACCGCGTCCCTCTGTCACGGAGTCACCGGGCGATGCTCTGGAACTGCTCCCCACCAAGCCAGTCAGGACTTTGGGGAGCCTCCTCTCCCTTGGAGCAGACTTGTTCAGGGCAAGAAGCTCACACAGCTTCACCTCCTGGGTCTCTCCTTGGAGCATTCAGCATCCTCTGCCCCTCCGTGCGCTTCCCACAGCGAGTCCACCCCAGCAGGGTCCTGGGGAAGCCACCGGGTTCTGCACCCCCACTTTGCAGTCAGACGTGACTCTCAGCCAGCCAGTAACACAGAGGTTTATTCGATGACAGGAACAGGGTCTAAAACAGAGCTTGTAGATACAGCGAACCGGACCCCTCGGCTGGGTCCATTCTGGGGGGCAGTGAGCCAGACCCCCAGGTCTGCCCTCCACCCTTGACCCCAGCCAGCTCCAGACTAACAACCCCTCCCAGCCCCTCCTCTCTGCTCAGCCCCTTTCCCGGGCCAGGAGGTCACCTGATCCCTTTGTCTCCAACACCTTCAGCTGGCACCTTTGCAGGGGAGGGGCCCAGGCCATCAGTTGCTAGGAGACAGAGTGTCAGGCATTTAGGTGCACTGGCCCTTTGCTCTGCCAGATACTTAAGAACTGCCATGGGGACACTGAGGCACCAATACAGTATTCAGAGAAAACATTAAGAACATTCCCAGTTCGTCACACCCTCCCTGTTTGTTTATGTAATACATGGCTGTTGTGTTGTCCGTGAACACTGCAACACAACGGCCCTGTAGATGGCGTTGGAACGCTCGGCACGCCAGCTGGACTGCTCTCAATTCTTGGACATTGATGTGTAACATCAACTCCCGGGATGACCAAAGGCCTTGAGTGCGAAGGTGCCCTAGGTGAGCACCCCAGCCCACAGATGAAGCGTCCGCTGTTAGGGACGTGGAGGGCTGCAGTGGATGGAATGGCAGACCAGCACACACCAGGGATGACGTTCGCCACCAGTCGAGGGAGCCTAGAATGCTCGGTGGAATTGTGAGTATAATGTCTATGGCGTTTCTGCCCAGACGATATGCTGAGGCGAGCCAAGTTTGGAGAGGACACATTCGCAGTCTGGCATGCTTTGTGACGAATGTGCATGCAGCCATGTGACCGAGGAGGCCACAGCAAGTGCAGGCAGAGGTTGTTGGGAAGCTCTGAAGTCTTTGTACAAGGGAGACTATGGCCTGAAAACGATGTGGGGGAAAACTGGTCATTGCAAGGTTGGAGTCCAGCATGGCCCCGATAAACTCTATCCTCTGCGTAGGCACCAGAGTGGACTTTTCTAAATTGATTATCAGACCTAGATGCATGAGTAGGTCCTTGATGATGGTCACATGACTGATGACTTGTGCCTCAGAGGCCCGTCGAATAAGCCAGTCATCGAGGTAAGGAAAGACATGTATTCGACGACGACGTAGGGGAGCTGTGACAACTGCCATACACTTCGTGAAGACCTGAGGGCTGAGGACAGGCCAAAGGGAAGGACGGTAAACTGATAATGTTGATGATTCACCACAAAGTGTAGATACCGTCTGTGCAGGGGGGTACTTTGCAATGTGGAAATATGCGTCCTTCATTTTGAGAGCGGCGTACCAATCTCCAGGATCCAGGGAAAGAATGATGGTTCCCAGGGATACCATGCGGAACCTGAACTTTTTCATGAATTTGTTCAGTCCTCGCAGGTCTAGGATAGGAAGGAGGCTCCCTTTCGCCTTGGGAATTAGGAAATATTGGGAATAAAACCCCTTGCCCCTTAATTCTTCCGGTACCTCCTCTATAGCTCCGATTGTAAGGAGCCTCCGAACCTCTGCAGGAGGAGTTGCTCGTGAGAGGAGTCCCTGAAGAGGGAGAGGAGGGGGGTTGGGAGGGAGGGGGTGAAATAAACTGAAGATGGTATCCAAGCTCCACCGTGCGTAGGATTCAACGATCTGAAGTTACTTGGGACCACGCAGGGAGGAACGGGGAAAGGTGGTTGTAGAACTGAAAGGGATCCTGGGAAGCAATTGGTACACTGCTCTCGGGCGCACCCTCAAAAGTTTGATTTCGGTCCCGCTGTTGGTTTGGTGGGACCGGAATTGTTACCCCCTTGAGGTCCAGACTGACGTCTGTGGTTGGTACGACCTCGTCTTCTGGCAAAGTCTTGCCTTGGCCTAGGTGGGGGGTAAGGGCGCTGAAGTTGGGAGCGGAATGACCATCTTTGAGTCTGTGGCGTATGCATTCCCAGTGAACGCATAATTACGCGGTTGTCTTTTAGACTCTGCAGCCTGGGGTCCATCTTTTGTGAGAACAAGCCCTGTCCATCAAATGGCAAGTCTTGTATGGTATGTTGAAGTTCAGGAGGCAGGCCTGACACTTGCAGCCATGATATACGTTGCATGGTTATTCCAGAGGCGACCGTTCTAGCCGCCGAATCGGTGGCATCCAGCGAGGCCTGCAGGGAGGTCTGCGCTACTCTCTTCCCCTCCTCCAGGAGTGCTGTAAATTCCTGGCAGGAGTCCTGCGAGACCAGCTCTGCAAACTTCCCTACCGCCTCCCAGGTGTTGTAGTTGTACCTACTCAGGAGAGCTTGCTGGTTTGCTACCCTGAGTGGGAGGCCTCCCATGGAATAGATTTTTCGTCCCAACAAATCCATTCGCCTGGCCTCCCTTGATTTAGGTGCAGGGGCTTGTTGGCCATGGCGCTCCCGTTCATTGATGGACTGTACAACTAATGAATAGGGACGGGGGTGCACATATAGGTACTCATACCCTTTGGAAGGCACCATGTACTTCCGTTCAACTCCTCTGGCTGTGGGTGGGATGGATGCCAGGGATTGCCAGATGGTGTCTGTTCTAGCCTGGATCGAACGAATGAAGGGGAGAGCCACTCTAGTTGGTGTCTCCGCCAACAATATACTTATCACCGGGTCCTCCACCTCTGGAACTTCCTCTATCGGTAAGTTGATATTTTGGGCAACATGCCGCAGAAGGTCCTGGTGTAACCTGAGGTCAATCGGAGGTGGGCCTGATGATGACGTCCCCGTTACTGCCTCATCCGGAGAAGAGGAGGATGACAGCCCAGGGACGAGTGGGTCCTGTACTGACTCCTGATCCTGGGGGACCTCCGGAGCCGTAAGATCATGCGGTTCCGGTGTGTGGGTACGGGTTTCCTCTGTACCAGCCGGGGGCGGTCTGCTCACAGTGGCCTCTGGCACGCAGTGTTCTGAGTGACCGGAACGTGATGGGCCAGTCAGTTCCCCTTGGGCTTGGTGATAAGCCCAAGGGGTCCAAAAGGACCACTAATGAGGTCCGTGGTCTGGGCCATGGGTATGCATGTCCAAATCCCCATAGGAAGCACTGTCTGCATGGGATGAGACGGATGGATGATGAGAAGGCCACGGAGGAGCTGAGGCCGATTGGACCAGGTCTCTGCATCCATTCGATCCTTCTCTACGCAGTACCGGAGAATGGTACCGGGAGTCGTATCGGTGCCGAGAGTGGGACCGGGACCTGCGACCAATGCGGTGCCGAGAGGTCAACCGGTGCCTTGAATCTCCATGCCGAGATCAGCTGCGAGAGGTACAGCAGTGCCGGGACCTGGACCAGTGCCGAGAGTACCGGGACGGCGACTGGGATCTCGAGCGGTGCCGCGAGTACGACTGGTACCGAGATTGAGAGCGGTACTGGGACTGCGAGCGGCATCGGGATCGGGATCGATGACGGGACCGAGTGCCTGCAAGACCTGGATTGTGACCGGCGACGTTCCATGGTGCCGGGTGAAGATGGCCTCCCCATGGCGGGCTTGTCCAATGATTGAACAACCCGCACCGGCGGTGCCGGGGGTTGAGGCAGCTCGGGCTCCGTCAAGGCAAGCCTTCATGCTGTGGAGAAGGTCTCCGGCGTGGAGGGCACGACAAGCTCGACCACGGCATGTGCCAGGGAGCTGATAGGCACCGGACTCGGCGGCTCTTGTGAGACCGGAATCAACGGTGCAGAAGTCTTCGGTGCCGCGGCAGTTGGCGGTGCCAGGCAGTCCAACTTAGTTGTACGCTCTGACTGCGGCGTACATACAAGGGCCACAGGAGTCTTATGCCTCTTGCTCCTTGGGGAGAGAGAGCAGTGCCGGGCAGGAGCTTGGGCCGGTGAAGGCTGGTGTCGAGGAGCCTTCACTGTAGTCGTTCGCTCCGGTGCGGAGGAGGCACTTGTCCCTGGTGCCGTAATCGGTGCCGAAGATGGAGGAGTTACAGCAGCCTCCATCAAAAGTTGCTTCAAGCGAATGTCCCCTTCCTTTTTTGTCCGGGACTTGAAAGCCTTGCAAATTCGGCACTTATCCGCGAGGCGGGATTCGCCCAAGCACTTTAAACAGGAGTCGTGAGGATCTCCTGTGGGCATCGGCCTATGACAGGCTGCGCACAGTTTGAAGCCCGGTGAACCGGGCATGGGCCCCGGTACCGGGTGAGGAGAAGGGGCTAACCTCTGATCCTCTAACTATATACAGTAACTATTACAAGAACTACTAAAACAGAACTAACTAGAACTATAGAAAATCGAACTATATACACAATAACTATATAAACGAGCGAATAGCTAGGGAGGTGGAGATCAGCTAAGCCGCGCTCCACTGTTCCAATGACCAACACGGGCGGTAAGAAGGAACTGAGGGATGGATGGGCCAGCAGGGGTATATATCAGGCACCATAGTGGCGCCACTCCAGGGGGCGCCCTGCCGGGTCACCGAGTTTTGCTAGGGTAAAAATCTTCCGACGAACGTGCACGCGGCGCATGCACACCTAACTGGAATGGATATGAGCAAGCACTCGAAGAAGAATGGCAGCTGCTAGCTGGGCACCCAGCTCCAAAGGCAGCGCCCTGCCACCAGCAGTGCAGAAATAAGGTTGGCAATACCATGCCATGCCACCCTTATTTCTGTGCTGCTCTTGGCAGCAGCCAGCACTCTCTGGCCGCCCAGCTCTGAAGGCAGGGCCACCATACGTAGCAGCGCAAAAGTAAGAGTGGCAATGCCATGACTCCCCCCCCACACACTACAATAAACTTGCGACCCCCCTGCAACTCTCTTTTGGGTCAGGACCCCTACAGTTACAACACCATGGAATTTCTAATTTAAATATCGGAACTCATGAAATTAACTATTTTTAAAATCCTTTGACTGTGAAATTGACCAGAATGGACTATGGTGGCCTTAGGCATCAGTTTAGTAAATGGCTCTGCTTGCTCTCTCGCTCTCCTTTGCTCAGCCAGCCCCCTTCATTTCCTACTCTGCCGAGATCAGGTCTCCAGGAAATTGGAGCGGGATGGGAAGAGAGAGAGTAGGGTGTGCTAATTGCCAGCATCCGCTCAGCAGACTACAGTCTCAGCTCCAAGGAGGTCTAGGGCACTGGCTGGTGCCAGTGGCAATGTGCTAACACTCTGCAGCATCAGGCCACCCTGGGCCGGCTCAGATCTTGCAGGGATGTGAGGAAGGCAGCTGGTCTTGTTTTACCACTGGCCCCCCATGTACTCCGGCACATGGATGCAGAGTGAAGGATCAGCTAGAGCCTGGAATACAACATGCCTGGGAGCCAGGCAAATTTCCTCCACAGGGCAGCCAATGCATTTCAGTCCTCAAGGCTAGCATCCCCTGCAAATCCCCTCTTGTGCTTTGGCAGAGCTTAACGGGGAGCCCTCAGGCCTGACTCAAAGCCCACCCCCCAGACTTTTCTTCAGCATAGACTGCTGGTCCTGCCAGTTTGCATTGTGAATTTTGCTGTGTGTAAAGAGGGATCACTGAGCCACCCCAGACTCAGTCACTAGTTACCAACGGTGGGATGTGAACCCAGGTCTCCCATGGCGAAAGGTTTTTCAGTGTTTATACCAAATGGGGGACAAGTGGTGACTTTCCTAGTGTTCCCTGGGAATTTTCCAGCCTTGATTTCCCATCTCACAGCTCTTACCTACAGTGTTAGTGGTGAATGGATCCAAAGCCACCAACCTCCACGCAGGATGTTTTTTCTTTGTAGCTTGGTGTTGAACGAACAACCCTTCCCTTTTTCAATGGGCACATGCATTTCCTCTCCATGTCTTGGTTCCAGCAGGACTGGATCTGCAGTACCAAGACACTGCAAGGAGCTTCCAACCCGGTTGTGCAGACCCATTGTTGTTTGGATTACTCAGCAAGACAGCCCCACATCTGGCTGCTAAGCCCAGACAACCCACCCAACAGGCTCAGGTTCCAGTCTACCCCCAATGCAGTTCCCTGTCAAAGTGCAAGATGAAGGATACCAGAGCGGTCATGCTCCCAGCTAGAGCAGCCTGGACACCAGAAGTAGGGACAGATAACAGCAGTGTTTAAATAATATATTGGGTAAATACTTGGCCAGCTGTACTCAACAGCTGGATGAAGGAGACATTGCTGCCTGCTCCTGTACACCTGCTGGATAGAATGGAGGCTGCGTCTAGAGGAGGTGGGGTCCATTACCCCACCACACCATGCTGCCAAAAGGCCAGAGGCAAGTCTGATGTTGAATAAACTTGTTCTTTCTGAGATCTAGCAGCTCCTCATCAGACCAGATACGGCTTCATTCACTAACCAGCTAGCCAGATATTGTTACAAGCATTACATAACATCACTGAGATCAGTTCTCCAGGCCAGGCCACTTGGCAAGTGAGAGCTGATAAATCCTTTCCTACAGCACTGCTGAATTCGGTCCCATTTTCTCCACTGATACCTGGCCTCCAGCTCCCTTTCTCTGCCTCCTGCCCCCTTCCCTCAGATTGGGGAGTTAGGCCCCTGCTCCTCTTTCAAGAGGCCAGTAGTACCCCACCTTTGAAAGCAGACCATGTTTGGCTCTGTCTGGAATCCCCCAGAATGGGTGTGATGCTATTAGTTAGGCGTGTTGCCATCTCAGCATGGGAAGGTTTGCATTATTTTTAGCTTGGAGGGCTGTTAACTTTCCAGCTGCTACACTGTTATTTTTGGTAAGTGTCCTTTGAACTGAAGAACAGTTTTCTTTCTCTGGGCTGCTTCCCAGCTAATTAGCCCCATCTCTAAGACAGGCCTTTATTTAACGAGTAACTCCAGAAACAGGAACCTGTGGTTTTGGTAACTCATCTGGCAGCCAGCTGGAAACCCTATCCTCTCTCTGCTCCAGTGGTTCCTACTCCTTCGCTCTCCTGGTCTAGAAAGGCAGCTGTTTCCACAGGTCCCTCAGATAATCCACATGGCACTCAGCTCTGTCTACATCGCACAAGTGACAATGTATGAGCCACTTCCTCCACTCAGTGGCTCTACCCAAGTGCCACAAGAACTGGCCATAGAAATAGGAGTCAGAGCCTTCTCATGCCAGGCACTGAAACCACTATGGGTTCTTCCCCTAGGGCAGGAAAGAGTCTCCATTGGAGATGGACGGAAAAGCCACCACTGTCTCCCACAAAATGGGATTATGTGCACACAACTCACCTGCACAGCCCCAACACAGAGAATTAGGGAGAAAATGGCTGCAGCTCCAGAATCCATCTCAACACAAGAGAGCGTACAAGGATGAGAGAGGGGTACAAGAATGTAACATTACAACATGTGAGAGGATAACCAATATCAGTTGTGGGACAACCAAGATCAAGGTCAGCAGACATGATTCAAGAGACCAGCTTGCTGGCTTATTTGCATCTATATTACAGATAGAAGAATTAGAGCAAACAGGAGAACTACACCTTTTTGGTTTCACCCAAATGTAATTTCTCCTCAAAACTAGAGATGAGTCAAGGGGCCAATTGGTGCAGACTTTAGAGTAGTCAAACTCCAGGATTAAAGTCTGCCCACGTTTAGACCTGATTCTCTCCCCTCACTCCAATCTCTAATCAGCGTTTTCCTGTCTTCCCTTCCCCAGTGGGACAGACTTACCACTCAGCATCATTGCCTCAGTGTCCCCTTACACCAGCTAGTGGCCTGCAGTCTCCTGGGTGGTTTGGGGTTCAGACCTCCAGAACAAATCTCAAACACTTCCTTCTCCTCCCAACAGGGTCAGCTCCAGGCACCTAAGTAGGTGCTTGGGGCAGCATGTCTGGCTCTTCGGTGGCGGGTCCCTCTGGGAGGAAAGGACCTGCTGCCGAATTGCTGCCAAAGTGCCACCGATTGCAGCTTTGGGGCAGCAAAAACACTGGTGTCAGCCCTGCCTCCCAGAGGAAACAAAATGTTCAACAAGGTTTCACCCCAAGGACACTGGGAATACCCATCTGAGCCTCCTAAATAAGGTGCAGGTGTTATCTGAGGCCTCAGCCACTGTACAGGGCTCTTCTTTTTCACTTCACCCCTCCTTGCAGTCTGTCAACACCCTGTCCCAAGCCCCTTTCCATCAACCCCACCTCACTGTTTTCCAACCTAACCACCATAAAAGCTTTCCCCACATCTTACCCTGAATGCACTCCAACTGACCACAGGGCTTGCCTTTTATACAGCCCTGCACACGCCTGACCTCAGTCACCTGACTCCAGGCTACAATTCCCAGCATCCCTTTGGACTACATTTCCCAGCATTCCATCACTTTAAAGGGCCACACCCCAATACTATTTGGGCTAGCGTGTGTCCACCACCCTTTGCTTTTCAAAGGGCTCAGCACACTCTGGTACGCCTAGCAGTGCTGATGGGTCAGGGATTTGTGCGCCATCAGCTGCTCTAACTGTCCTGTTTCTCCAGGCCCCAGATTAATGCCATGGTATCACCACCCAACACTGGTGACATCATTGTCACAGCCCTGGTGAAGTCAACTGGGGGCTGTGACATCATGGAATAAATGAGGCAGGAAGAGGGGCTCAGCTGATTGACCAGCTTCTGTGCACAAACATCCTGGGGACCAGCTGGCAGGGCGCTAGGAATGCCAGGGAAGAGACAGCGCTGCTCGCTGCGGTTTAGCAAACTAGGAGAGCCAGTGAAGTCCCCAATAGGGCAGCTGCAGTTCTCCAAGTCTGAGGTCACTCAGTATCTGGAGAACTCTTCCCTAGCCCACCTCTCAAACCACCCTCACTGGAAGCGGAGGGAGCAAAGCCTGTCCCACCCACTCCACATGGGCTAGAGGGACATTACAGCAGCAGCATCCTCAGGCGACTGACACTCCAGGGCATGTAACTACTCCACCCTGCCCTGCACAGAAAGAGGGGAGGACAGGACCATTGGCTGGGGGTTAGCTGGCCTGTCCATCCATCGCACTGCTGAGACCCTCCATAAAGGGTCTGCTAGTGATGGGGGTGGGGGGAAAGACCACTCCCATTGAAGGCCAATCCTCATCCCCTACATAGGGGTCTGAGCATGGGTCTCAGAAACATAGGGATAGGGGTGGAGGGAATCTCCCTCTACCTCCTGGTTACCATTACATGGAGAGGCTGCTACTCCTGCCCCAAGGAAAGGGCACATCTCATTCTCCTTACGAGAGGGAGCTGTTGTCTCCTGCCAGGACTGAAGAGACCCTCCCCAGACCTCCTACATCAGTGCCTTCAGAGTCAGGTACTCGTGCCCCGGGCCCTGATTTCCCCACCCTGTACTGCCGATACCCACTGCCTGCTCCTTCTCTATCTCCCACTACTCCCCTCTCCCATTGGCCTTCCTCAGGGCTCTAACCTCAGCCTCCTCTCTCCCCGCCTCATGTGACCTCATCCGCGTCCACAGCTACCACCTACATGGTGCTGGCTCCTCTCCCCTCCCCTCCCCTTGCCATATCTCCAGTGTCTCCAACTGGCTGTTCCCCTTCCACCTGAAATGCACAACAGCAAATCCTGACCTCCCCTTCACTACTCAAGCCCTCTCCACTCCACTCCACTCCACTCTCATTGACAGTCTCACTCAGTGATCCAAGATAGCAACCTCTGTGTCTAACCTGACTCCTAACTGGCACTAGGAAATTGCTCCTTGTGGGCCCGCCAGTCCACCTTCCTCAGCCATTGGCTTCTATCCAGGGGCACAGTCTGGGTGCCCAGCAAAGACCCTCTGTCCTGGGAGAAGGGAAGGGAAGTTCAGACTCGGCGCACTACACTTCTCATCTCACCTGATTTCAGTTTCAGCCGTGCCTGGCAAGCGACTCCACCGGCTGCTGTGTGTGTTGAGTGGAGTGGATCACAGACAGCAGGATGACAGGGCCAGGGGCTGCTCTGGGATATTTGCATGCATGTGTAATGGGGGACTAGTAAAGTAGCTTTCTCCCCAGGATTGGACCCACACACTGCCTTGCTTTGCTCAGATATGTGCCCTACTGTGCCCCAGGCTTTTTGCTAGCTGGATTTGCTCTTGCTAATGCCTGGGCCATGGCTCATCTTTGTACAGGTGCCTATGGACACATACAAACAGACTGCTAAGAAACAGACTGCCCAGGAATTTGGAAGGGTTAGCAACTCTCATGCTTCAGAGACCACCCTCATCTCAGAGAGGGTCAGGAAGGAGATTTCCCATCCCAACCAGTTAGTCCATAACTGCTCACTTCAAGGTATCTTTCTTCCTCCTCTGAAATGGATGAGGTTGGCCCCCTGGCCTGTCCCGGCCAGGCAACTCCTCCACTATACTCCTTGGACTGTGTTTCCCTGCTAACTCGCTGCCTCTTTAAAAAAGTCTCACCCAGCCAAACGGGCAGCAGAAACAATACTGCAGAACTTGGCTGACCAATCACAGAGCAAGGAGTTTGCGAACAACCCAGAGCTGGATTGTTGTTCCCCAAACCCATTTAAATAACCTGTCTGCTTTGGGGTGGGGAGGGAAAATCCTGGCTGCATGAATGGCAATGGCAAAACTCACATTAACTTCCCTGGGGCCAGCCTTCCTCCTGTGAGTTACTTCAGGGAGAACAATGGGCCATTATCTGGAGCAGCGAAAGCCAGCTAGGAAAAGTCTCCTCATTCTGCAGTGCACAGAGACAGTCCCAGCGCTGAATGCATCCAATGCCTCACAAGCGGGAAGCAGCTGAGCTATTTCCATCCCTGCTCCAGCCCTTCCCCAGATGGCCCTGTCGTTGTGTGTGTTCGGGTCAGTCACTCAGCAGGTGCAATTAGATCTAGCTGAGTTTTAGAATAAAGTGCAAAAATCCCCTGGCTCATTGTAAGACACTTCCCTTGGGCCATAAGAACCTTGTCTTCCACAGGCCGAAGGGAAATATACAGCTGAGTCTGGGGGGCTGATAGCACATACAAACGCAAAGCCAGCAGCCAGGAGTGGGGCCAGAGCTATGTGCGCCCCTCACATCTGGAACAGTGGCGCTTACTGACGAGTAACTGTGCAACAAGACACATCAAACCCAAGCCCCACCTTGGAATGAGCCAGTGAGGCTCCTTGCACCTCTGTTACCCAGGCCCCTAGAGCTGCCAACTTGGGGAGAGGGTGGGGGGGAGGATTTCTAGATACATGGCGCCACCTAGTGCATGGTCATGCCTGACACCACAAGCGCCCCAGAAGCCGGTTCAGCTGTTGTGTGTGGGGTTTGACCTATAAATCCCTGACTGGTTTGAGCCTGGGTAGCTGAGAGATGCCTCTCTCCAGGTGCCAGCCCTGGGTCAGCTCCCCTTGGAGAAAGTGCCTGCGCTAATAGCTTCCAGAGGGAGACAGCTGGTGGCAGGGAATATTCCCAGGAGGGGCCTTGACCCTGAATCACCTCCCCTTTGGTCTAGCAGGGGGAGATTTTGCTGAGCTTTAGGACACAATCCAGATTAGCCATGATCCTGGGCTTTGGATGAGGGCTGGGGAGTGCTTGGATGAGGGCGGGTGGGTTGGGGAAGGCATCATAACAAGTCCCTTAGGGCGGGTGGGTTGGGGAAGGCATCATAACAAGTCCCTTAGTTTCATATTCTGGCATGAGCAGCTATGGAGTGATGGGATGGGCAGCTGGCGAGGCAGCAGCTTTGCCCCTCATATGAATTTAGCACCACTCAAGGAAACACCTGCCAAAGGTTATGCTACAGCCGCACAGCGTAATGGAGTTGCTGCCTGTATCGACAGAAGGAGGTTTTGCCATCCACACAATTAATAGCAGTAGTAGCTAAAGCAATGGAAGAATTTGTCTGGCGACCTAGCAGCGGCTACGCTGGGTGTTGGGTTGGGCTAACTGTGATGCACACAGGCAGGAAATTTTTCACCTCCCTGAACCATGTAGCCAAGTCGAGCTAATTTTTAGATGTAGACCAGGCCAAAGCGTGGCCCACATAAATGTCATCATTAGGCTATCACTGCGAAAGCAAAGGTTACCAGGAGGATAAGGCCTGAGTGCTACCTAGTGGTGCCTCTGGGCCATCAAAGGCATTTGATTCCAATCCAGCGTGTTGGAGGAGTTGTGTGCCCCATGCTAGAGCCTGGAAAGGCTCTACAGTTGCATGGAACAGCAGGATGCTACTAGACAAATACTGGCAGGACCAGTTGGAAGGGAACTGGGTGCAGACATCAGCAGGAGCACTGTCATTCAGGCTGCATGAGGCAGCTTTCGATTTGGAGGGCAGCAGCCACTGGCAGATGAGTGCAGTGCTCACACAATCACCCGTCCTCTGGAAGAGATCGGCCAGGTCAGAGACTCCTTGGATCAAGCTTCTCTTTCCTTTGGGGAAAACTAAGGCCCCTCTGACTAACTCTATATTAGTGGCCACCATGTACCCAGAAGGTGAGCTGGGCGCAGGAGCAGGAGCAAGTCATGCCACATGCTTGCTCCCACTTCCCACACCACACCTGGCTGAGGTGAGCTAGCTGAGAGCCATGGGGATTCGTACCACAGGTAAGGTGCTGGCTCACACCCCCACTGTGGGGGGCTCCAAGAGAGGCAGCGTGGCCTAGTGGATAGAACAGTAGATTAGGACTCACTCGATCTGGGCTCTGACACTGACCTGTCATGTGAACTTACCTCCCTCTCTCTGGGCTTCTGTTTGCTTTGCCACCCTCATTTCTTTAGAGAGCAAGCGCTTTAGGGCAGTGCCCATCGCTCACCATGAGTCTGTACAGCACCTAGCACAATGGAGCCTGTGCTTGGCTGGAGCCTCTAAGCATGGCTGCTGTGTTCTGTTCCCCTCACATCTAGCCCGCTAGCTTTCTCCTACCCATGGCCCTGATGGCCAAGTGCTGCTTTGACTTTCCAGCCCAGTGTCCCAGGGTGATTCACCCATGTCTCACCGGCCAGCTGCAGTTCACAGCCTGGCAGCAGAGGCTGGAATCTGCTGACAAACTTGCTCAGCTGGCCTGTGGCTGCGCCACTCCCCTGCCTCGCCAGCTTCCCCTGGAGCCAGTGAGGCCTTTCACTAGCGGCTCGTCAGTTGCCGTGGGATTGGTTGTTGCCTACCAGGCTAACAATTCACCTACCACCACCAGTCCCTTTATCTCATTCCCAGGTGCTCACCTGCTCTCCGTGGCCTGGCACTAGTTAGGGCAAGGTCTCCATGAAATGAGTGCTGGGTGCTCCAGCCTGCGGTGACCTGAGGCTGGGTCCATTGGCGAGAGCCAGGCAAGTGTCATTATTTGCTTGCCCTTTTTGCCCCTACCCTCTATCCCTCTGCCCCATTGATGCAGGGTACAGAAAGGGGTCTAGCAGGGGCACGGCTTGGCAACACTTCCACCGTGATGTTGGGGCAGGGGCTACAGCTCGCATCCTCTGACCATGTCGGCTTCCCTGCACTAACTACGCCAGCATCACTGCCCCCATCCTTTCCTGCCTAGTCCTGGCTTTGTACCTCTTCCTTGCTGTCCCCTGTGCCTGGCATGGCATCCCAGTCCACCAGGCACCTACTCTCTGCATTGACCCACCTCCAAAGCTGTAGGGAGGAAATGGAAAAGGAGCCTTGGTTACAGGCAGCTCGAGTGTCACGTTTCCTCTGCCAGCCAGAAGGAATGTCCTCGTTTGGCACGCTGAGCGTGGCATTTTCCAAAAGGCAGGCAGACCCCGCAAGAGGCTGCTGCCAACATGAGGCTCTCTAGGTACTCAGCTCCCAAGGGGAGTTCAGGCCCGGTAGGCAGAAAACATCCTCTTCTCCCTGCCTCTTACACAGCATTGCCAGCTGCTCAGATTCTGCAGCCATGACTTAGGCCAGGTGGCTGGCGCTGCAAGAGTGAATCCAGCTCTCCCCAAAGCCCTCCCTGTTCTGGCTCCGCAGCCCTAGTGCATCCTTCAGGCCATGGGCTCTGGTTCTGCTGCTCCCAGAGGCACAGGGTGCAGAGCTGTTAGACACAACGGGACACTCCACCTGCTCAGAGACTCTCCTGCAGGGAAGGGTCTGGCACTCCTTTCCAATCCCCTACACTCTTCCTATTTCAGGGACTCCACACCCCAGGCCGAAGGGCCAGTGGCTCAGCACCAGCTGGTGGCACAACGCCACCGGCAGTCACCCCATGGGCTGAGCTGGCTAATGGGACCGTGTAGGCCAGAGCTCCAGGAACAATAATAAAGCCCCTACATACAGAGATATAGGAGAAGCAGCACTCCGCGAATAGTTGCTCTTGCAGGACCCATTCCGGAGCTTTAGTCCAGGGCGAGCCTGCCAAGTTCAGGGGTTGTCAGCCTGACATACAGACTGATCCAGCAGCTTGGGGCTAGTGCTGTGTTAGTGCCCTGGGCTGCACTGCTACGCTCTGCAGGACACAGATACCCAGGCAAGGTTTAGACACTTTGTATGACAAGTGTAAAAGCTCTGGAGCTGGTAATGCCACATCATTTCTCCTCTAGCTCAAGCTCGGCTTAGGGTCCAAAGCTGAGAGGTCTAGTCTTGCTGCCCACAAGCTACTCAGGTAATGACTTAGTGTGCTCAGGCCCCCATTTCCACCTAGCCAAATCCCCAAATTTGGGTGTCTCATATTCTCTCCCTCCAGCTGTATTTAGGCACCTAAATAACCTGCTTGCTGCACTGCCTCAGGGATTTAGCTGCCTAACTTGAGGCTCATGCATCTGAGGAAGTGTCAGCAAAGGGTCTGGTACTTGTCAGAATGGCACGTCCAGTAACACTGAGAGCATTTCATGCTGAAGCTCCAGGACACAAAGGGGTCAGGAAGAAATCCTTAGCCTTGGGTAGAGCACTGAAGAGCTGGAGCCTCCAAAGCACCCAGCACGGAGCAGTGGAAAAGACATCATCTCAGGATGGGACAGTTCAGGGCAGTGGGGGAAGACACTGACCCAATGATGTCCCCGGGTGTAGCAATTCTTATGGTGCAACAAGGCATGAAGTTGACCCCAGAGCAGCTATATGGGAGGCTGATGTAATGGGGGAAGAGCGCATTGGGGATGGATTTCAAGATCAGACAGACAGATGGGGAGAGGCCAGCCCAGGAGTTACCACACCCTTGGCTGTTCTTTCCAATCAAAAGGCTTTAATTAGTAAAATCACAAGCACCGTGGAGACACACACTGACAGCTGGCACCTTTGGCACAAGGTCAGCAAAGAACTGGACCTGATCCCGCAGTTCAAACAACTGGAGTTAATGCTGGGGTGGGGGAGCTTGGGTGGGCAACTCCCCGCCCCACAGATGAGGAACAACCTCTGCAGGCCCACCACTTTCCCCAGACCCTGCAAAGGAGCTGCTCTGCATCAGCCCACCGTAACCACTGGGCAATCGGCTGGCAGCCTGCTCCTTGGAATCTGTCCCATCCCCCAACAGGATGTCAACCTCCCTATGCCCAGTCATCCACCAGGCAGAGGCCTGGCCTGGTACATCAGGGTTTCTCTCACTCCATGACTGGCTCACAGAGGGGCAACAGGGTGCTGCAGGTAGGTGGGCAATGGTGACACATTGTCCTTGAGCATCAATCCCCTGCTGGTAGCCACCAGCCCCCGACTGCAGCAAGCTCCCGCCTGGGTGATGATGCCAGGGCCGCCCAGAGGAGGGAGCATGTGGGACAATTTGCCCCAGGCCCCGCAGGGGCCCTGAGAGCCCTGGCGGGCCGGGTCTTTTGCGGCATTTCAGTGGCAGGGGGCCCTTCAGTGCTAACAAAGACACAGAGCAACTGACGGGCCCCCCACCGCCGAAATGCCCCACAAGCCCTGGCCTAGCAGTGGTCCAGGTCTTTGGCGGCAGGGGGCCCTTCAGTGCTGCCGAAGATGCGGAGCGACTGAAGGGCCCCCTGCCGCCAAAATGCCGCCGGAAACCTGGACCGCCGCTGGGTGAGTACAAGTGCCGCAGCTCCCTCGCTTTGCCCCAGGCCCCCTGAATCCTCTGGGCGGCCCTGAATGGGGCTGCAGCCAGAGAGCTGGAGCTGGGGAATGGGGATCGGGAACATGACTCCCCCCTGAGGCTTTCTGATGTGCTAGAAGACACTTCTCCACCCCCCGAGATGGGGCCAGTCCTCCGGCCTGAGACTCCAGGGTGCCACACACAGCAGCCCAGCCAGGCATGTGCTCTGATTTGCATTCACCAATTCAGTGTGATTCATTAAGACAGCAATTAAACCCTCCTTGCTGGGCAGTGACAGTCTGGGGCACTCCGGAGGAAGTGCCATCCCAGCTGCTTTCCTGCCCCAGGGAATGAAAATTCATAGCATGGTCACACAGACAGGGGACTTGGGCACCCTCTCCCCCCATGGCCCTGCTGCTAGCCCCAGTATGGCTGGGAAACACCGACCCCTGCTGAGACAGACCTGCCACTGCCAGCTCAGAGCTGATTCCTGCCTGGAGCTTTCGCAGCAATTGGCTTTAGCCTCAACCCATCTTTGCTGGGCAGTGACAGTTTGGGGCACTCGGGAGGAGGTGCTATCCCAGCTGCTTTCCTGCAACCCCCCACCCCACGCACCCAGTGGTTTAATGAGAGTAGGCAGCAGGTACAAAGCATTGCCCAGCCAATGCTCTTAGAGCAGCATGCCAGGAGCTCGGGGGGTATGATCACCTGGGGAATGGAGGCACACAGAGTTCAGCTGACTCATTCAAGGTCACACAGGCAGTCTGGGCTAGATCCAGAAGTGGAACCCGGATCTCCCAAGCCCAGTCCAGTGCTTTATCCACTAGCTCACCTTGCTTTCAATGCCTACACATACCCACAGATACACCTGCTTCCAGATCCTCGCCCTGCCTGGGGCAAGTGGTGATGCTTAGCCCCAGGAGCAGGGAGAGCCGCTAGGCAGCCAGGGAGAGCCAAGGGGGCCCAAGGGAGGCGCAGGATGCCCAGGGAGTGCCCCATGGCCCTGGCCCATCCCTGGAGGCAGCTCTGCA
This sequence comes from Gopherus evgoodei, assembly GCF_007399415.2. Lineage (NCBI taxonomy): Eukaryota > Metazoa > Chordata > Testudines > Testudinidae > Gopherus > Gopherus evgoodei. The sequence continues at coordinate 83,540,618 of NC_044328.1, forward strand.
GAGATCTGGGGCTGGGAGCAGAAGGGAGAGAGGCTCTGGGGCCTTGGAGAGGTTGGGATGGATAGAGCAACCCTCCCCCCACACTGCATAGACCCCAGGACCCAGACATAGGCCTGTTGAGAAGGGAGGGCTTCCATTGCTGCTGCAATGTGATGAGGGGGTAAATTCCTGGCAGGGGCACAGGGCACTCGAGATGTATTCCCCACCCCCAGTGCAAGCAATGGGAGAAAGCCTGGCATGTTGTGCCCCCAGGGGCAGCCTCCCCCTTAGCTTGCAGAGCCATGGGCTGGAAGTTGGACACCAGGTATAATTCCATAGGGCCCCCTGAATGGGTTCAGCGGACCTGGAGCACAGGAAGAGACACAAGCTGCCTCTTCCCTCAGACACAGCCGATGCCTGCCCCCCTAGGCTGGCACAGCTGGGTGATTCTGCACATGGCGCTGCCACCAAGGAACCCTGGAGTCCTGCCCACTGCCCGTCCTGCCCACCCCCAAGCAGCTGTTTCTTACCCCAGCCCCTGCATGTCCATTGCCCCCTGCCCCCATGCATTTTCACTCCCCATCTCTCGTTCTGGTATCCCCCACCCCTCGCTGTGCCCCTCAGCCCTCCACTGGCAGAGGGGGGACGCTGGCCAAGGAGGTGAGGAGGCAGGCGTAGATCTCGATGCCCCGCAGGAAAACCTGCTCGTTGAGGTACTCGTTGTGGTCGTGCAGCAGTACCGGGGTGTGGTTCATGGGGGAGAAGCCGAGGGCCGGGTGACCAGCCTGCAAAGCAGTGAAAGGGGAAGTCACTGCCACCACACAGAGCCTAGCGGCGGTATCAAACTACATGGAGTCCAAGGAGGGGGAAACCAGTGGGGGGTGGGGCTGGACTGAGCCACCTGCAAACAGGAGATCACACTGTGTTTTCCCCACCCCCACTGACATTCAACCCTGTGTAGTGCCCCCTCCTGGCCAGCCCTGGCATTACCGCATTCCCATCCTTCACTGTCCCTGGCCCTTGTCCCATGCTGGCCTGAACTGCTGGGGACCGTGCCAGAGTCTGCAGTGGGAGGTCTGGCTCATTCCAGCACGGGGGACTCCCATGCAGCAGGGCAGAGGTGGACAGCAATCTTCTCTTTTACCAGGTTGGCACTACCCACACCCCACATTCTCACAGCTGAGAAAGCAGCCTCCCCTCAACCATCCCTTGGCTCCTTCCCAGCCCCACTGCCTCAATACCTCCATCCCCATATATCTGAGACTATCCTAGCTGAAGCCCCCAAAGACGCTGTTTCTTTAAGAAGAAACAATGTTTGTAGTGAGCTGGGCACAAGACACTACTGTAATACAGTTAACCAATGGGAAGGATAATAATACAGCACATTTACAGAGCAGCACTAGCCGGAGACTCTCAAAGCACTTCCTGACAGCAGGTCAGTTCCCATTTTACAGGTGGGAAAACTGAGGCACTGGGGCGTAACCTGCTCTAAGAATTGGTGGCAGGAGCACGAATAAACCCAGAAGTCCTGACTCTCATGCCCACGCCAAGGCCATCCCCACTAGAAAACAGAGCAGACTCAGACACCAGTTAAATTAAGACAGAGAGCAAGAGCAAGAAAAAGGGGGGAGGGAGAGAGGCCAGAGGAGGGGATGGGAGAACCAGGGAAACCCAGCCAGAACCTGCAGGACAGGCAGTAGGCAGGGAAGAAAGCAGAACAGGGGGAGGTACCAGCACTCACTGCTCGGATAAAGCGGCTGTCAGTTGCGGCTGGAAAGATCTCACACTTCAACGTCATGTGCCTGCCAACAGAGACAGAGACCGGGTGAGCCATGCCCCCACAGTGCGGCTATTCTCTCTCCGCCACGGGGAGCCAGGGCCTGGTGGGGAGGCAGGGACGGAGGGCACCTCCATGTGGCAGAGCTGGGGAGGGCCATGTTAGCTTGTCCCTGCACCCCAGGCCTGGCTGAGAGGCATCCGCTTTTGCAGAGCTTCCAAGCCCCTAGGTGAGCGCAGCCTGCCGGCACTGTGCCAGCAGCGTGGCTGGAGGGATAGCCATTTGTCACAGAACCATAGAATATCAGGGTTGGAAGGGACCTCAGGAGGTCATCTAGTCCAACCCCCTGCTCAAAGCAGGACCAATCCCCAACTAAATCATCCCAGCCAGGGTTTTGTCAAGCCTGACCTTAAAAACCTCTAAGGAAAGAGATTCCACCACCTCCCTAGGTAATTCATTCCAGTGCTTCACCACCCTCCTAGTGAAATAGTGTTTCCTAGTATCAGAGGGGTAGCGGTGTTAGTCTGGATCTGTAAAAGCAGCAAAGAATCCTGTGGCACCTTATAGACTAACAGACGTTTTGGATCATGAGCTTGCATGGGTGAATACTCACTTCGTCAGATGCATGTAGTGGAAATTTCCAGGGGCAGGTATATATATATGCAAGCAAGTTAGAGATAATGAGGTTAGTTCAATCAGGGAGGATGAGGCCCTGTTTAGGCAGTTGAAGTATGAAAACCAAGGGAGGAGAAACTGGTTCTGTAATTGGCAAGCCATTCACAGTCTTTGTTTAATCCTGAGCTGATGGTGTCAAATTTGCAGATGAACTGAAGCTCAGCAGTTTCTCTTTGAAGTCTGGCCCTGAAGTTTTTTTGCTGCAGGATGGCCACCTTAAGGTCTGCTATAGTGTGGCCAGGGAGGTTGAAGTGTTCTCCTACAGGATTTTGTATATTGCCATTCCTCATATCTGATTTGTGTCCATTTATCCTTTTCCGTAGAGACGGTCCAGTTTGGCCGATGTACATAGCAGAGGGGCATTGCTGGCATATGATGGCGTATATTACATTGGTGGACATGCAGGTGAATGAACCGGTGATGGTGTGGCTGATCTGGTTAGGTCCTGTGATGGTGTCGCTGGTGTAGATATGTGGGCAGAGTTGGCATCGAGGTTTGTTGCATGGATTGATTCCTGAGCTAGAGTTACTATTGTGCGGTGTGCAGTTACTGGTGAGAATATATTTCAGGTTGGCAGGTTGTCTGTGGGCGAGGACTGGCCTGCCACCCAAGGCCTGTGAAAGTGTGGGATCATTATCCAGGATGGGTTGTAGATCCCTGATGATGCGTTGGAGACTCTGAGGGTATGTTGATTTGTTCCAGTGTTAGTGTAGGGAGTGTCCTGAGTAGATGGTGCAGTTTCTTAGTGTATTCCTCAGTGGGATCTGAGGGAAGTGGCCTGTAGAATTTGGTATTGGAGAGTTGTCTGGCAGCCTCCTTTTGGTAGTCAGACCTGTCCACGATGACAACAGCACCTCCTTTATCAGCCTCTTTGATAAAGGAGGTACTGTTGATAAACTGCACCATCTACTCAGGACACTCCCTACAGTAACACTGGAACAAATCAACATACCCTCAGAGCCCCGACCAGGGTTATTCTATCTACTACCCAAGATACACAAACCCGGAAATCCTGGACGCCCCATCATCTCGGGCATTGGCACTCTCACTGAAGGACTGTCTGGATATGTGGAATCTCTGATCAGACCCTATGCCACCAGCACTCCCAGCTATCTCCGTGACACCACTGATTTCCTGAGGAAACTACAATGCATTGGTGACCTTCCAGAAAACACCATCCTAGCCACCATGGATGTAGAGGCTCTTTACATAAACATCCCACACACAGATGGAATACAAGCGGTCAGGAACAGTATCCCTGATGATGCCACAGCACAACTGGTTGCCGAGCTCTGTGCCTTTATCCTCACACACAACTATTTCAAATTTGATGACAATATATATCTTCAGATCAGTGGCACTGCTATGGGCACACGCATGGCCCCACAATATGCCAATATTTTTATGGCCGACCTGGAACAACGCTTCCTCAGCTCTCGTCCACTCACGCCCCTTCTCTACCTACGCTACATTGATGATATTTTCATCATCTGGACTCACAGGAAGGAGACTCTGGAAAAATTCCACCACGATTTCAACAGCTTCCACCCCACCATCAACCTCAGCCTGGACCAATCTACACAGGAGGTCCACTTCCTAGATACCACAATGCAAATAAGTGATGGTCACATTAACACCACCCTATACCGAAAACCTACTGACCGCTATGCCGACCTTCATGCCTCCAGCTTCCATCCCAGGCACACCACACGATCCATTGTCTACAGCCAAGCACTGAGGTACAACTGCATCTGCTCTAACCCCTGAAACAGAGACCAGCACCTACAAAATCTCCACCAAGCATTCTCAGAACTACAATACCCACATGAGGAAATAAGGAAACAGATCAACAGAGCCAGACGTGATACCCAGAAGCCTCCTACTGCAAAACAAATCCAAGAAAGAAACCAACAGGACTCCACTGGCCATCACATACAGTCCCCAGCTAAAAACCCTCCGACGCATCATCAGGGATCTACAACCCATCCTGGACAATGATCCCACACTTTCACAGGCCTTGGGTGGCAGGCCAGTCCTCGCCCACAGACAACCTGCCAACCTGAAACATATTCTCACCAGTAACTGCACACTGCACCATAGTAACTCTAGCTCAGGAACCAATCTATGCAACAAACCTCGATGCCAACTCTGCCCACATATCTACACCAGCGACACCATCACAGGACCTAACCAGATAAGCCACACCATCATCGGTTCATTCACCTGCACGTCCACCAATGTAATATACACCATCATATGCCAGCAATGCCCCTCTGCTATGTACATCGGCCAAACTGGACCGTCTCTACGGAAAAGGATAAATGGACACAAATCAGATATTAGGAATGGCAATATACAAAATCCTGTAGGAGAACACTTCAACCTCCCTGGCCACACTATAGCAGACCTTAAGGTGGCCATCCTGCAGCAAAAAAACTTCAGGGCCAGACTTCAAAGAGAAACTGCTGAGCTTCAGTTCATCTGCAAATTTGACACCATCAGCTCAGGATTAAACAAAGACTGTGAATGGCTTGCCAATTACAGAACCAGTTTCTCCTCCCTTGGTTTTCACACCTCAACTGCTAGAACAGGGCCTCATCCTCCCTGACTGAACTAACCTCATTATCTCTAGCTTGCTTGCATATATATACCTGCCCCTAGAAATTTCCACTACATGCATCTGACGAAGTGGGTATTCACTCACGAAAACTCATACTCCAAAACGTCTGTTAGTCTATAAGGTGCCACAGGATTCTTTGCTGCTTTTAGTGTTTCCTAATATCCAACCTAGACCTCTCAAACTGCAGCTTGAGACCATTGCTTCTTCTGTCATTTGCCACCATTGAGAACAGCCGAGCTCCATCCTTTGGAACCCCCCTTCAGGTAGCAGAAGGCTGTTATCAAATCCTCTCTCACTCCTCTCTTCTGCAGACTAAATAACTCCAGTTCCCTCAGCCTCTCCTCATAAGTCATGTGCCCCAGACCCCTAATGATTTTCATTGCCCTCCGCTGGACTCTCCAATTTGTCCACATCCTTTCTGTAGTGGGGGGCCCAAAACTGGATGCAATACCGTAGGTGTGGCCTCATCAGTGCTGAATAGAGAGGAATGATCACATCTCTCGGTCTGCTGGCAATGCCCCTACTATACAGCCCAATATGCCATTGGCTTTCTTGGCAACAAGGGCACACTGCTGACTCCTATCCAGCTTCTCATCCTCTGTAATCCCCAGGTCCTTTTCTGCATGAAAGTCGTACTCACATGTCTCTGCAGGCCCCACTAAATGCTTTCCACCATGGGTCAGACTCCTCGGTGCAGGTCACTGTCTGATCCATGTATTTCTACATCAAAGGAAAGAGGGGAGAGGGTTAAATCTTCCTCAGGCGGGGGGGAGTCGAAGGGGGAGGCTGGGGTGGCAGCAGAGCAAGGCGGGAGGGAAGCCGAGAGGCTTGGGGGCAGCGTGGGGCAGGAAGGTGTGGGTCCAGCAGGGACGGGCTGCATAGGGAGGGCATGGAGGTGCCCAGCCAAGTTACACACACCAAAGTAGATTTCAAGGGGAGGCTCCGAGCCCAGTTCCTCAGTTCCCTGCCATACCTGGTAAAACTTACAGGTGACACCCTCTCCAGCTGCCCGGCACCAGACTGTGAGCTGCTCCTCAAATGCCTGCAGGAGAGGGGGCAAACCAACGGGGCATGAGCGAGGTGGGGGGGGTGTCCTCTCTCAGGTCCATGCCATCAGTCCTTGTTCTGCCTCTCTGATGCCTCCCAGAATCCTTTGTGCCACTGGGACATTATGTTAGCAGCGAGTCAGCATCAGCTCTACACTTCTGGCGGACGCTGCTGGGGCGATGGCTTGCAGATCGAGATCTCCCCCAAACTGGGGGAATGTGAACCCCACCCCCTCCCTGGGGAAACGGGACCCCTGCCAGAGTGGGCACTGTACCTGCAAGTTGACAGTGGGCGGGATGCGGATGTCGAAGGCGGCAGACAGCTCCGAAGGTACCACATTGAAGGAGACGCCCCCGCTCAGCATAGTCATGTTGATGGAGGTGACGTCGCCCAGGGTGAGGTGCTCGTCACATTTCAATCTGCGGGGGGGCGGGGGGTGTCACACCCAGCGTCTGTGATCTGTGTCTGTTGGAGCCTTTCACCCCCAACCACTCCCGAAGGAAAGGACTCTGCACCCTGACCAAGGGGAGGGCGGAGCTAGGTCCAGAGATTTGCCTCGCCTGGGCTGGGGCCATCAATGTGACATCCATGTGCACTGACACATGGTGCCAGAACACACATGGGTCATTGGGACAGACACGCTCTCTGCCACGTGGTGGCAGGCCCTGGATCCTGCGCTCACAACAACGCTCCTTGTGTCCTCTGCCCGGATCTCAAAGCGCCCTACTGAGATCAGTGAATTAACCCTCACGCCCCACCCACTCTAGGAGGCAAGTCAGGATAATCACAACCATTTCCCAGATGGGAAAACTGAGGCACAGAGCAGTAATATGACTTGTCCCAGGACACAGAGGGAGCCTGTGGCACAGCAGAGGACAGAACCCAGGAGTCCTGAGTCCCAGGTCCATTTGTGCATCCCTAACCCATCCTCTGGAGCTAGGATGTCCACTTTCTCTCTGGGGACCAAAAGAGCCACAAGTTTCAAGCAGCACTGCCTCTTACCTCTGCTTCTCACTCTCTCTGAACTGCAGGAGGGAGGTGATCACTCTGTTCTGTGGTGGGAACAGGGGGTGTCAGTGTCCTGACCAGCGTATTATAGCTACATCTCGGCTCCCCCAGACGCCTGCACCCTCACGGCAAGCAGCTCTGCCCTTCACCCAGGGCTTCCCAGAAACAAACCAACCAGCTCCCACACAGGAGCCACAAGGGGCGCTCTGACTGGGAGAGGCTGGGGCTGACGTAGCCAGGAGCTCCCCGACACAGCCATGGCTCCTGCCCCACTCCCCATAGTGCCCCCTGCTGGCAGAGGCTGGGGTTGGAATGGCAGGGACCTCCCCTGCACCCGGGAACTCTCCACTATTCCCTCCTGGAGAGAAGCTGACCGTCTCTCCCTTGGTGCAAGAGGACTGCAATTCACTCTCTGTCACACTCACTTGCCCTTCCTGCTGAGAGGGCAGGTGGGTGAAGCCAGGGTGGGTGACACCGCAAGCCCCTCACCCCCCAGAAGAGGGCGCCCTCTCTTACCAACTTCTCAGCAGCCGTGTTCTCAATGAACTGGGATCCATGGCCTGGGTTCCCCTCACATTTGACTTTAATCCCTGCAAGTGCCGATGAGAGGGGGAGACGTGTTAAGAGAGAGGGGGGAGGGGGAGAGAGAGAGAGAGAGAGTGGGTGAGCCTGGCACCCAGACACCACATGATGGGTATGTTAGAAACGCGCAGACAGACAGACACAAAACGAGGGGACATGTCCTGGACCCTACTCACACCAGACGCACTTCTCCCCGTAGAACACAGTGAAGGCGTCCGTCGGGTTGGCCAGGCCTGAGGGAGGGACAGAGAAGACAAGTTGCTGTGGTGGATGGCAGCCAAGCAGCCACTGCCAGCTGCTGCCGTGGCAATGCAACAGAGGAGCCACTGGCTGCCATTTAGGACCTGGGGAGAATCTGCCCCAATCAGGCGCCATGAGTGCAGATGGCCCAGCCGCTCAACGTCCCTCACCCATGGGACAAGGTACTTGCCAAGACAGGGTGCGAGGCTGGACTCTGGGCTGAGGGGATGTGCCTACAAAGGACCCTCCTTTATCCCCACTACCAACTCTTCATGCCTCTCAGCACATCTACCGCCTAATGGCCAGGGGGCCAAGCTCATTTCTGCAGAGGGGCCAGCAGCCAAGGCACAGCTCAGTCCCTCCCTGCCTGCCCTCCCCTCGCACGGAGCACTCCCACTGGCTCCTCCACCATCACATCCAAGGAGACACACCTTCATCCAGGGTGAAGCCAACGTTGAGAGCCTGAAACTCGGGGCGCTTCACAAACAGCTCCATGCCCTTGCAGCCCCCGACCTCTTCGTCTGCGCTCAGGGGAAGGACACGGAGTTAGTGGCCACCAAGCTCTGCTAGGCACCATGGCTGAGCCCAGCCCTCCCTTTCACCCCAGCTGGTGGCACAGCCAGAACACCCCATGGCAGATTGGGACCCGCGGCAGCTTCTGGCCAGTCCAACTCCCACAGCAGTCAGCTTGCGACCGATGCAAGGCGGAGGAAAGCAGCTATTTTCCCCAACGCTGGCATTTCCAGGCCCCAGCTGTCTGCCAGCTCATGGGAACTACTCAGCTAGCTCATGGCCAGAATTTATAAAGCAGGGCTGGGGGTAATGCTGAAGCAGTGGGAGGAAGGGCCACCATCAGTGCTTTGACCAAATGCAGCAGGCATTGGTGGGACTGAACTGGGGTCTGCAATCTCTCTAACCTACCCCATGTAACAGCTCCCTGCTCTTCTCCACCTCCATCCCCAGAGTTCTCACGCTGCCTTGCCAGAGCTCCCCATGACAGCCTAGAGACTGGCACAGAGTCACCCACTCCAGCCTGCCTTAAATGCAAGAAAGTTTGCGGAGCAGGGCTGAACAACGAGTGAGGAGGATACGTCAGGGCCTGGATACAGCCAGTGCTTTTCAGGCCAGGAGCTCAACATGCTTTACTCCCACCCATGAACATGCTCAAGGCTTGATGCGCTTGGTTTCTCCACGTGTTTCACTCCCAGGAACGCGCTGGTCAGGGGAGTCCCAAAGCTAAGGAAAAGGCAGAGCAGCTCCATCTCTAGCCCCACCTTCCCACCCTTTCCAGCCAAACTCTAGCAACCAGCTGGCCACGGAGAGCGGCCAGTCACTTACCGGGCACAAATGTCATGTGAACCGTTCGGGGGAAGCGCTTCCCCTCAGCCTTCAGCCTCCGGATGGCCTCGATGTACCTGAATAGGGAGAGACTGGTTAGGAAGCTGGTACCTGTGAGAACCTTGAGCCCAGGCAGTGCTCCAGGCTAGGCGTAAGATGCGTGGAGGGAGCTGTACCCCTAGATTGCAGCCGGCACCAGCACCCCTTGGTTTTCCCACACCCTGATCTCAGCCAAAGATTAAGGGGCCTAGTGTGGAGCAGGTAACATATTGGGTGTCCGGGAATAGGGGGCAGGTGTCACAGGGCTTTGGCCACCCCAGCCAGCCAATGCAGGGAGCAGAACCCCCCAGCCCTGTGCTAGTTATATGTCCAGGCAGATACAAGCTAGGACAGTATATAAATAACTAGACCTCGATGGTAAGAGGCATCTGCTGAGCTTTCAGGATCTCCAATGTCTACTGCATCACACAGCTATTGGCAGAGATTCCCATACCGGCCCAGCCTACCTAGCCCTGTCACCCGTTTCCAGCTGTGTCCAGCGGCTGCACAGCCGGGGCAAGGCACCCAGCATAGGACAATTCCAGCACACCTGCCCACTGATCTCAGGGGAGTTCCTCCAGATTTATGCCAGTATAACCAAGATCAGGATCTGGCTCAAGGGTTCATAGAGAGCATGAGTCAAGAGGGATGGAGCTGTGTACAGAAGGGGATGTTCAGCTCAGTTTGATTGCCCCAGAGAGGCAATGGTGAACTAAGACAAGACAGAGAATGGAGGAGGCCAGCTGCACTCACTGGATGGAGACACATTTCATATCCTGGGCTCCGCGGGCGTAGATGTTACCCTGAGAGTCCTTAAAGGCTTCAAAAGGATTGTGGGTCCAGTGCTCCTGCAGAGAAGAAACCAGCACTGAGTGTCATAGCAGGATTCCCCATGGGGAGCGGGCGCTGCCGGAGGGCATGAGCACAGTCTGGCTGGCTCGCAGCATGGTGCCCTGACTTTTCCATGAAGGAGAGGGGCAGGACAGGAAGCTGATCTCCCTGCACCTGATCCCCATTCCCATAAAAGAAAGGGACAGCACCCTGTTTGGGAGATGGAGAGAGGCCTGGTTTGGAGGGATGAAGCAGCACACGGGGCTGATGTGGTAGGTGGCACCTCAGCCATTAGGAGGTAGATGGTTTGGGAGGGGGCAAAAGGGATGGGAGTGTGATTTAATGCCAGCCTGACAGTGCTGGAGACCGAAGGGCAAGACAGACACAGTATGGGGAAGTCTGCCCTGCAGCTGCCCAACGCACTGCTGCCAACATGCCTCTGTCCAGATCTGAAGGGACAGGAAAGCAATAACGGACAAGATCAACCCCCACACATGCAACCATGTTAACAGGAAACGCCCTGGCCAATTTCAACAAAAAAGCAGGGCCCCCTGCAGTGGGGCTTCTCAGGGCAAATTGGACTCCAACACACCCAGTACAAAGAGCAGGTGCACGTCTAATCGAGTACAGTGAGCGCCTAATGCAGCACATAGGAAAACAGGACTTCATAGTAAGTAACCCCCAAAATAACAAAAGGTAGCAACTGAAGTTTGTGGTGGTGGATGGTGAGCGCCAGAGACCCCTCCTGGAGAATACAGCCAGATAAGCCAGGGATCTGATCAAGGGGCCTGCATCAGAACTTTATAGCCACAGTGCAAGAAGCAAACGAGGGAGTCCCGTGCAGAATGGAGACAATTTTAAAAGAATAAGGTGACAGGCTCTGAAGGCAGCACTATCCCACTGGGTGTCTTTTTCCATCGCAGCAGAGAGGCCAAGGGCTAAATGGGGCCTTGGACCAAACCAGCCTCTCAGCTTGAAAATTAGCAAACAGTGTGGGTGAAGGAAGGGGCAGCCCCAAATGGAAGCGGAAGGCATTTTCCCTGGACAGACCCCAACGCCTGCAACAGCACCCCTGACAAAGGCTCGCAGTTCCCCGCATTCTCCAGTAGGTGGCACTGTGTTTGCATTAACAAAGGGTGCAGGTGGCATTAACAGCCGCAGGTCCTCAGCAGAGATGGTCCAGGTTTCCCTCCAGCCCAGCAGTGCCCCTGGGCATCCTCCTGAGCTGCTGAGAAACACTTCCACTTCTCCTCTGGGAAAATAACCGCCCCCTGCCCACCCATGGGCAACAGCCAAATCCTGGCTGTGAGCCCCCCCGCACAGCCTCTCACCTCAAACACCGGCACCACATCCGTGTGCGAGTTCAGCAGGATGGAGCGGAGCTGCGGGTCTGTGCCCTGCCAGGTCATGATGGTGACAACCCGGCCCGGGAACACCTGCAAAGCAAAAGGGAGTCTGTCACAGCGGAAGGGCATGCTCCACCCTGCTGTGGGTCAGGGAAGCTAGGCAGACAGAAGGAGCTGACGGAGCAACCCCTGGGTGGGGAAGATGAGGATGGGCAGCGGGGTTCGCACACAACATGTTGTTGCAAAGGGAGGGGTTGTTTCACCTGGGAGGGAGCAGATTTCAAAGGACCAGAGCCTCCTCTCCCTTCTAGGAGGGCAGGAAAGAGGGTCTCACAAACAGGGTACTGGACTGGGAATCAGGAGACCTGGGCTCAATTCCCAGCTCTGCCACAGACTCCCTGAGCTACCTTGGTCAAGTCACTGCATCTCCCCAGTGCCTCAGCTCCCCATCTGTGCTATTAGGATTACAACTCCCTGCCTCAGAGGGGTGCTGCAAGGAATATATCCATCGGTAACTGCGAGGCACTCGGACAGAGATGGGGCCCTCCGAGCTTGAGAGATCCCAGGCAGAATGCAACCTCCTCCCATAAGGACGCCTCAACTACGGAGCGCTCCCAAGCCATATCCAAATGGTGCAGCTGGGAGCTTGAAGACCTGGAAGGGGATTTTGAGAACAGAGGGGAGTCACTCGATTAATGGCTGATAAAAGGACACACTTCTTCCCACGAGGCAGGGTCAGTATGTGGGACTCATAGCTGCGGAGGTCAGGGAGGCAAACCCTCACCCTGAGCAAGGACGCCAAAAGCTGCAGATAAGCTGAACCCCAAAGGGTGACCCAAAAGCAAGGAGCTCCTGGGTTCTCGGTCTACTAGGAACTGCACCAAGACTCCCCATTTCATTTCACTGAAGAGTCACCAGACAGCAACACCCTGGACGGCTGTGCCTGGAATGAGAAGCGCTAGAGAGGGCAGTGTGTTACCACAGGAGCCGGTGAACGAGCAGGGAATGCTCCGTACCCCCGGAACCATCCAATCCCCCAAGCAAGAAACCTTTAACACTGATCTTCCCCACCCCAAGGGCCACCCCAGAGGACATTGGACACAACTGATGACGGTTACGGAATCTCAGTAAAAAAAATCCAACAGCAAATGCCAGTGGCAGGAGGCCTTGAAAGAATACGGGCTCAGCAATCACTAAAACTATGGAAATCCAGGCATGCTCTGCATCTCCCAATGACGCAGGAGATCCAGCCAATACGCACACAACTGAGATCCCGTCTTCAGGGAACTTCCCCCAATTTTTCCTAACCCAAGTTTCTGCCAGTCAGGATTCATGCGCCCAGGAGCTGGGACAAGCCGCAGGGAAAGTTGTGTCACCCCAAGCCTCCTCGGAGGAATGTGACCTTGCTAAGTCCCATTCTAATTACAGCACCTACAGCCGGGATGGATTGACTCAAAAATAGACCGAGAACCTGTAATAGCAGATTAACGGGCTGGCCAAGTCTGCAGGGGATTACTGACCACACGGGATTTGTACACCAATGGCAAACAACCACTCACATCGTCACATTTTGCAGGGTCTCTCCTGCTATGAACGGGGGGAAGCAAACAAACAGCACCCTGGCCCGTCCTGGTCTCCCAATGCAAGGATCATGAGAAAGGGAGGGTAGCCTCTCCTTGCCCAGAACTCCCCCGAGAGCCAGCTAGAGTGCCATGCATGCCAATGCAGCACAGTGAATCTCTGGAGTAGGGGCCAGAGGGCGTGCTGGCGAGAGGACTCAAAGGCCTCATTATTAATATTAATATTGTTTTATATCTATACTGGCCAGTGCAGGTTGGGACAAAGCACATGGAGTGCACCAAGGAGCAGATAAAGGGCCAACTGCTGGTCTCACCAGTGGAATATGGAGCAACTCCACCATCTCCAGACTTGCACTGGGGTAACTGAGGTCAGACTCTGCCCCTGTGTATCTAGGACGGACCTATGCTTCGCTCTACCCAACAAGGCTGAGGTTTAGCTCCTGGTGGTGACCAGTGGCATAGAAAGGTGGATATAAAAGCGCTCGGTGAGGCGAAAGAGCCCAGACACATGGTAAAGGGGAGCGTCTCTGAGGTGGGACTTGGTGTGCTACCTGGCAGTGCTGGCAGAGCACTGTGACTGGAGCTGTGCTGTACAGAGGATACCTAGCGGGGGGCACCCCAGACACCCCCTGGTGGTTTCAGGCTTGGACAGATCGGGAATTAATTTCACTGTGGGGGCAGAGGAGTGGGTGGGTTCACTTTTCCTACCTCCACTTTCTGACACCCCAGGCCAAGCTCAGCTGCAATCCGCTCCAGGAACCGCACAGCCACATCTGAGAGAGGGAAAAAGCAGGAAAGTTACAGACATTCAGCTGGAATCCCCTTGCTGTTTCCTTGCACCTGTTGCATCTCTCCCATCCAGGAATCCCCATCCTGCACTAGGAAGGGGCTGTCTCTACATTCTAGCCCCTCCCATCTCATCTCCAGAGGCCTCTTGCCACAAGGGGGAACCCTTTGGAGCAGCAATGCTGCAAGAATGTCAGAAGCGCAGACTGCACAAAGGTCATCATGCTCAGGCTCCATCCAGGTGAATAACGTGCCACGCAGTCTGTGCGGTTGATAGGCAAGTGCCAGGTCTATACAGCCGAGCACACAACTCCCAGCACAGCGCTGTCAGTAACAGAACATGATTGCAGCACTAAAACCCAAGAATGGATGTATTAGCAGGCCTACCATCAACAATCTACTCATACTCAGCTTCTGCCACAGCTCAGAGATCTGCCACGGAATATGGAAGGCTCAGCTTCCTGCTCTGTGCACACTCTAGGACAACAAGTTCCTGATCTCTGGCTGGGGCCTCAGGTGCTGCTGCAGCACAATCATAATCTGCCACTTTAGAGAAACGTTGAACATAGTTAATAGACTTATCCCCCAAGGTTCTCAGGATTTTGTCAGGCCCCTAATCCCTGCTGCTTCTCCCCTCGCCCCATATGCCCCCTCAGCAAAAGTAAAAATCCATCTCCCCAGGAGGCGACAGGGAAGTCAACAGAAGTATTCTTCTGTGGACCTAGCACTGTGGATTTTTCACACCCCTGCGTGGCGTAGTTAAGCCGACCTGATTTTCTAGCGCAGGTCAGGCCTGTGTCTTCATTAGATCCTCAGTACAGAAGGGGAGGGGCTCTCCCATCACTGTAGTTCCTCTGCCTCCCCGACACACGGCAGCTAAGTCAACATCAGAATTCTCCCATCAACCCAGCACTGTCTACACTGTGGTTTAGGTTGGCTTTACTGTTGCTCAGGGGTGTGGATTTTTCACACCCATGAGCAACAGAGCTGGGTTGACCCAACTTTTTAGTGTTGACTTGGCCTATGGTTCAGTACCTTTGAGGATCTGGGTATTAAGCCCTTCTGTCCTTACTCAGGGAAAATACCCACTGAGTCAGAGTCAATGGGCCTTTTGCATGAGTAATGACTGCAGGATTTGTCCCCTAATTAGGAGCTATTTAATATTCCCAACTGAGTGTGTGTGTATTGGAGATGCGGGGCAGTTAATTACAAGTGAATTGAAAATAGCCAGAAAGAGGCTGATTTGGAGGTGGAAGGAGCTGCCAGTTTTCTCTCTCCATCCAGCAGTACCGGGATGAGCCATTTTATGTCCTCTCAGTAAACAAATTGAACTGTGAACCCTACATCAGCTCCCAGTTTGGCTTTCTGACTAAGAGTGATCCAATAGCCACTGAAGTCAACGAGAGTCTTTCCATCTATTTAAGAACATAAGAACGGCTATACCGGCTCAGACCAAAGGTCCATCTAGCCCAGTATCCTGTCTTCTGACAGTGGTCAGTGCCAGGTGCCCTAGAGGGAATGAACAGAACAGGTAATCATCAAGTGATCCATCCTCTGTCGCCCATTCCCAGCTTCTGGCAGAGGCTCTAGACGCCTGGCTAATAGCCATTCATGGACCTAGCCTCCATGTGAATTTATCTAGTTCTTTTTTGAACCCTGTTATAGTCTTGGCCTTACCAACATCCTCTGGCAAAGAGTTCCACAGCTTAACTGTGAGTTGTGTGATGTTTCAAACCCGCTGCCTCTTAATTTCATTTGTGATCCCTTAACTCTTGTGTTATGAGAAGGGGTAAATAATCCTTCAATGAGCTTTGGATCACACCCTTGGAAGACATCTCCTCTAACACACACACACACACACACACACACACACACACACACACACACACACACACACACACACACACACACACACAGTTACTAACCCACAGCCATGTTACATGCTGGTTTAATGAGAACTATATTTCACTCAGTATGAAACTAAAGCTCCCAGTCCATCCAATATGAGTATTAATACAGCACCAGCTAAAATAGCTTTGACTGGGTTTGGCTAGCCAACTCCAACAGGGGGAAACCACACTATAAAAAGATCATCTGTCTTAACTCTGTTGGCTCACAGACTGGGCAGATGCTGTTGCTGGACCCAAGATTCAAATCCCTCTGCTCTGTGATTGATTAACGTTCAGAACAACGGGGAGATGTGGCCCCTTGTGGAAGACAGCTTCAAAATGTGGACTTTGCACAGTAGCTGAGTCCAAAGAGCAGCCAACTGCCTCTTAGGCAGACAGACCAGTGCGAGTGAGTGAGGGTGGAGGGGTCTGATCTGGCCACATTTTTCATCCACTTTGCCCAGGCATGAATGACAAGGTGTGATGCAGTAGAGAGGGGTCAGCTACCTTTCAGAAGTGCTGTGCCGAGTCTTCATTTATTCACTCTACTTTGAGGTTCCGCGTGCCAGTAATACATTTCAACATTTTTAGAAGATCTCTTTCTATAAGTCTATGATATATAACTGAACTATTGTATGTAAAGTAAATAAGGTTTTTTAAATGTTTAAGAAGCTTCATTTAAAATTAAATTAAAATGCAGAGCCCCTCAGACCGGTGGCCAGGACCCAGGCAGTGTGAGTGCCACTGAAAATCAGCTCGTGTGCCATAAGTTGTCTACCCCTGCAGTAGAGAATCAGTCTAAGCATCATCCCAACCTGGATGAGACACGTGGTGCAGCAGTTCCTGCAAGGAGGTTCCCAAATCCCAGGGGCAGCAGAAGGCGCTGTTCAAGGAAGGCTGTTCCACAGCCTGGAATTTCAGTCCCCATCTCACATTACCAGGGAGTTTCCCATTCTAGAGGCCACCATGAGCTGAGAAGCCTCTTGGCTGGGCTGCACAATCACCGAGTCTCACTAGGACTCTTTCCGCCTCAGGGGAGCCGCTCATTTGCCAAGATTCAGGGAACTTTCTGCCAGTGTCGGACAGATTAGCATACCATTTCATGGTGAATTGCCCCACCCACTCCCGCCCCTTCCCCAATGCTCCATCCACTCCATTTCAACTGCTGTCTTCTTTTTAAGGTTGAACATCTGGCTGGTATTTTTGGTGAAGCAGGTTTTTGCCCCCTCCCTCAACACTCAATAATTTTCAGCATTCACGTGCCATCAGCAATGGAGGGCTCAGGCTCTGCACCAGGCAGACCCAGCACAGGCAGCAGCAATGTTATCCAGCTTCCCTCACACTACACTGAGCATGGACCTCAGCCCTGAGCTGGTGGAACAGGACACTTCAGCCCCCGTGGCCCAACTCCACCTTTGGCCAGTTGTGAGGAGGCCAAGCAGAGCATATTGCAGGGGTGCTTTGGGTGACATGGACTCCTCTGGATTCACACCCACCAACTCGCTTCCACCCACAAGCAGATGTCTTTGCAGGGAGGGGATGGTTTTAAGAACTAAGTGGTTCTACCAGATGATCGCGGATTCCTCGGCAGATGATACAGGAAGGCATCCTTGTCCCATCTTCTCCAGGAGAGCGTCTGGGAATAAGAGCCCAGCGACGCTCCAGAAGGGTGCTGAGAGATTTGTGCCCAGCATGTGAGGCAAGAACGTTGTCACTGGCTGTCACAGCAGCGAACCAGTTGCCTGGCCATCTCCCTTGCCAGCTGGCGGTGTAATCCTCCCCCAGTGCTCATGCTGCCTCAGCAGTTTGCCCTGGTAAAAAAAGGGGAACCAGCCTCCTTACCATAGTTGGGCTCGGGCTGGACAGTCTTGAGCCTCAGGTACTCTCGGAAGAGTGTGACTGAAGGATGCTCCCCAGGATCCTGGACTCTGACCTTCTCCCCTGTCCTTTCAGGGTCTCCCTCAGGCAACATGATGTCCATCTATTGGGGTATCGGGGCCCTGTGAGGAAGAAGAGAGGATGCACCAGGGAAAGGGATTAAATCGCCATCCTACACAGCTGTGAATAGACTTTGTCATCAAATGTACCAGCCAAATCTCCCCCTGGCATGACTCCATCATCTCCAATGAAGCAGCTGTATGCAGCAGGGCTGAATCTAGACCTGTATATGTAAGGGGAATGTTGGCTTGGGCTTTCAAAGCTTCCCCAATCAAGATTCGTTCCAAAGCCACAGCTCTATATCCACACCCAGGTATGTCCCTCCCAAAGCTCTGCCTGATGTTAGTGGCTTAACTTGCTAGACACGGTGCCACCAAAAGGGGGAAGCAGCCAGAATTTCCATCCGGGATCGTTCCTCATGACAGCAAGTGCCCTGGGAGCTTTGGAAGGCAGCATTGTGCCACAGTGCCCAGGAAGAGCTGCCACGGTATCTGTGGCGGGAGGCAGTTAGCGCTAGGGACCAGAGGATGCTAGAGCTGCTTGTGGGACTGGCAAGGGTGTCCATCCAGAATGGAGTGGTCCGTCACTCCATAGCCCAACAACTCAGACTTTAAGGCCAGAAGGGACCACCATGATCCTCTAGTGACTTCCTGCACACTGCAGGCCACAGAACCTCACCCACTCACTCCTGTAACAGACCCTTAACCTCTGGCTGAGTTATTGACATCCTCAAATCATGATTTAAAGACTTCAAGTGACAGAGAATCCACCATTCACAGTAGCTTATACGTGCCAGTGACCTAAGCCCCATGCTGCAGAGGAAGGCAGCTAAGTTAAAAGCCTTGGACACCATGCAATCCCCTCCAGACCCCCCACATGCCAGCATGGGGGAGAGTGGCTGCCCACCCCCATTCTCACAGGTCTGTCCCATGTCCTGCAAACCTCCTGGAGCCAGTGGATCTTTATTCTGACCATGCATTATGACATCCCCCCGTGTGCCAACACAACAGGAAGACAGGGCAGCTCTCAAAGCCACAGCATAAAACTTTGCCCTGTAGTCAGGTGGTAACCCTAGGAGATGGGGATGAGAAAAATGGGATGGCAGATTGCAAGGGAACATGTTCTGGACCTACAACAACAGGGGTAGGCAAATTTTTTTGGCCTGAGGGCCACATCTGGGTATAGAAATTATATGGCAGGACATGAATGCTCACAAAATTGGGGGTTGGGGTGCAGAAGGGGGTGAGCAGTCCAGATCGGGGTGCAGGCCTTGGGGTGGGGCTGGGGATGAGAGGTTGGGGTACAGGAGAGGGCTCTGGGGCTGGGATGAAGGGGTTTGAGGGCAAGAGGGGGGATCAGGGATGGGGCAGGGGGTTGGGGTGCGGGAGGGGGTCAAGGGTGCAGGCTCCGGGCAGGCACTTACCTCAAGCAGCTCCCAGAAGCAGCAGCATGTCTCCCATCCAGCTCCTATGTGGAGGCACAGCTAGGTAGCTCTGCGTGCTGCCCCATCCACGGACGCTGTCCCTGCAACTCCCACTGGCCACAGCAGTTCCCAGCCAATGCGAGCTGTGGGCGGGCACTTGGAGTGGGGCAGCGTGCAAAGACCCCTGGCTGCCCTTACACATAGGAGCCAGAGGGGGAACATGCCGCTGCTTCCAGGAACTGTGCACAGTAGGGCATGCCCCTAACCTCACTCCCCAGCTGGAGTGCCATAGAAGGACAAGCCCCAGACCCCGCTCCCCGGTGGAAGCTCGAGAGCCAGATTAAAACATCTGGAGGGCTGGATGCAGCCCCCAGGCCATAGTTTGCCCACCCCTGTACTACAAGGACTGGGAGTCAGGACTCCTGGGTTCTACTCACAGCTGTCCCACTGTGACACTATGGCAATCCACTTAGTCTCTCTGTGCCTCAGTATCCCCTTCTGCAGATGAGAATAAGGGCAGAAGTAGGCTGCCGCGGTTAGCAGAGGTGAAAGGGACCTAAACAAGGTCTGGGATATGGCAGTGCTGTGGAGGCTAGCAGTGGGGTGTCTGGGTGAGTGGGAATGAGGGAGGGGGTGGAAGCAGGCATGTGTATGAGGCAGGGGTTGGGGGAAGTGGGGAGGGGGTGAAGAGGTATGGATGTTAGGGGCCCGTGGGGGTAAGGGTAAGTGTGGGAATGAGGACAGTATATACTGGCTAGGAGTAAGAGGGGTGGGTGGGATACATGGGGGTAGGAGGGTGTCTCGATTGGGGGGTTAGGGGTCAGTGCAGGGCAATGGGGCAGGCGTTGGGGGTAGCCCGGCATGGGGAGGATGGGGAGGGGGCTGAAGATCGAGGTGGGGAATTGGGGTAATTGCAGTTCTCGGGAGTGCATGGGAGTAGGAGCGTGTATGGGGTGAGAGATGGGAAGTAGGCGCATGCATGGACTGGGGAAGTGGGGGGAAGTGCAGGTCTCTAGGGCTGGGGGGGGCCGTTAGGGGTCGGGGTACGCGGAGTGGGCAGGACTGGGAAGCAGGAGCACGCTGGGAGCAGGGGTAAGTGCAGGTCTCAGGAGATCGGGGCCCGTCGGGCAGGAGTTTGGGGGCAGCCCAGCTTGAGGAGTCCGGGGAGCTCGGGGGGGGGGGGGCAGAGCAGTGCCAGGCCCCCTACGCGGCCCCTGGGCGCCCCCGGCTCCAGCTCGGCTGCCCAGCCCCAAGTAAACATGCGGGGAGCGGGGGGGGGCTGCCCCGTGCGCTCCCCGCCCTGGCCGGCCGCCGCCCGGGCCCTACCTCTGCGCTGCCCTCCAGCTCCGGCTGCCGCCGCCTGCTCCGCCCCGGCTCTGCGCTCCGTGGTACTGGGGCTGGGCGCAGCCTGAGTCCGCCCGGCCAATCCCGCCGCAGCCCCAGCCCCAGCCCCTGCCCAGCGCTAGGACAGCCCGCAGGCAGCTGCCTCTCGCCGGGGGCAGCAGGGAGGGGGGGCAGGCCCACCCTCTTCCTCCCCCAGGTCCCGGCAAAGCTTGGGGCCGGACGCCTGCGCACCCAGCCGTGGGGCACCTGCAGGATCGGGCCCTTGCACCCCAAACCCTGCCCCTCAGGCTGCTCAGGACTTAGGCTGCAGCCTTTTCCTTCCACTCCAAAGTCCAAGGCGACTGCAAAGCTCAAGGACCCAGTTCCATCAGTGCTGCAAGGCAGAGCCATTCTCGCTTTGCTCTCACCCAGTACCCAGGCAGGGTACAGCCACTGGAACCAGTCTGCGAGGAGACTCGCACCATTGATAGGATTGCGGCCGAGGTATTAGCCTGCGTTATTTCTAGTGCTGCAGGTAACGCTGCGCCACACACAGGCCAGGAGCCCCTTGTGCCAGCGCTGTACAAACAGAACAAGAAGATGGTCCTTGCCCCACCATTTACAACCTGACCCCATCTCTTCTCCACGCGCTCTGTTCTATGCCAAAGGCAGCACCAACTACAGAACCAGTTTCTCCTCTCTTGGTTTTCACACCTCAACTGCTAGAACAGGGGCTCATCCTCCCTGATTGAACTGACCTCGTTATCTCTAGCTTGCTTGCTAGCATATATATACCTGCCCCTGGATATTTCCACCACATGCATCTGAAGAAGTGGGTATTCACCCACGAAAGCTCATGCTCCAAAACGTCTGTTAGTCTATAAGGTGCCACAGGATTCTTTGCTGCCAAAAAACCATGTTTGTCACATGGGCCCATAAATGGGAGCCTTTTCCCTGAACCCACACTGAGCTTCTGTGGGGCCAATAAAAATAGCCCTGGTTCCAGCCTGCCGATGGTTTTGCAAGCCCAAACCCAGCCACCTCTGTCTCCCTACCCCCATTTACCATTTTCCCCCTAGAGCTTTTTTTTTTGCAGTCACCTAGAAACTTTTCTGCTCAAACATCTGGGCAAAAATAAATCCAAGCTGACAAATCCCACTTCAGCCTTGCTCAGCTTTAAGGCAGGCTTTAGTTTCTGGAAACCAAAGCCCAGTTTATTAAATTTTTTTTCTATAATGAAAAACAAGGGGAAATAAATGACATTTCAATTGCTCTTCCACTTGACTGAGGTGCACTGGGCCCTGCACATACACACATAATAACAACAGTCAGCACATGAAGCCTTAAACGGATTATGCAAGCCAAACCAGGCCCCAGTGTTGCAACAAGATCTCTCCCCAGAGACCCCTGCACTTCTTATAGGCCTCCATTCATTTCAACAGGGCTCCAGGCAGCTGCAAGATTCCCTCTATGCACATCCAGTTGTAGGGCTGGGGCCTAAAATCTTACAAAGTTAGTGTCTCATTTTTAGCGTGGCACAGCTAGCCTAAAAATACTCTTACAAGATGTCTTACCTCTGTGAACATCTTTGCTTACTGCCAAATGAAAGGATTTTTCAAATCCAATTTTTCTTTCACCATGAAAGAACCTTTAGCTGTTCCCTACAGAACTCTGTCAGTTTAACTATCTGTTAGTTTCCCTCTAGTTTCACTTTCAGATTCTTCTGGCCTCCTACATTGTTGCAATCTCTGGGGGAAGGATTACACAATATTGCCAACCCAAAACATTCAAAAAGCATGAGCCCAGCAGAACACCCATGTTATTGGTTGAAAAAAATAAGATTTATTTTTAAAACAACACATTTGGGTGTTTTGGGGTTTTTTTGTCTGCTGGCATTTTGAGCTTTCAGGGTGTGCTCAGGTCAAATTTGGAAGCTTTTGCCCATAACCAGGAAGGCTAGAATCCCCACCCCTTTTTTTATTAAATGAAAGCTGAGATGCTCAGATAATCCAGGACCTGGGACTTTAAATAAAAGCACAAGAGGTGTCAATGATTTTTTTCACCTAAATCAAATTTTGATTGAAAAAAAATTCATGAATGCATGTCTGTTAACGTGAGGCTTTGTCAGACCTTTTAAAAATAATTATTATGCAATGTCAGGCCTAATCCAGATGGAATATTGGGCCAGGTCATGCAAACGCTCCCATGGGACTACTGATGGGAGTAAAGTTATTCGCACACTTAAGAGTTTGCAGGATTGGGGCCTAGGTCCTTTTAAGGAACCGAAACCAAACCTCACACTCAACACAATCCTCATTGCAACAAGGAGCTGCATCATCTATTTAATGCGTAAGCTTCTCACCCGAGAAACACTCCAAGACTTGATTCCATAAGTCATTTAAAATCTCATTCATCAAATTTTTTTTTTTTATTTTATTTTTTTTTGTACAGATCTTGCTACTTTCCCTGCTCATGAACTTCACACAGCAAAGGAGATTGGACATACTAAGAACAGCTGAATTACTTAGAAAAGCAAATTGTGCATTTGCAAATCAAGGCGAAACTGTCCCATGTGGCTCCACTTTCCACGCCTACATCCCTGTCTACACTAGGAAATGACCCATGGCTGACAACATGGTACCGGTGGTAGAGCTGTACTCTCATGAATGGGTGATGAAACAGTTTAGCTCCACCTACCTTAGCCGCTGAATAGTTTTCATCCCCAGTTGAGAATGCACCAGGCAGCAGGGTGGGAAATCCATTGTTAACACTTTCCTAGCATAGCTAGAGGCAAACCCCACAGTACTTGGTGTGACATTTTATGCAAATTATGTAATGAGTGAATGTGCATCTAACCATGTATGTCTGCTAACGGTCAAGACAATCTGCACCAAAGCAGTGGCAGGAGTAGGATGTGGAATTGCACAAAACTTGACAGCTGTGCTTGGCTAGATGGGAACAGTGCTGCCAATGCTTGTGATTTTAGTGCAAGTCTCGTGGTATTTGGTGTCTTTCTTAAGGCTTCAGCTCCTGGAGTCATGTGATAAGGTTTTTCATAGAGTCCAAGGCCAGTCATCTGATCTGACCACCTGTCTAACACAGGCCACAGAACTTCCCCCAAATAATTCTGGATTGAACTGGATCCTCTTTTTTTGGAAAAACCTCCAGTCTCGATCTGAAAATAGTCAGGCCTTTGTGTTATAGTTATGTTGTTTGCTGCACAGATTGGGACAGTAGCATTGCTGAGACCCAGAAGGGATGACATATGGGAGTATATTGTTGTCATCTGGACTTATGTCTTCATCCTTTAGGTCTTCGAGCTGAAAGGGGCTGGTTTGGTTGAAACACCACAATTTAGGGGGAGGTAATTGACCCATTTCTATTCTGCAGACATTATTGCTGCAGTCCCCGTGCCTGGAATAGCTGTTGGTTGAATTGCAGAAGTCAAGTCTCTCTTGGGGTTTTATCCTAATTCTTGTAACTAGCTAGTAACGCTGTGCCCCAGTAGAGTGACCAGATGTCCCAATTTTATAGGGACAGTCCTGCTTTTTGGGTCTTGTTCTTATATAGGCTCCTATTACCCCCAACCCCATCCCAATTTTTCACACTTGCTGTCTGGTCACCCTAGCCCCCAGACTTCGCTCCTGTATTGTAGAATGGGTTGAATAAGACTGATGGCTAGTTTGAGCATAGGGTGGTAGATATGCAGTGGTTTTTAAAGGCACAGCTGATCTCATAATGCTTTTCCAGCCAGCCTAATGCTCCCTCCCATGTATTATGAGACCCTAGGTACGTATGATTTGGAGCATGTTCACTTTTAGGGTCTCCAACATAAACTGTTAGTTTGCTTTGGTTATGTGGCAGCTTTCTCTGAAATCTTGACTTTTCGAGGTAGGGTTCACATAGTGCAGTACATTTTTAGCAGGGCTAAGTCCTGTCCCAGCTGATGGTTCAACCAGCTCATCACTAGACAGCATTTAATCCAGGCATGTTCAGAGAAGGGAGTGCTCCTACAGAGGTGGTAGCTCACTGATGGACAGGTTGTGGCTGAGATCAACTCCAGGTCCGATTCCCCATTCTTTCTGGTTTGCAAGCCAGTGAGATTTAATGAGGTCCTACGGTTTCTCTATTGTGTAGCACTCCTGGATGCCAGATGTATAGACTAATGGCAATTTTACTCCAAGAACAGGCTCTTCTCATCCTTCTTCCCCCTCAATCCTTTTGTCCCCTGATGGTGTCTTGTCATTAACCAAACGTGGGAACTTGTCAGAACAGGGACTGGTTTGTTATTACAGGACTGGACAGTACCTACCCCAATCAGTAATCATCCCAGAAGAGGCTGCTAACACAGATACCCACCAGGCATTTGCTGAGCTCAGGACAGCATCTTTCCTGTTGCGCTGGGGTAAAACCCATCTGGCTTGGAGGGCTGGTAAAATAACTTGAGCAGGGCTTCCTGGCTGCAGTCAGTGCTGTGCTGCAGCACATAGTACCAGTGCCCGGGGCTCTGGTGTCTGAGCCAAGTTGAGGAAGGTTTCCCTGGAGTCTCTCTATTGTTATAGGGGGCAGGCACTAGGTTGGTCATGTTGAATGGTCTAGTTATTAGTGGTGGGACACAGGGAACACACAGGAGGCAGGTCCCCAGTAGCTGGTGCTGAGTGAGAGTCTTGGGACTGCTCTGGGACAGAGTGAGGAGATGTAATCTCACTAACTTCCCATGGGCTGGGGGAAACGAGGGACCCCGATAGGTTCTAGTTTCCTTCTCCCTGTGGCCGGGCATTACCCGGCCTTAGTACCAGCAAGAGCCACAGTCCCTTCCCGAGGGAAGGCTGGTCATATGCTCACCCCACCCTCCATCCCACAAAATGCAGTCACTGCCCGGGGCTTGTAAGGCACAACACCCCCCCATGAATGACCCAGCTGGATCACTCCCACCCAAGGGTGATGATCAACAAAAACTTTAACCAGCTGCAGGGGAAAGGGGCGAGCAAACCCTGAACTTTGCACAGCCCAGGGCCCACGTGGCTGCCCTAGTTACTTATGGACTTATTGCTCAAAATAATCTTCAAAGGACTAGTTGAGCAGAGATGGGACCAGAAACTCCCCCTGCCCCTCACACACAGAAGTAGGTAAGAGCTGGGTCCTGCCATTCCAGCTCTGGTCCCTCTCTTCCGATTCCTTTCCTCTTCCAGGGTCACTTCCTGCAAACCCAGGGCAGAGAACTGGAACGGGGTGGGGGTAGGGAAGGGGGATCCTTGCTGGTTCTGAATTGCACAGAATGAACCTGTAGCACCCTAGACAGAGGATTCTGTTCCCCTGATCCTTCCATGGCCCCTTCCAGCTGAGGAATTCAAAGGGACAAACCTCCCAGCCCCTCTCTGGGACATGTCAATATACTCACTGCTCAATGAATAGGGAGAAACAGTAACAAGAAACTTGGAAATGGCAGAGATGCTTAATGACTCCTTTGTTTTGGTCTTCACTGAATGTTTATGGGAAGGGGGTAGGTTTAGAAGATAAAATAAAAACAGAAGTTAAAAATCACTTAGAAAAGTTAGATGCCTGCAAGTCATCAGGGCCTGATGAAATGCATCCTAGAATACTCAAGGAGCTAATAGAGGAGGTATCTGAGCCTCTAACTATTATCTTTGGAAAATCACAGGAGACAGGATTGATTCCAGAAGACTGGAAAAGGGCAAATACAGTGCCCATCTATAAAAAGGGAAATAAAAACAACCCAGGAAACTACAGACTAGTTAGTTTAACTTCTGTGCCAGGGAAGATAATGGAGCAAGTAATTAAGGAAATCATCTGCAAACACTTGGAAGGTGGTAAGGTGATAGGGAATAGCCAGCATGGATTTGTAAAGAACAAATCGTGTCAAACCAATCTGATAACTTTCTTTGATAGGATAATGAGTCTTGTGGATAAGGGAGAAGCGGTGGATGTGGTATACCTAGATTTTAGTAAGCCATTTGATACAGTCTTGCATGATATTCTTATCGATAAACTAGGCAAATACAATTTAGATGAGGCTACCATAAGGTGGGTGCATAACTGGCTGGATAACCATACTCAGAGAGTAGTTATTAATGGTTCCCAATCCTGCTGGAAAGGTATAACAAGTGGGGTTTCGCAGGGGTCTGTTTTGGGACCAGCTCTGTTCAATATCTTCATCAACGACTTAGATATTGGCTAGAAAGTACACTTATTAAGTTTGCAGATGATACCAAACAGAGAGATTGCAACTGCTTTGGAGGACAGGGTCATAATTCAAAATGATCTGGACAAATTGGAGAAATGGTCTGAGGTAAACCGGATGAAGTTTAATAAAGACAAATGCAAAGTGCTCCACTTAGGAAGGAATAATCAGTTTCACACATACAGAATGGGAAGAGACTGTCTAGGAAGGAGTATGGCAGAAAGGGATCTAGCGGTTATAGTGGACCACAAGCTAAATATGAGTCAACAGTGTGATGCTGTTGCAAAAAAAGCAAACATGTTTCTGGGATGCATTAACAGGTGTGTTGTTAGCAAAACATAAGAAGTCATTCTTCTGCTCTACTCTGTGCTGGTTAGGCCTCAACTGGAATATTGTGTCCAGTTCTGGGCACTGCATTTCAAGAAAGATGTGGAGAAATTGGAGAGGGTCCAGAGAAGGGCAACAAGAATGATTAAAGGTCTTGAGAACATGGCCTATGAAGGAAGTCTGAAAGAATTGGGTTTGTTTAGTTTGGAAAAAAGAGAAGACTGAGAGGGGACATGATAGCAGTTTTCAGGTATCTAAAAAGGTGTCATCAGGAGGAGGGAGAAAACTTGTTCACCTTAGCCTCTAATGATAGAGCAAGAAGCAATGGGCTTAAACTGCAGCAAGGGAGGTTTAGGTTGGACATTAGGAAAAAGTTCCTAACTGTCAGGGTGGATAAACGCTGGAATAAATTGCCTAGAGAGGTTGTGGAATCTCCATCTCTGGAGATATTTAAGAGTAGGTTAGATAAATGTCTATCAGGGATGGTCTAGACAGTATTTGGTCCTGCCATGAGGGCAGGGGACTGGACTCGATGACCTCTCGAGGTCCCTTCCAGTCCTAGAGTCTATGAATCAGCCAGATTATAGACAGGGAAACTGAGGCACAGAGCTGCAGAGGCACCCACACTTTCCAAATACAGGTACATAAATGGCAATGGCCTGCTAGCCCTCAGCATTAGTGACAGCATTAGAGTGGGGGCAGCACCTTGGAAAAAATCAGGCCATTCCTACATTCTTGCCTTTATCTACCTTTAAGTGCCTCATTTGAGGCACAACAGTCGAAACACGGGAGCCAGCATGACTTGGCTGAGGTAACGTAGCACATCAGTGAGAGAGGCAGGAAAAGAACCCAGGTGTCCTGACTCCAGGCCTCATGCTTAAACTAAGCCAGAGAGCTGAGGAAGGAGTAAGGAACCCCATGAGAGAAGGACCCATATGGCCTTTGTTGCCCATTGCAGCATAGGAGGACAGCCTACTGCTGGGGGTCAGTTTGTGAGGATGTAATGGGCCTCCCCGTCCCAGAGTACCCCCTTGTGACACAACCGGGACTCACCTCACTGCAGTGTCCCCTTGTGGTACTGTCCTTTGTCTTGCTCTGGATTCATGCCCCTTGTGGGGCATCAGTGTCCTCCACAATGCCCATTGGCAGCATTAAACACAGGTAATGAAACGACAGTCTGCAGCCTCCACCTCGTCACCTAGGTCAGTCAGTCAAACACAAAACAGCTCACCCCCCACCTGTGGGTTTAGGAGCTCACTCCAGCTTCTGACTGTCCTCTGTCTTTTGGCCAGAATTCCAGCCCATAGGCCTTCAAACTCCTCTCAGAAGAGGACACCAGGCCTCTATACCCATGGTCTCTCCCTAACCCTCAATAGGGCTCCTACCTGGCCCGCCTTGTTCCCTCTCTGCCCCAGAGGACCTGCAGAGGTTTTCCCTTCTCTCCTGAGCTAGCTAGCTCACTCATCCCCTTTATGAGAATCCACCCAGTGTTTATAATTCCTTTCCTTCCCACCCAGCCATGCCCTCTCCCAGTGCATCTCATGAGCTCACTTCAGCTCTCCTGCTGTTCATTCAACACCTCCTTTTCTGACCCCACTTCCCTGATCAGCCCCAGCCCAGGCCAGTCAGCCCAGGCAGACAGTGTCCCCACCCCTCTGCAATACTTGTCTTTAGCTCCTCTTTTCTGTGTTCCCCTGGCAGCAGCCCAGGGAGGCTAGGCCAAACCGAAAGCCCCACCCAGGGGCACCTTTGCTTCAGTGGAGAGGCCCATCTGAGCAGTCCAAGCACAGGACTGGCAGACAGAAGATCCTGAGTTCTGATCCTTGATCCAACACCCACTCCCCTCACCAGTCTTGAGCAAGTCATATCACAGACTGCCTCAGTTTCCCCATCAATTAGGGTTAATACTCTTCCCTCCCCCAGCAGTATGGTGAAGTCAGTGGGGACTGGGTGTACAGAGCTTTGGGGGTGGGAAGCATTACCGGCAGCTCACTATACATTGTAACTGTTTAGACAACTCCTCACCCCCACAGTGACCCCAGCCTGGAAGGCAGCATGGATCATCAGTGTGGTCTCACTGTAGCTGCCAGTCCAGCAGGAACACTTGGGGAATGCAGAACACCCAAAGCTGCAATGTGCCACTGCCAAGATCCACTCCAGACTGATTTACACCTCGCTGCCTGGAAATCCGCCATCATGGCCCATGTCCTGCTGAATTTAACTGCCATCTGACTGCCGGGCCACCCCACCCCTGCACAACATTGCTGAGCAGTTGCCAGGCGCTAAGCTGAGCGTGCAATGTGGGGGAGTATTTATACGGTGCATTTTGGGGGAATATCTGGACCAAAGGCCATCACTTTCATTGCTGCACAGCGACCCCGCCTGCTGATCCAGAGACAGGGCAAAGGGAGTCCCCCTCAGTATCAACCTAAGAAAACTGGCTGTGCGCCTGTACACTTGGGAGAGGATCAGAGCTCCTAGTAGACGAGCAAGGACTTCCCTTCAGAACTACTGCTCCCACTTTGCTGGTGACCGTGGGGCAGGAGCTTACCCCACAGCGCTTCCTCTCATAGCTAGTTAGAGCCACCCTGAAGGGTCCCAGGCAGGATTCATCTCAGAAGACATGGTATAAGACTTAGCCGGATTCACCTCTTGAAATGCAGCCTGGTCGGGGGCAGAACATAGCACACACACGGGATGAATCAGTGTGATCAACTCCCCACTGGAGGCTGGGTTCACCAGGTACTAACTTGTCCTTTCCAGTCAACAGGGAGGGGGAGCAGTAAAGTCAGCTCCGGCAGACGGGAAATGATTTCTTCGCCGGCTCTTTGGAGAATCTGCAGAGAGGCTAATTCCTGGAGTGGCAGAGTTGCAACGTTAGCAGAACCGGACAGAATGTAGTGGGCAGGACAGGGCACCACGGCACGGCTTGGCAATGAGACTGGAATCATTCCAGTTCAGAAACACCAGGTGGCAATTAGCCCCTCACCACCAAAGTCTGAGCTGCGGTGACGGACACCAGCTGGGGGGCTTGCCCGGGGCTTGCTGTGGTAGCAGTCCCAGCGCTAGATGGGCTGTGTTTGTTCAGGGAAGTTCTGGAGCAGTAACACTCAACTGAGGCCACAAGCCCCCAAAAACAGAGAAAAGGGAGACCTGCAGTCATGGACTAGGGAGCCACTCCATGGTTAGAGTCAGCAGAGATACTTTGGGCCATGGAGCGTGCGAGTGCTGACAGCAAGTGCACCACTGCCATTAGTCCCCCACTGCTAGTAGGGACCCCCCTGAAGGATCAGGGCCTATTGGACTAGGCACTGCACGGACAAGACAGTCCCTGTCCCAGAGAGCCAAGCTCCCACTGCCCCACCCAGCAGCAACAGCTCCATCGCCTGTGAAGCTGCACACAGGGCAGCTCTCTGCTCATCTACTGCAAGAGGGGCTCAAGCAGCCAGTGCCCCCTTGGCTGCTCTGGAACCTGTCCTAGAGGTGAGGCAGCGGACAGGTGGAGCTGAGAGCGCCCAAGGCAATTCTGCACGGTAGTTAGGAGCCA
Source organism: Gopherus evgoodei (assembly GCF_007399415.2). Classification (NCBI taxonomy): domain Eukaryota; kingdom Metazoa; phylum Chordata; order Testudines; family Testudinidae; genus Gopherus; species Gopherus evgoodei. The sequence goes on from NC_044328.1 coordinate 83,571,115, forward strand.
GCATCCTCCCTTGAAGCCTCAGCTCTGGGTGCAGGAGTTACCCTCTGCCTGTAGGGGGTGGGCCGACACAAACAGCCTGGCATGGCCTCACCAGAGACAGACGCCCAGCGAGCACTGTACAAATGGTTTATTGGCCTCATAACAGACTCCTCCACAGAGACCCCTCCCCTGGGCCTGGTCAGAGTAGCGTACCTACACAGGAATTAAATCAATCACCCCCCAGTAACATGCCAAACAGCCCTTGCTTCAAGGTCAAAGGGCCCATTTAACGCCCCCTACAAACAACAACCAGACACAACCACTAACCCATCGGAGCCATTGGTGGGGACCAAGCCCCGCTGCACCCCAGCCCCTGCCAAGCGAGATGCTCAGCTACTCTACAGCAACACTCTTTGGAACAAGCCCCACAAGGTTACCTGGCCCGTGTCCCATCCCTCAGGCAAACACGTCAGCCCATCATCCAGCAGCAATGGTCCGGGGCCCTAGTGAGGGCTCCTTGCAGAGAGGCAAGGCAGGAGGATGAGAAAGCAACAAAGATGAGGACTGTGCAACAGGAGAGCACAGCCAGAAGCTGGCAGGGGGCTGGTTACCTCCCAACACGCACGGCAGAATCATGCCCCTAAGCAGGCAGAATCCTGGCATCCGGCACATCCCTCTGCAGAGGCTGACGACATCGAACAAGTCCCTTGCCAAGCCCTTGGCTCCCACACCCACTCCAGCCCGACTCGCCGTGGGATCAGACAGCCAGGAGGGTGGCAGCGGTGAGAACTCCCCACCCCCGGACAAGTCCCACAGCCCTTAACGACAAGGTCAGAAAGTCAGCGTCCCAGCCACACAGCCAAGGCTCAGCGCAGCCAGGCTCCGGCCCCAGGAGGGTCCATGTTCACTGCAGCTCGCCCAGGAAGGCTAGCAGCGCCTCGTGGAACTCATGAGGCTTCTCCAGGTAGCAGGCGTGGCCAGCGTCAGGCAGTGCCACCGCCTTGTGCTTTGGGAGCTGCTGCAGGCTCTGCAGGGACTGAGCACCCAGGCCGGTGTCGCGCTCACCATAGACGATCAGAGTCGGCGTCTGCAGAGAGATGGGGAGAACTTCAGCCGTCAGACCTTCGCCACCCCCCAGCAGCGGGAGACGGGCTACAGGCCCCAACCCGCCTGCACTGCCCCGAGAGTACGGCATGAGGGACTCAAGTGACCTGGAGAGGAGTGTAGTCCTGAGACAGGGCAGACATGTCCAGGCAGAGTGCAACCCAGGGCCCACTGGGAGTCTGGGGCCCAAACCCCCAAGCCAGAGCCTCGGGGAGCCTGGGACCATGTCCCCCAGTCCCAGAGAGCATGGGGCTGCCCCTCCCACACACAGCATCCCGGGGAGCGAGGCCCACAGCCTCCTCAACACCCCCTCCCTCCACATACACACACAGCCCCCTAGCCCTAGCAAAGCCTGTAGCTGAGCAGAGGAGCTGTACTGCAGCCAGCTGGGCTGACAAGCCGTTGCTGCAGTGACTGGAGAAGCTCAGGGCTGCACTCACAAAGCTGCACAAGTTCCTCTGTGAGTCAGGCCCTGATTACCCTCCCCACCCACTTTCCTTCCCACCAACCAGCTGAGAAGCCTCTGCTCTAGGGACCAGCTTTGTCTCCTGCCCCAGAGCCAGACGCTTCCCCTTCCCTGCCATACCTGGACCTGCTGGTACTGCTGGGACGTGTAGTCCTGGGTCCCCACAGGTGCAATGGGCACAAAGCCCTTCAGTTGCGCCCCGTGCACCAGGACAAAGGGGATGGAATAGCGGCCACTCATGGACGGGCTGATCAGAACGGGCCTCTGGATCCCCAGCTCCTTCAGCACATGCTGCAGGAAGGCGACACGGCCCTGCTCCGTGGAGACGGCATCGGAAGGCAGGGAGTTGCCGTAGCCTGCGGAGGAGGAGGAGGGGTTAGTGTGCCCCAAAGGCCCAGGCGAAGGTGTCTGCATGGGGAGCCAGAGCCCATAGCAGTAGGAAGGATTCACCATCCTAAACTTTTCCCCTGCCCCCCACCCCAGCGAGGAGCCAGTGCAATAGAGATTTCTTGCGGGACATGCATGTTAATTAGCAGACGTGCTGGGTTTGGATGCCAGCAGGACTCACATATGCTAGTCTTGCCACACCTCCAGGGCAATGTGGAACAGTGTCGCAAAACTAAAATCCCTGCCGAAGCCCCAGCCTTCTGCCCAGTGCATACGGGCAGCACCCCAGGAGAGGAACAGATCCGGGGGCGCAAGCATGGTCTAGGTAGTGAACATCACTAGACACGCGACTCCCTGGAACTGACCACTTAAAAGAGGTACAGTCACTTTAGCACATGCTAGCTGGCTGTCGGGCAGAGGGAGACGGGGCTATGGCTGCAAGCAGAAATTAACTTAATATATGGGTGGCATATTCCTACCAGGCAGATCGATAGCAATGGAGCGATATCCTTCTTCTGAGAGCAGGGTCAGTGTCCCCAGGTCCTCCCAGGTCTTGGAAGTGAATGCCTGGCCATGCAGAAAAATCACCTCCAGCCTGCAGAAGACATGACAGCAGATAGAGGGGCACCCGCCAGGAAGGAAATGAGACCCACCCTGCTGTGGCTGGGGCAGGGGGGCTGTTTCTGTGCTAGTTTACCAGGAGCAGAGCTTGGGGCTGTTAGGATGACAGATGCTATGTTTTGTTTGTCATCATTATCTACCTAGATCCATGGTGGCCTCTGGATCAGCTGCTCCACATTCAGATTTGGCTGATCCCTGCTGAACACATAGGGGAGTCACTTCCCCCAATGGAGTAGTGCAGCCACCTTTGGGGTGGAACGCAGCAGCTGTTTCAGAGCTCACCAAACTGTGTAGACAGGAAACGCACAAACACCAGCCCTGTGGTTTCAATTGGACGGTCATTTAAGAGTAGTCAAGATTTGGGATGGGCACAAGGGACTTACAGAGAGTAGCACCAGCTGCTGAATCACATGCCCCAGGTTTTCCTTGGAAGTCTCCCACCCCTGTACCAGGTGAGCCAGACCCTGCTCATCCTAGGAGCTCAGATAAGAGCACAGAGTCCGCAATAGCTGATCTAGGATACACACTGCTTAGGGTGACCCACGGTGCTGACTCTAGAACCAGCTCTGGTGGCCAGAAGACAGAACAAGGAGTAATGGTCTCAAGTTGCAGTGAGAGAGGTTTAGGTTGGATATTAGGAAAAACCTTTTCACTAGGAAGGTGGTGAAACACTGGAATGGGTTACCTAGGGAGGTGGTGGAATCTCCTTCCTTAGAGGTTTTTAAGGTCAGGCTTGACTAAGCCCTGGCTGGGATGATTTAGTTGGGGATTGGTCCTGCTTTGAGCAGGGGGTTGGACTAGATGATTTCCTGAGGTCCCTTCCAACCCTGATATTCGATGATTCTAAGACCTACCTTTTGGGGCTGGGAGTCCCATCTCTCTGGAGCAGGAAGCCTTCTCTGAATAAGATGGACGGGCTCCCTGCAATGGTCCCCGTTAGGACGGTGACGTTAACATCTCGCTGGCCCTTCTCCTCAGCCCTGGCCTGGGCCTTGTGGCTGCCTGCCCTGGATGTGAACCTCTCGTGCTGGATGGCAGGGAGCAATAGGTAGAGGACAAAAGTGACAAGAACCCCAAGGACCAGCAGCCCCAGTCTGGTGCGGATCAAAGCCATCGTCAGCCGTTCTGAAAGGGACAGAAAGAGAAGGTGAACAGCCGAGCACTGGCTGCGTGCTGTGGCTCAGACAGCACAATGCACAGCAAGGCCCAGCCATGGGAGAGGAGACAAGGAACCTCACGGCTCAACAATGACCAGGAGGAGAGGGATGGATACACACACACACACACACAAGGTGGCACCATTATCCCCCAGGGCAACCTCCCAATCAGGAATGCACCCTTCCCCACCCAAATACCAGGCACCATGGGGGGAGGGGGACACCAAAGGTGGATTCTGGCCCCCAGATTTGGGGGGGGGGGGATGATAGGGCTTCCTTTATCCCTGATGTTTCATGCATGGTCATAGGCCAGAAGAAACATTTGGGGGAACGCAGCAGAGCTCAAACAGACTGGTGCTACGGTCACTAAGACAAGACACTTCAGGCCCAGGGTCAAAGGCCGATTCAGGCTGGGTCCTACCCCATCTAGGGCTCAGGGAAGCAGCTGGCATTGGTCTCTGCCTCACTCTCATTCCTAGTCACCATCCTGGTCATGCCTGAACGGAGGCAGGCTGGTCTGGGGCCCCCTGGGCTGGGGCTGTGATCCCCGCACGTGCACCATGTTACAAAGTGACAACTGCCCTCACTGTACCTCTCCCCTGCCCCAAATCACTTACCCCTGGGAACCAGCTAGTGCTGGGGGGTTACTGCGCAGAGGAAGAGTTTAATAGACAGGTGCCCCTTGCAGAAACAGGTCCAGTCTGCCCACCTGGCACTGGCAGGACTCCTCCACGCAGTGGCTTTCACAGACTGCTCGCTCCCCAGTCTGTGGTTTCTATGCTGCTCCATCCCAATGCAGGCCCCAACACTGATCTCCCACACACTCCCCCTGCCTCCCCTTTACTGTCCCTGTGGTCTTTTCCCCATCTGCAGCCTCCTGCTGCCCCCACAACTGCCCCCTGCCCCACCCATCACTCCCAACGGCCCAGAACCTTTCCAGCTCAATGTTCCATCCCTCCCCTCAACATACCTGCAGGGCATGCAACAGCCCTGAGAAAACATGGGTCAAATCCCAAGAGACGAGTGGCAGACTCCCTCCAGATCCCCCAGCATGGTAGCACCTAAAGGCCCCCCAACTGGCCCTCCCACCCATAGTTATGGCTATTGCAGGCACCTGGATGGTACTATAAGGAGCTGCTCCCGGGTGCATGTTCTACTATTCAGGAAACTTCGCACTCATGTCACCTGGCACATCTTCAGGGGCAGCCTGTTCTCCTACAGCAGGGGTCAGCAACTTTTCAGAAGTGCTGTGCCGAGTCTTCATTTATTCACTCTAATTTAAGGTTTCGTGTGGCAGTAGTACATGTTAATGTTTTAGAAGATCTCTTTCTATAAGTCCATAATATATAACTAAACTATTGTTGTATGTAAAGTAAATAAGATTTTTTAAATGTTTAAGCAGCTTCATTTAAAATTAAATTAAAATGCAGAGCCCCCTGGACCGGCGGCCAGGACCTGGGCAGTGTGAGTGCCTCTGAAAATCAGCTCATGTGCTGCCTTCGGCACACGTGCCATAGGTTGCCTACCCCTGGCCTACAGGCATGGCATTCTCCTCCTTACAGGGGGCTTAGTGCCAGGGCATCAGACAGATGGCCCTAGACAGCAGAGTCCCTTAACCCACAACACAGGTGCTGCAGCAGTGAAAGTAGCAGGGGGAGGAATAGCTCAGCAGTTTGAGCATTAGCCTGCTAAACCCAGGGTTGTGAGTTCAATCCTTGAGGGTGCCATTTGGGGAACTGGGGTAAAAATCTGAGGATTGGTCCTGCTTTGAGCAGGGGGTTGGACTAGATGACCTCCTGAAGTCCCTTCCAACCCTAATGTTCTATGAAAGCTTCCCCCTTCCCAGCCCACAGTGAGAGGGACCCAGCTATAAGGGAGGAAGCAGGGGCCAGTTATCCACAAACCTGCCTGCTAGGAAGCACCAATTCATACGGGGTTTGAGCAGGTACCTTGGAGACTCCGCAGCCCATTGTTCAATCTCCTGTACTATCCAGCCCCTTCTACAGCAAGGTTTTAAATCTGAACCCCTGGGTTGCAGCACATCATAAAACAGAGCACAGCCAGAGAGAACAGCCACCGCTAGCAGATTAACAGAATGCTGGGCTGGGATGCCCTCCCTGCACAGTCATTACACCTCCATTGACACACAGGGCAATGCACTTCACTGCACCCCAGTGTAGAGGGGCCCCACACAACACCCTAAGGAGTTGAGTGCTGGAGTCCTTGGCAGGCCCTGCACTGGGGGAAATTCTCTCACACACATCATAGAGGGGATGGAAGGGCCCATACAGAGTTGGCTCTGCAGGAGGCTCACAAGTGAAGACACGCTTGTAAGGAGAAACAACTTGCTGCTTGGGAGATGCTTTCTGTAATTAATTTGGTGGGCATGAGAAGAATGCCACAAGTGATTGCTCTAGGTCAGAAGGGCCCACCTGCTGTACTCTATTGTTCCCAGACAGCACTGAGGGGCCTAGCATCCTCCAGGTACCCCAATTATTCCCTGTGTCCTGTGGGCAGCAGCTAAGTCTCAGGGATGAGATTTTCAAAGGCCTGTCCAGACGGCAAGCCACACAAGCTGCATGGGAGCCCTGAGGCTGGGCACGTACTCAGCGCTATTTGCTTTCAAGGGCTTTTGATGTTTGGCCAGCAGCATTTCAAAGAAGCCCAAACACACAGAGAGAATGAGACCTTTGAATGAGGACAGGTTCTCCCCACAGGCATAGCCTGTATGGCAGATCACCTGACTCAAACTGAAAGCTGTCCTGTCATCGAGATGCAAGTAACTGACGTGATGGTAACTGACATGCATTTGATCCAGGAGGTCCTCAATGCACTTCACAAGTGACACTGGAAGCTCACTTCCTCCACCACTGACATGCAGCCACTTCTGGGGTAAAACATAATAGCTGCTTGATGATGCACAGCAACACTCATTTATTATTTGTATTGTGATTGGGCCAAGGGCCTCTACCTATGGATGAGGCCCCCACCATGCTAGGAGTTGTACGAATACAGAACAAAGCGACGGTCCTTGCTTCCAAGAGCTGACAATCTAAGCACACAAATACAGAGGAGGAAGAATCCTGTAGCCAGGAGAACCAAAGGCAGGGGAGGCTTTAGGCAAGGAGAAAGCAGCTGTCTTAGACACACCATACCTCAATCATCTGAGGCTCCCAATTACCTGAGCAGCTCATCCACATGACAGACAGAGCAAACACAACTCCCCCTTATTGAGCATGCCCCCAAGTAACTCAGCACTTAATGCTGAACTGCTTTGCTAGAAGTGCCCCAGGATTTTTACTGCCCACCAGCAGGAAGGCCCTGGGCCTTTCACTTTAGGCTCAGCCTTGCTCTCTGCACCCACTACCGACTACCTTGTCTGATCTCATCCAGCAGGCGGGCTGCAGACGCACAGTCCCTGAAGACATAGGTTTGCTCCTGGCACAAGACCTTTAGTTTGGCAGGGTACAGGACGTAGGTCTGAGCCCCCTGCTTCACAAATGCTTGCTTGAGCACCACAAGGGGCTGCTGCCGGGCATGCGTGGCAGGGCTGAGGTCAGGGAAGGAGGAGACCTTGGGGTCTTGGAATTTGGTTGCTCGGCAGGCCCGTGCTGCCCACAGAATTCGCTCTCGAGACCAGAAGTTAGAGAGGGTCATTAGCACAGTGCCAGTGCTAGCCACCCCAGCACTGTCATCTTCTTCCCTTGTGGGAAGCTGATACGCACTTTCTATATGCATAGGAGCTTCCTTTGCATTTAAGCCCAGGTAAGCCAGCACCAGGTTTTCCAAGAAAGGGATCAGGTCTGTGTCTTCCACAGTGGCCGGAACCCCAATGACCCTGACGTTCCGGGCCTACACCCTGTTCTCCAGCCTGGTGCTCTGTCTCCAGACTGCCCAGGGCCAGCTCTCTCATCAGAGCTGCGTGCTTCACCATGCAGCTTTGCGTGGTCACAACCTTGGGCTTCCACCCAGCCGGCCATCTCTTCCAAGAATTTCACCAGCTTATGCAGCTGCTCTGAGAGGGAAGCCAAGGCTTCACCCAGGGCAGCCTGCTCTGAGACGACCTGGTCCAGCCGCTCTAGCATGGCATTTCACTGTGGAGAGACGCGTGCCATGCTTGCCTTCACGGGCAGAGAGACGCTCTGTCACCTGTCCCGTTCTGGGTATCTTTGAACCAGAGCAGAGTCTGTCCCACAAAACCTCACCCCACCTGGGAGCATCAGGGCAGGTGACAGGGTCACCCCTGCGGGATGAAGCAGGAGTTCCGCTGGGAGAAGCTTGGGGCTGCCAGACCCAGCTCTGCCCAAGTGTCCTGGGACACGCCCTTGTTTATCAGCTTCCTCTCCCACTCCCCGCCTCCAGCCGCGCCACGGGCGCTCCAAAGTAGCCGGCCTCCACCGCTAGAGCCCCTCCCCGCCGTATCGCAGTGCACCGGAGCGACTCTGGGCCTGTGCACCCGCACGGGCCACCTGGGCGCGCCCCTGACCGGCTCCCCCTGCACCGGGGCCATCGCCAGCCCCCGGCCCGCGCCCCCAGCGCCCGAAGAAGTGGGCCAGCCCTGGTTGCCAGCGCGCCGGAGCCCAGCGCAGGCGGGGCCAGCTGGCCAGGCAGATCCAGCGCCCCAGTCCCCGGGGACCGCACGCACTTACCGCCTTGCTGCGCAGCGCCCGACAGCCACCGCCTCCGCCCGGGCTGGTGTGGCAGTGAAGCGGCCCCCCCCCCGCGCTGCCAGCCCGAATCGAGCCCCACAGTCCCACCTAGCGGGGGAAGGCGAGAACACGCAGCTGCGGACAAATGGCTCCGCGCTCCTCCCCAGAGCCGGACGGTCGGTAGCCCACCTGCTGCAACCACCACTCTGCGCGTTTGGGGAGCCTCTGAGCGGGTGGACTGGGACAGGGCTGAGCCGGGGGAATCACACTCCTCAGCCGCCTTTGGGCTTCTGGGGGGTGCCCTTTTATTCCTCCTCCCCGTCCCGGGCACCTCCCAAAGGCTGGTGGTGAGGGTGGTTTGGAGGGTGAGGCTGTACAGGCCCTCCTGGGATTTTTGAGCCTGGTCTCTAAGAATTTCATCTTCCTCTGGAGTTTCAGAATGGGTGGGGAGGTTTGGGGATATCCCTAGTCCTGCCCCACCTCTGGCTGTCCCTTCAACCTGTCCCTGGTTTTATCCCTAGGGCTTTTTTCTCCCTCCCTTGTTTGTGATTCTTTACAACCCTTTACCCCGCAGATCTTCCCCACAGCCAATCCCACACACCCTTGGAAAATCTGCCCTGCACTCCCCTACTCTGATTTAAAAGCACTGTACCTAAAACCTCCAGGCCCTGGCCCAATGGGGCCCTGCCCTAAGCTGTTCCCAAATGCTACTGTACAGCAAACAACAAAGCAGCAATGGTAATCTGTAGGGGGAGGGAACTGAGACATGGATTAATTAGCACTCAGGGTAACAAAATCAGGTTTAGAACTCAAAACTCCCTCATATCCATCATGCTGCACCTTAACCCACCTTGTCAGTTACTACTACACATTCCAGGTACACTCCACTCACCCTCCAGCCCTGCTATTGTATTGCTTCCTCCTTTGTCCAAACAGGGGCTCATAGTGCTCAGCTGTAGTAGACACCCCACCCCCACTCCAGAATTCAACCAGCTGTTCACATCAATGAAACAATTTCCACCAAGTCTGCTACATTTCTCCAGGAGGCTCCCAGACCAAGCCTTCAGCAGCTCTCCCTTGGTAAACAGGCCTCAGAGCAAAAACCTGGGAGTGGTGGGAGCAGAATCCAGCGATAGAGGGGCCCATCTTGTGTCAACTTCCTGACTCAGCTCATTTGAAATAAGGGCTATGAAGCAAAATACCCAGCTCTGCCTGTACTGAGCAGAAATACCTGATGTGGTGCTGGCAACCACTGCAAACTGGGAAACGACCTGACAACTTTTGCTTATATTTATTTACCTAGCAAGACAACTTCACTGCAAACTATAATTACTCTAAAGCCACCATCCCCAGCCTCCTTCTGTTCTTCACGCTCCCAGATACCATCGGAGACACTTAGGCGCTGCCAATGCTGGGATGCAAACCATCCTAGGTGCAGCTGTGCCAGTACTGCAAGGGTTCAGATGACAGGGCAGAGGGGGTACAACCTTCATTTTGCACATTTCACTCTTTTGCTCCTCAGTTCCCCGTGACCTGATGCAAACTCTGCCACCTCCATCTCTGTGGGACACGTTAAAATGAAACAGGCAGCATGGAGTAAGCTGATCTCTTCCTCCATCTGCAATATCCAATCCAAACCTCAATGCAAACAGAGTCCAGCTCTCATGGCTCAGCACCCCAGCTGAATTTCACACAGCAGTGTCCTGTTCCCATCCCTGAGAGCATCAGAGATGCAGTGAGCTGCTACCACTGAGATGAGTTGCACAGGGATACTGCTGGACATGCAGGAGTAGCAAGGAATGCCCAGCAGCCTTGGAGCACCTATGGCTACCCATTCCAGAAGTAACATGGGAGGCCCTGATACATGACACATGGAATAGCCATGGCTAGCCATGCAGAAGTGGTGTGGGAGTTTCTGGTACATGGTGGACCCCAGTGGCTAACCACATAGAAGTGGCACAGGAGAGCCACATATGTGGAAGTGCAGGTTGGGGGACACCAGCTTGGATTCCTTCGTGCTCCCTGTACCAAAAAACAAACAAACAATACTGGACAATACTGGAACGGTTGCAGAGATCCCAGAGCTATGTCTCCTGTTTCTCTCCACAGATGAATTATTTGCCTCCGCAAAGCCAGTGGCAAAACAACTAACTGGCTACTTATCATTCCTGTGCATGTCAGCCCAACACACAGCTGGCCAGCAGTCCCTGAAGAGGGCACCCCATGAGACCATTTCTTTCCATTGCACTTGGTCGTTATAACTTTTCAGAACCCTGCTATAGGAATAATATTTTCCTACCATGGCTGAAACTTTGAGGGAGGATGTGGAGAGAAAATGAAAGCTGGCACTCTCCCGAAACAACAGGAGAGCAGGAGCTGGGGCTTGAAAATAACACAGCAGGGTATTGTGAGAGTCACGGTAAAATCACAGGAGTAGGCAACACTAAGATTCACCCTCTCCATGCAAAACTGGAAACACTTACTCCTCCCTCTGCAAGCAGCCAATCTACTGACCACTCAGGAGTCACATGAAGAAAACTTCCTCTATAATTAACATGCAACACTGTCTTCCATTCCTATTCCATTCTCTTGTCTTCCTAGGCCCTGCCTGTCACGGGGATGCACTAGCCTACAGGGCTGCAATCCCCAGCGCAGATGGGAAGCGGGGACCGGGCTAGCACGGGGCGGGGCTGATGCCAGGTCATTGTACTGATGTATTTCCTCCTTGCTCCCCCGCCCCCGTCTCCTACCCTTCTCTCCTGGACGGGCGCTGCTAGCCACTAGGGGTCAGTGCGCCCATGGGCCAGCGCTCGCACTCTGTTGCAGTGCCTGTCTCCGCCCCTGGGTCGCGTCACGACTCGCTCCCTGTCCTACCTTCGACCCCGGGAAGCGCAGCGCAGCGCAGGCTTTTGGGGAGACGCTCCTCTGCTCTCGGCAGGTATCGGCCCCCGCGCGCTGCTGGGGAAGGGCTTGGGCCGGCCGCTTTGCCAGGATCCCTGAGACCTGGACACTGCAGCTGTGTCAGGACCTGGGGGCTCTGAGCGCCGGGGCCATCAGCCCAGCACCCTGGCTCCGACAGAGGCCAGAACCAGCCGCTTCGAACCCCGCCCTCTGGGGCCACACCCTGCAGCGTCAGCCACGGGGCCCCTGGGGCCCCAACCCCTGCAGCGTCAGCCACTGGGCCCCCCGCCCTCTGGGGCCAAATACCCTGCAGCATTAGCCATGGCCCCTTCCTCCCTCTGGTGCCCCAACCGCTGCAGTGTTAGCCATGGGCCTTCCGCCCTCTGGGGCCCCAACCCCTGCAGCGTGAGCCACGGGCCCCCAACCCCTGCAGCGTCAGCCACGGGGCCCCCCGCCCTCTGGGGCCAAATACCCTGCAGCATTAGCCATGGCCCCATCCTCCCTCTGGTGCCCCAACCCCTGCAGCGTTAGCCATGGGCCTTCCGCCCTCTGGGCCCCAACCCCTGCAGCGTGAGCCACGGGCCCCCAACCCCTGCAGCGTCAGCCACGGGGCCCCCCGCCCTCTGGGGCCAAATACCCTGCAGCATTAGCTATGGCCCCTTCCTCCCTCTGGTGCCCCAACCCCTGCAGCGTTAGCCATGGGCCTTCCGCCCTCTGGGCCCCCAACCCCTGCAGCGTGAGCCACGGGCCCCCAACCCCTGCAGCGTCAGCCACGGGGCCCCCCGCCCTCTGGGGCCAAATACCCTGCAGCATTAGCTATGGCCCCTTCCTCCCTCTGGTGCCCCAACCCCTGCAGCGTTAGCCATGGGCCCTTCCGCCCTCTGGGGCCCCAACCCCTGCAGCGTGAGCCACGGGGCCCCCCGCCCTCTGGGGCTCCAACCCCTGCAGCGTGAGCCACGGGGCCCCCCGCCCTCTGGGGCCAAATACCCTGCAGCGTCAGCCACGGGGCCCCCCGCCCTCTGGGGCCCCAACCCTGCAGCGTGAGCCACGGGGCTCCCAACCCCCCTCTGGGGCCCCAAACCCTGCAGCGTCAGCCATGGGCTCCCCCCACCCCCCACTGAGGCCCAAACCCTGCAGCATCAGCCACGGGGCCTCCTGCCCTCTGGGGCCCAAACCCTGCAACATCAGCCATGGGGCCTCCTGCCCTCTGGGGCCCAAACCCTGCAACGTCAGCCACGGGGCCTCCTGCCCTCTGGGGCCAAACACCCTGCAGTGTTAGCCATGGGGCACCCTGCTCTCTGGGGTTGTTTCTTGGTGAGTCTTCCCACTGAGCAGGCCATGCCCTAGCTCAAGAGGGTTCCGTAAAACCCTCTCTCTAATGGGACAATGCGTGATCTAACTGTAATCGTACATGTCTGATCCTCTGTGAAACCCTGCTGGGCTCCTGGTCTCAGTGAGATCCTTGAGCAGTGAGTTCCACCAGTGAACCATGCACTACCTTCTAAGTATTGCCATCAATCAGCTGTGAATATCCTAACTTATCAATTTGATGAAAGCCCCACTGATTGCAGTGTTGTGGAATGGTGAACAGGGCACTCACTCACTTTCATTAGCCCACTGGTACTGGGTCAGATAATACGTCTTCTCTCTCAAAAACTCTGCACGATCTGGCTCAGACATGCCCAGTCTGTTCCTGGGTCGCTACTGGCCTGGCCCCCTGCTACTTGCTGTCCACCTGTGATCCCCTATTCATCCCCTCATCCAAAAACAAAGTTTCCTTGTGTACCACACACTCCCCCATACCTGATGAGGCCAACCCAGTGAATGGACAGCAACCCCTAGTGTTGTAGTGTCCACCCACTAGCATTGAGGTGAGACATTGAAGAGTGAAGTAAATAGGGTCCTTTGTACTTAGATCAGGGACTGTGCCCAGAGTCCATTCGGGGGGGGCACAGGGCTCAGCTCAGGTTTCCCTCTCTTTCAGGACTGCTGGAAAGCACGAGCAGGGAGGCCATGGCCACCCCGCTGGTGACTGTGGGCACCACCACAGTGGATGGGCAAACCCTGTTCTACCGGCAGGCCAATCCGGCCCAGCAGGCCCCCAAGCTGTCTGTCCTTCTGCTCCACGGCATTCGCTTTTCATCGGAGACCTGGCTCAACCTGCAGACACTGTCTAAGCTGGCTGATGCTGGCTACCGTGCTGTGGCCATTGATCTGCCAGGTACAGCTGCTCAGCCACTGGGGGAATCCCTTCAATGGACAGCCCCATGGGTGGGACTGGGTGGCAGAACAGCCCTTGGGTGGCATAAGGTCCTTGGGCGAGGCACGTCCCATCATAGGAGCACTAATGCAGTGCATGGCTCTAGCACCTTCCTCTGAGAGCATTCACAAGCATTCTCTACACCCCGTAATATGGGATCAGATGGGGTAAACTGAGGCACAGAGAGGTTTCAAGCCTGACCTATACACATATCAGGAGTCAGCAGCATAACTGAGAATAGAACCCAGGTGTTCTGACTCAAGTCCCTTCCTTTAACTAGCAGACACCATCCTCTCACTTATGGCCTGTGGAGCAGAACCCAGGTGTCCTGGCTCCAAGCCCCCTCCAGAGCTCTCTGCACCTCTCCTGAGTCATACTGCCAGTAAAAGCTGAGGAATGACCCTGTTGTGAAAGTGGGGGCCAGACTCTCACCATCTCCCTACCCCCTTCTATACTCTCTCTGTCTGCCCAGGGACCAGGGCTGATGGGAGTGGCAGGAATTGGAGAATCTGCCCCCCCCCATCTGTAACTGGGGTGAAGTAGGGTGAAATGGGAAGGGATAGGGCCCTAGTGAACGTGATGCACCAGAACTACAGATTTCTCGCGAGGGGCTGCCAGCAACATCTGTAACAGAGGGGTTTTGTCTCACGTGGTTCAGGGTTCGGCCATTCCAAGGAGGCAACAGCTCCAGCCCCTGTTGGGCAGCCTGCCCCAGGGGGTTTCCTAAAGGCTGTCTGTGAGGCCCTGCAGTTGGGCCGGGTGGTTGTGATCAGCCCGTCCCTCAGCGGGATGTATTCGCTCCCGTTCCTCTTCCAGCACAGCCAGCTGGTTCAGGCCTACGTGCCGGTGGCACCCATCTGCACCGAGAAGTTCCCCACCACGCAGTACGCCAGCATAAAGGTACAGCCCCTGGGCTGGCAGGGATGGGGCAGGTCTCTTTCATTGGGGACCTGGTGTCCGGGCGGGGGCACAGAAGACTAGGCTGGGGGATGGGGTGGAAGAGCTACGGTACTTGGACAGACACTGGGAAGTGGGTGGAGGGAATCGAGCTTGCAGGTGTGTGCAGAGCCGGCCTGCAGCAGCGGGGGACCTGGAGAATCTGAATCCACATCCCCACTGAAGGGAACCTCCAGCAGTAGTGCTCAAGCTCCATCAGGGCCTCTTCCCATCACGGTCAGAGAAGGGCACCTGGAGCCCGGCCTTACGACTCGAGGCCTAGGTGCTGGCCCGCACAGTTACGCTGGGCCACATCCATTCCTGGCGTAACCCCCCCTCACAGTGGCGTTACACCCTTGTGACCTGGACCCCTCTGCGAGCTGGCAGAGCCGTGGGAGAAACTGCATTTCCCAGGCCCCCTACACCACCTCCCCCACCCCGTGCTCACTGATCCCTCTCGTTTGCCCTTGTTCTAATGCTCCAGCCCCCACCAGTTTCCAACTGTCCCCTCCCCCCATAATTATTTTTTTTAAATCAACCTTCTGGAGAAAATGTTCCTTCTTCTCCCCCAGTGTGGAACTTGTATCCCCTCCTCCTAAAATAACCCTGCTGTGAGGGCCAGCCTCAGCCCTGCACCAGTGATCTGGGGGTAGGCTCTGAATTCTTCAGGGTTAAAAAAGGGAGCCTGAGCCCACTGGCAATGGGTCGCTCCTAGCTCCCCCTTGGGAAACGCAGTCCTTGCATGCAGCCCTGGGAAGTGCAGGGCTGGGAAAGACATTTTTATGCACAGAGAAGGCGTTTTAGCTGCTGGTTTTCAGTGTATTAGTTTGAATGTTTCTATTCTCTTGGGCTCTGTGCAATGGGACCAGATCCTAAGCAGCATCCAAGCAGGCAGAGGGAGTCAGTGACAATGTCATCTTTATGCCTCCACTCTTTCTTTATCCTGGGCTAGCCGGCACATGGGCCAGTGCACAGCCTCTCAGGGCAGTTCTGGCACTCGGGATTGAGCGCTGGAACCCTCCTTTCCATCCCCTTCTCTGAGAGCCAGGTTGGTGGGACAGCTATCACGGCAACCCTGTACGGCTGGAGGATTCCCTGACCCTGTGGGAATTCCCTGGGTCCTATAGCCTATGCCCAGGCCCCTTGGCACCAACTGACAGTCTGGAGCCTGGGCATGAAGGTGAAGGAATGCAACAAATAATCCCAAGAAAATGTGTCCTATTCCTCCAGATCTAAAACATCCAGGGCACATCCAGGTCACGTGACCCTTGCCCAGGCTCCAAGCCTTTGGACCTTTGCCCATCCCTGCTTTTAGCCTCCAGTTCTATCCCCCTCCAACACACACCTTGGTTTTTGGCTTCATGGTTTGCCATTTTTGCCATCTCAGCCTACTCTAGACAGCAGCCCCCTAAGGCTCCATCCCCCCATCCCCAGTGCTGGTCTGAATCCTGGGGGTCAGCAGATGCCCTGATTTCAGTGAGAGTTAAGCACCCAACTATCTTTGAGGAGCTGGACCCTAGAAAGGGATCATTTCCAACAACTCCATTTGAGGAGATTCCCATACCGCCGGTGGGCACAAAGCAGTGCCCAGAACCAGTGATGCTCCCAGGCAAGGGATACACTCTCCCAGAGCTGCCAGGCCCTAGCCTCCCTCTTGTGCCACTGGCGTCAAGTGATCAAAGTGAGCAGTGCGCCTGTACCTGCTGTCTGAGCTCTTGTGCCTTGTGTCCCCTCCCTCTAGACCCCCACGCTGATTGTGTATGGGGACCAGGACACCCAGCTGGGGGAGATGAGCCTGAACAACCTCAGGAACCTGCCCAATCACAAGGTGCTGCTGCTGAAAGGAGCAGGACATGCCTGTTACCTGGAAAAGCCGGAGGAGTGGCACCTGGGCCTGCTGGACTTCCTGAAGAGCCTGGAGTGACGAGTGGCCTCTCTTTTGCCCCAGCCCTTCGGTGCACAATCTGTCAGACACAGGGCTGGCTCTTTGGTGCAATCCTCCTGTGGAGGATCTGAGGACCACAGCTTCTCTCTTCCACTAGAGCGGGTACTTAATCGATGGCTTCTTGCCAATCTCGGACAATCACAGCACGCTTGGGTGTTTGCAAAGGGCGGCCACACAGCCAGAAGCGCCTTCCTGGCAGCCAGGTGCTTGCTCCTTTTCCTTCTTTTTAAAATGATTAGATTTGAAAGGTCTGTAGAAGCTGATTGGCTAGTAGAATGGGGTGAGATGGGGGTATTGAGGGCAGGTTCCCCAGCTGCATATTCTAGTGCAACCCCGTCCTGCCAGTCCTAGCTCCACAGCTCTGCCAATGCTCCTGCCCTGCAGCTTCCCTATGACTCCAGCCCTGCCCCCACCCTGCTGTGCCAGTGCCCCCAATCCTGCCCTGCAGCGCTTCTGCACCCCACTCTGCGGTGCTAGTGCCCCTGCTACTCCAGCCCTGCCCCCACCCAGCTCTGCCAATGCTCCTGCTCCTGCTCCTGCAGCCTCCCTGCTACTCCAGCCCTGCCCCCATCCAGCTCTGCAGTGCCAGTGCCCACGCTCCTGCCCTGCAGCTTCCCCGTGACTACAGCGCTGCCCCCACCCAGCTCTGCCAGTGCCCCCAATCCTGCCCTGCAGCCTCCCTGCTACTTCAGCCCTGCCCCCACCCAGCTCCGCAAGTGCCCCCGCTTCTGCCCTGCAGCCTCCCTGCAATTCCAGGCCAACCAACCCAAGTCTGCACACCTCAGTCCTGACCTGCAGCGCCCCCAGCTACTTCAGCCCTATCCTAGCCCCACTGATGTGCCTTAATCCTGCTGTGATCCTCACTGGAGCACACACTGGCACCCACCCCCAACACTGCTTGGCTTGGGAGGAGCGACCCAGACCCTGAGAGCCGCACAGAGGCCAAACTCACTGCCAGCCTGGGATCGTTCAGGGAGCTTCCTCCCAAAACCCCAAACTCTGGGGCAGCAGCACCTAATCCTTCACAAGCAAATAAAACTCAGATCTGGGCCTCTGTCTCCATGCAGCTTTCATCCCTTGTGCCAGTCCCCACCTCCTCCTTCCCACATGGTGCTGACACCTGGTCCAGTGGCCCCCTCTGCCAGGAAGCCCATGGTCACGGCAGTTAGGAACAGGGTTGTACATGGAGAGGACTCAAATTCCAGCAAGAGCAGGCAGAGGGATTGGGGTCTGCAGCATGCTGGAGCAGAACAGTCTTTGGGGTCAGCTGCTGGATAGGTGCAGGGCAATGGGATTTGTCCAGAGGCAGCGTGTCACAAGGTTAGAGTAAGGGACTGGAGGTTAGGACTCCTGGGTTCTATTCCCAGCCCTGGGAAAGAGCCTTGTCTAGGGAGTAGAGCAGGAACCTGGGTTCAATTTCCAAGCTCTAGGAAGGAAGCGTGTCTAGTGGCTTTAGCCAAAGGCTGGGATTCAGAACCCCTATTTCCTGACCTGCATGTAAAGCCCAGTTTCTACAATGGCCAGAGCCTTGGATATGACAGCAATTCCCTCTCCAGCACTGGTTCTCTACCTGAGGTCCTGGGCCCACTGGCGAGCCACAGAGCCTTTCTTGGTAGAATTAAACAGAGAGGAGGGGGTCCCCGAAAGGCAGTCTCTTCTGTGAAGAGGTCCACAGAATAATGGAGCAGGAGGAGCACTGCTCCATGGAATAAACAGACACAGCCCTCAGGAAGCATGATCCAGGGCCTGCCGTGGCAAGGTCCAGGGCCATACGGTAACAGCCATGCACAGGCTCCCTGATTAGCACCACACCCCAGTCTTTCACTGACTCCCCCCCTGCCCCTTTCCGGAGCCAACTGGCTGCAGAATGTGGCCACCAGCAGCAACAGCGGCCTCTGAGATACACATCCCTTTGCATCAGCCCTGCTCCTACAGGACCTGCTCTCCCATCAGCCCCTGGACAATGGAGCTGGTTGATCTAGTTCACCCTGGCTCAAGAGGAAAATGGCAAGTGACCCCCCCCGCATCCTGGAATAACAATGCAAATAGCTTCTTTTAAATGCCATGGGATTACAGAGTGAGGGGCCGAGCTGAACAGATGGGGCATAGGCTAAAGCCGCCAGCCACATGGCTGCTCCAGAGCTACCTGGCCTGGTTCCTTAGCGCTCAGCCCAGTGAGACAGAGGAGGGCTCTGATGCTTGGCTTGCACTCTGAATGGCTGAGGAGGAGGAGGCTAGATAATGCTGAGCTTGAGCCTCTTAGGCCCTGCGGGGATTTTCTCCCAGCTCAGCCAGGCTGGCTGCTGGTCAGTCCATGGGCATCTGTCGACCACGTGGCCACCAAGCCCTGGGATGGAGGGGGTGGGGGAAGGGCCATGAGCTTTGAGAGTCACAGGTCTTAAAGCACCATGGCACTAAAGCACATCCAGACCTGGGAGAGCACTGGCTGTGCCTTCGCCCCAAGAGGCAGGAGCTGGGAGGCCCCCATCAGCTTCTGGGGGAGGTTGTCCACAGCATTCTTGCTGGCCAAGGACTGAATGGGCCATGGAGATTAAATGCCTTTTCCCACCACTAGAGGGTGCAGTCAAGAACAAGGGCAAACGGGGGCTACCCCTGCACTGGAATCGCTAGCAGACTGCCCATCCAGCACCTTTGGCCCATGTGACTGTCCTCATCACTATCGGAGAAGAGCAGCTGCTCCCCCAGACAGCGTGGTTCCCAGAGCTACTGTGTAGGCAGTCAGGGCAAGCCTGGCTGGAAGGGCCAGGCACCTCCAACGCTCAGCAAGTAATACTTCTGGTATCCAGCAGTGCCCAGCAACCCCGACCGGGAATCAGGTCTGGGGGGTGCTGCACAGACGAGCTCCGATGTAGAGCTGAGCAAAGATGGACTTGGGAGTTTGTTGGGGGGTAACCCTCCATTAAGGGTCCAACGCCAACCTCCCATTCCATTCTGAGCCTTTTTAAATGATTTTGGATTTTTTAAAAATAAAGGCAAGGCAGAGAAAGGTGCTACCCCTTTAAGGCTGCACAGAGGGGAGCGGGTGAGACGGGCACAGGGCTGGCAGACTTGGTTACAGCCCTGGTGTGAGTTGGCCTGAGCTGTGGCCTCTTCTGCCCAGGATGAACTTGGCGCATGTCTCGTCTCTCTGCCCAGCACCTATGGCTGCGGTGTCATGAGGCACCTGCATCCAGCCTTGCAAGCAGCAATTCTATCGCCATGGTCTTGGCCTTGCTGTCTGCAGCACTGCCAGGAGAGCTGGACCTGCAGATCCCAGGGGTTAAAATGCCTCTGGAGCCAGTTCCTGGGGGTGGCCCAGATCTGCTGGCTGATACAGAGAAGGATAGGCCTGTGCCCCCACAACCCCCTTTCAGAACACCCCCGCCCCAGTGCAGAAGTGGGGAGGACTCCTTGCACCTCCAGTGCTCTGTGTAGCCCAGGGCGGTGGCATGTGCTGGTGCATTTAGATTCAGACGGGGGCCTGGCACACAGAGCTCTGGCCCTCCCCATGTGGGAGCTGGCAGGGGCATGGGTACCCCTCTGGAGCTGTTGTTGCTCCTGTATATTGCACTTACATTCTGCTCTCTGTGTTGTTGTGAGCCCTGTCCCTTGTGTTCCAGCATCCAACAGCCACTCCAATTACCAGGGGAGCATTTCTAGGCTCTCCTCCCTGGAGTGTCATGTTCCTGGCACAGCGTGTCCTGCGAGCTTGCAGCAAGGATGGAGAGCTTTGTCCGACACTGCATGTTCTCCACGCCCTGCCTTTCTCCTCCATTACTCAACTCCAGCCTTCCCCTCCCCGCAAGTTCTAGACTCTGCATCGTCCCTCTGCGTACTAGACTCCAGCCTTCCCTCCCTGCAGGTTCTAGACTCTGCATCATCCCTCTGCGTACTCGACTCCAGACTTCCCCTCCCTGCAGATTCTAAACTCCCCACTCATCCCTCCCTTCTCGTCTTCTGCTCCCTGCCCAAGCCTTCCTCCACATCTGTGGCTCCCAGCAGGTGGCATGCGTTCCCCACAGTGCATTGATGCTAGAGCGCGGCACAGAGCCTCGCTTGCATCGCAAGGCCTAGTTCTTAGAGTGTGAGCTGTTTGGGGCCTGGACTCATATGGCTACAGCACCTAGCACAATGGAGCCCATGCAGGCTTAATGGGCTTCTAGCATACAAATAACAATACCAAGGTTGTCCCAAAGCACAGACACACTGGCCTGTCCCAGCATTTGTTAGTCCGCCAGCCCCCCACATCCCTCACTGCCCCACAGCCACAGCCCCATTGTGTGCAGTGCTAAGGTCCTCATGGCCAACCAGCTCCGGAACGGAAGCTGCATGCTGGGATATGACAGCGCAGCTGGAGGGCACGTGCCACAAGCATTACACGATAGGGTACCCTGATCCCTTGACATATTCTGCTCTGAGATGTGTGCCTGCAGCCAAGATGCCAGCTCATCATGGGCAGGGTCAGAGAGCGTCCCTCACACTAGTCTGCCTGGTCTGTGCCAGGCTAATTCTCCTTGCAGCGCAGCCTGGAAAACAGTCCAGTGGGCAGCTCATGACAGCCAGTACTATGGCAAACCACTGCTGGGGAAGGAAACTGGCACCTGTGCAATGGGGCATCTAAGACACAGCTGGGCCACCAGGGAATGGTGCAAGTGGCACAGAGGCTGAGATGAGTGACTGTAAGACACTTAATAGCTGCCCCTCAGAGGCCACCAATTGCACAGGTGACTTCCAAACTCCAGGGAGGCTCCAGGCATCCTCAACACTATAGAAGACAAGGTGGCGCTAGGAGATCACGGTGCCAAGGGCACGCTGCTCACCCCCAGGGGCACTCAAAAGACACAAGTGGGGAGAAAAGCAGCTGGACATTGCAGAGGAAGCAACAGCAAACAGGTATGTGGCTAAGCTGGCAGAGACATGCCCACATTGCAAGAACTCCAACTCCCACACATGATGTGAAGGGACAGAGACAAGCAGCCATCAGGAAAGGTCTCCAAATAGAGGGATGGAGCGGACAAACCAGGAGAAGCCTCGGGCAGCCTCTGTCCTAGTCACATCCCAGGGAGGGGGTGGCCATAGGCAGAAGCTCTCTCTCCAATCCACTCTGAAAGTGCAGTGGCACCATAACAGGCCTGCCTTCCTCCTGGGGCATCACTGGAAGCCCTGCCAAGGGCAATGGGGAGGGATAGCTCAGTGGTTTGAGCATTGGCCTGCTAAACCCAGGGTTGTGAGTTCAATCCTTGAGGGGGCCACTTAGGGATCTGGGACAAAAATCAGTGCTTGGTCCTGCTAGTGAAGGCAGAGGACTGGACTCAATGACCTTTCAAGGTCCCTTCCAGTTCTAGGAGATAGTTATATCTCCAATTATTATTAGGAGTGTCAAACTGAGCAGTGAGATTAAAAAGTGGGGGCAGCAAAAGACAAGGCATTGGAGGAGCTGCATGAGGGCAAATGCTATAAAGGCAGCCCCTCAAACTAACAGTGGCCAGAGTCAACTTGGCAGGTGGGCCCCAAGCATAGTTCAGACAGAGACCCTGTTGCAGAGCCAAGACTAGCACAGCAGGGTTCCATGTCCCCCACTAGCAGCAAGGCAGTGGGCACAGTGTGGAGGTAGTCACTAACATGGTTAAATCCTTGCCCTATTAAGAGTCAACAGCAGTTTTGCCATTGAAGTAAGTGGGGCCAGCTCACCCCATTTTCTCCCTGCTCAGGGCACTTGCCAAACTGCATTTGAAACACAAACCCTGCAAAAACCAGCCACCAGCAATCAAATTATGGAGCCAACTCTACATGACAGCAGGGATCACATCTGGTCAGTACCCAGCACATCCAGCTGAGTATTACCAGTACCCGTGCAAACCACAGGGAGATCACTTTCCAAATCACTCCACCCAAGTATAGGGCAGCCCATTGCCTGTCATCATTCCTTTGCCCAATGACAGAAACCCAATGGGCCAGATCCTCAACTGATGTGAATCCATGGGGCCTTCAGCAGTAACGGTGCCCACGTCAGAGCCCTGTCTCCTCCTGGTCCTGGCCCTTCTTCCGCATCATCCTCTTCACTGGAGGGTGACAACTCATCGCTGCCCACCATTAGCTGAGCACTGGAGGCAGAGACACTGTGCAGCATCCATGCTCCTTGAGCCCCAGCCCGGGGGAAGATGGTGGTGGTCCCCTGCTATAATGCAGGAAGTGAGAGCCCATCTTCACAGCCCCTGTGCTGTCTACATCCCAGCCAGGGCTCATCTGAGCCTCATTACATCATTGTTCTGCCTCAGGCTGGGGAGACCAAATGTTTAGGCTATGTAGCTGGGTAGGGCCTAACCACCATCTCTGGCAGAGGCTGAAATACAATCGCGTTGCAAAGAAACATGGCAGAGAGCCACATTAAAATGCAAAAGCAAGAGCCAATAGCAGTGCCTACAAATCTGGGAAATATTGGGCCACTGGGACATTACCCCTAGCCTGGCCCTTCACACAGAACACTCAACCAAAGCCACGACTGCCACCTCTCTGCAAGAAGCGCCCATTTTGTGAGGACTGCATCCAAGCACACTCTGCCTGCCATGACCCCAGCAGACCGGGGGCACACGTGCAGAACCATCCCACCATGGCAGGACCATACACATTGGAAAGGCAGTACCTGGACAGGCTGAAAATCCCCAGCTGATCCATGCAGGAACTCCTACAAGCCCTGCCCGATCCCTAGCCCTGCTGCACCAGTGAGTGGATTAGTGGAAGAAATAGGGCCTATTTTGCGACTTCACTGCATCTCCTGTATTGCCAGCAAGCTAATGCGACAGCCAGGAAACCAGAAACGTTCAGCAGAGCCATGCGGCACCCTGGGAGCAGCTGCTGTCTGGAAGGCACAACGAGATCAGCTCTCGGGGAGACGTGTCTGCACCAGCCTTTAAGTGGTCATGCCACATGACAGCCAGGCTCTGACGGGTGGGTATTTAGGCTCCTAACTCCCTTTGTGGCAATGAAAGTTAGGCACCTAAATACCTTTGTGGAACTGGGCCTGGGGCTGGGGCGGGGCTGCAGAGCCATATGGTTACAGTGGTGGGTCACATCTCATGACAGGCTCATGTCATCTTGGGGCCCTTTCCAGTCTGCACTGCAAGCTTTCAAGAGCTACAGCAATGCCGTTTCCTATTGTCACCAGGTGTCTAGTGTGAAGGGGAAGGCTCTGGGATCTGAGCTGCGCCTGGGCATCAAAGCCCTCTTCCTTTGCAAGCGATGGGTGGCCAGAGAATTGCCAAGCACCCCCGTAGGACCTAACCCCCCAAGCCCCACGAACGTTGCTTTGATTCTATGGACCACGGGATCCACTCCATGCCTTGGCGACCTATCCAGCACAGCCTGGTGAACGGCCACTGGGTCCTGGCACACATGCCAGACCTGACCAGTAGCAGCCTGCATGGAACCTCCATAACAGAGATACAGTGCCCTCTAGGCCTGTGCAGTGCAGGATGCAATCCAGCCCCTCTCCTACTCAAGGCCATCATCCCTAGAATTCCCCTCCACCTGGGTTAGCAACAGCAAGCACCCGAGGGTCGATGGTTGGGTGGCACACTAGTCACTTGCTCTGTGACAGGCAGTGAGGAGGGGAGAGCGCGATGGGAAGGGACGAGCCTGCCCTGTGCCAGGGACCCAGTGCCTGGGCCGCTGGAGGTGTCCTTGACGCTGGGCCGGCCGCACCGGCCGCTTGGTTACCAGGAAGAATGCAATTACAAAGGGCGAGCATATGCCAGCGGAGGGGGGTCAGTGGGGGTGGGGGATGGAATGTCCCTGTCCTTGGCAGATGGCCTTACCCAGTATGCATTGTTCCTTTTAGTGTCTCCTTTATCCGCTGTAATTGGATCCTAGAGGGAGGGATGGAGGCTGGGCAGGATGGGGCGGGGGGGGGAGGGGAATATTCCCGAGCCTTTGGCCTGTGCCTCGCCTGTCAAGCATTTCATTGTTCTTGGCTGATGTCACTCCCAGTTGTTACCAGCACCTCTCCGGGTGACAATGTGGGACTAAGAGGCGCAGCCAGCCCGGGGACCAACAGAAAAGGTAAGCGAATGGGGGAGATCTGTAACTCGGGGGGTGCCGGCACAGCAGAGAGGGAGCCCCGGTGGTGGCACCACAGCAGAGGCAGGGTGCACAGTGTTACTGATTGAGATCGCGAGGGAGCTATACAGTCTGCCTGGGGTTGGGGTCAAACAGTGACTGGGCAATGTAACGGGGGGTGAGGGGAGGATATGCCAGCCCCAACACCTGCTCTGTGGGGTGAACATGAGGTGACTTTGCTGTGCATGCCCCATGGCTCGCTGAGTGGGACACAATGTTCCAGCCCCGTCCCAGGCTGCTCTGTGACGCGGGGGCTCGAGGGGAGAAAGAGCTAAAGTTTTCCTCCTCTCGGAGCCATGTGTTTCCCTGGCAAGGAGCTCCAAAGCCACCTCTGGGGGCTGGAAGCTGCTCCCCAAAACCAGTCAGAAGGGTCTGATGATGCCTCCAAGTTACCTCCCCGCCCTGTCTTAGTTGGAGCCGAGAGGTCCCAGAGGCCAGGAAGCATATAAGGTGCCAGACGGCCAGTCCTCGGTCCAAGTGGCAGGTACCAGCACCCGGGGGCACTTGTAGAAGACTCACATTCCGGGAAGCGACAGGGTCTCCAGAGGACCTTTGTCTCTCAGCACAGATTTGTTCCCATCGCCAGGGGCTGCACAGGGCTCAGCAAGGGGATTATTTTAGTGTCCAAGCAAGGAAGGGGCTGGCAGCGCTGGCTGCAGCCAGACACAGCACTTCAGGCATTCGGAAAGCTTCCCACTCACACAGCTCTACCAGTGCTCCTCAGTCCTGACCCACTACCCCTGCTACTCCTTTCCCAGCACTTCACTCCAGCTCAGCGGGCCCCATGCTCCACTCCGCTGCTCAGACCTGCACCCAGCTCCTGCTAGTGGGCCACAGGCCCGGCCCTGCAATCTCATTCCAGCTCTAGGTCCCCCCTACCCAGCTCAGCTGGTGCCTCTCAGTCCTGTCTTGACCTCACCATCCAGTGGCCCTAAATCTGACCTCACTGCATCTCTTGTTCCTCTGGGCCTGAGCCCCCCTACAGCTGTGCCAGTGCCCCTCATTCCTATTTCCTGCCACCCGCTGGTGCCCCTGAGCTGAGATCACCACTGTGTTGAATCAATGAAGACAGAGATCCAGGGGAGTCAGCGATGAGGCCGTCCAATTCATTCCACTGGTGACCCAGCCCTGGCCTCCTGTGGGGAAGCCCGCACACGCCACCTGCCACCCCACAGCTGCAGATTGCTTTCATTCTTCCAACCTCGCTCTGTCCTTTGTTCCACTACCCACCCAAAT
Organism: Gopherus evgoodei; assembly: GCF_007399415.2. Taxonomy (NCBI): domain Eukaryota; kingdom Metazoa; phylum Chordata; order Testudines; family Testudinidae; genus Gopherus; species Gopherus evgoodei. Next base: position 83,596,871 of record NC_044328.1, read on the forward strand.
GCCATGCACCGCCGGGCATTGCTGGGCAACTTGCTCGCAGAGACCCAAGCACTACTCACATGACATAAAAATAATAATATTGTGCATAGCACTGGGCACTGTACCAGGCAGCCTGAGGTGCCATATCTGGCAGGGCACTCCTACCCACAGCTGGGCCCCCCAAAAATTCCCACCTATATAAAACTCCCTCTGGATGAGCCACAGAGCCATATTATGGTGCATCTCCATAGAAGTCAATGGGGTGAACGTGGCCCATGTGTCCCTTTGGCTGGCACAAAGGGAGGGGTGTAGAGGCAGAGAGTAGCCCTTGAGCCCCTCCATTTCCCAGGTGAGATTTCCTGTTGAGCAAGATGAGCCACCGCTAGATCAGCCTGCTTAGATTGGTTTGCCCAGCTGTGCGTGAGAATGGTTAATAAGGACCACCAAAGGTTGATGCCACATTCTTTGGGGGGGAGCTGTATCTTGGGAACCCCAAGCTCAAAGGCTCTCAAATTTGGACCACTGACCCTACCCCACATCTCCATGAGGCACATTGATTTTCAAGACAATCTGAGTCAGCATGAGGATTTAAGGAAACTTAGAAAAAAATCAGCTGGTAAACAGTAAGCGAGTCTTAACCTTAAGTAGAGCGGTGCTACTACTCCACTCTCATATTATCAGCCAAAGGGGTGTGTAAGGGGAGGGGTCCCAGAGATGGTAGAGACAGAATGTCACTGCCATCAGCTAAGCTTTGAATGAGACAGGTGCATCCCAAGCCGTGACTTCATCCTTTCCCTGCAATGGACATGACAAACTGGGGAAATCTCTGGCAGGTTTCACCCTCTTTTCCACATTTCTGCTCTATATGAGTCTTCCAGGACCAGACCTCCCCTCCACAGCTAGAATCCAGATCCTGCAGAGAACTCCCTACCCCTTAACCTCAAGACAAGAACTTTCCAAGGGGCACCTCCCACCATGTGACATCTTCCCATTTCCCCATCAGCTCCAATGGGATGCTCCATGGCCATTCCCCTCAGCACCAGTGGAACATTCCTCCCTATCCCCTTTCCAGGTGTTGGGGACACTCTCAAGACCCCCTCCCCACCTCACCAAAGGACTCTCCTCCCCAGCAGACTCTCTCAGCCATGAGCTGCCCAAGGGTTTCTAATTCCCCTCTGGCCACAATCATTTGCCCCTTTGTCCTTTGAAAGCCTCACATCCTCCAGCCTGCCTTGTTCATGTCAGAAGGGAAGCAGGGACCAACCTTCAGAGTATCTGTAAAGTGATCCTGCGAATGACCCTCCTACTCCTCACCAGGCCAGGAACACAAGGGGAATTGTTCTCTGCCCCAGGACGAGAGCACCTCCTTCCTGGGAAAGCTGGGGGCGGGATGGGAAGGGCCAAAGAGGAAGCTACCCACACGCACAAACTTTCATTGCAGCTGGGGAGCTCTGTGTCACCCTCTGTGTGCTGGAGAATGTTGGGGTTCAGAGAGGGTTAGGGGCACAGAGACTTGGTGTTCTATATACACTGCATAGCCATCAAGGACTTCCCCCATCGGCATTTCCTGGTGGCAACTGTGAGATTAGAACTCAGAGCCTCAGAACAAAATGCACACACAGAAAGCCCCTGTACCCAGATGGCTAGTGACTAGTCTGATTTCTCTATGCTGACTATTAGGACACCAATTATCCCAGTTCAGTTTAGGAGTGCACAAAACGTAAGGATTAAAACCCAATGATCTAGTGATCTGAGCATAGGACAGGGGGCCAGTGGCTCCTGAGTTCTAATCTTGGTTCTGCCACTGTTGCCTTGGGCCTGCAATGTTGTCTATCAGTGCCTCAGTTTCCCCATCTAATGTAGGGACAATAGTGACCTATCCTTGGGGAAGCCAAAGGATTGTAAAGCACTTTGCAGGGAAAGGCGGCTCATTGTCATCCCTGCTACCCCAGACTGATGTGCTTGGAGCGGCGGGTCATTATACCTGGTCCTGCCTGGGCTGCCAGGGCCCTAGGTGGAAGGGGAGGGGTTGACTCAAGAGAGGCAGAACGGACATCCAATCGAACAACAGAATGCCACAAGGTCCGGTGTATGCCTAGCACAGTAGCGCACGCTAAGCGCACATAGAGAGCTGTTTCTCCAGCTCGCCTTTGGGCTCCTCCTCCTCCTAATGGGAAGAATGTGCTGGGCTCAGCTGATGCCCACTGGATCTAATGGCAACCTGCTGGTGATCCTTAGCAAACTAGGCTGGTGCCCTTTGCAGTGGCTCTGTGGTGTGCTGGGAAGGGCAGGACAGAGTTGGGGGGAGTCAAAAGATATTTTAGAGATACTGGGACTGTCAAGCCAGGTCACCCCTGTTTTGCTACAGTGCCCCCCAGGTCCTAACCCTTTAGTGAAGGGGTGGGGCGGAGGCGGGAGAGGGCTGGATCTCTCACAAAAGCTTCCTTTCGCCACAGTGTAGATTAGTCATTGCCATTCAGCACGCAGGAGCAAAGACAAACAGCAAACAAAGGCAGATGTGAGCGGATAGTCTAGCATAGAAAACAAGCTGAACAAGATGCGAGTGGGGGAACGTAAAATCTCTCGGCCCTGCCTGTGCCATAAAGAAGCCAGGAGGGGCATGCTCCCCTCCTGCTGCCTAACCGAGCTGCCCTTATGGAAAAGACAAGGGCCATATTTCAGACACAGGGGCCCAAGCACCGTGGCTTGCATGCAATAACGTCCTGACAGCTGACCCACATGGCAGGAATAGTCACGCTGTGTTCACCCTTGAGCTCAGGGCACTTTGCAAACCTCACGAGGTTAACTCTCCTAAGGTCTACACTACAGACCTACATCGGTCTAACTGCGTTGCTGAGGGGTGTGAACAATCCATCCCCCAAGCGACACAGTTATACCAACATTACCCCGGGAGCAGCCTCTCCTGCCACCATAGCTACTGCCTCTTGGGAAGGTGGATTAATTACACCAATGGGAGACGCTTTCCCAAAAAATCACAGCTGTAGCACCGTACATGAAAACAAGCCCTGAGGGAGGGGAGCAGCACTGTCTAAGGTGCTCCTCTGGCTCTTGTTACCATAACACAGGAACACCTAACAGCCTCTAACATATTCATACTCAGCAGGGCAGGGAAGTACTATCACCCTCATTTCACAGATGGGGAAACTGAGGCACTGAGCAGCTATGTGACTTGCCCAAGGTGTCACAAAGCAGGGAATTGAACCCAGGTTTCCTTAGTCACAGGCTAGCACCTAACCACTGGGCCATCCATAACACTTGTATTACAGATGGGGAAACTGAGGCACAGAGCCTTGTCCTTAGCTGCACAACACATCAGTAGCAAATCCAGTCACCTGACCCCTCCGTCCACCCCTTCTTCCTTGCCACAGGAGCAGGGGGATAAGGCCAGAGATGCTCTTTTCCTGGGCAGCCAATCGTACTGTCACTCAACCCAATCATCTTGGTCAATATGCCACGTCTGTGGGGGACCCAAACTGACTGTCTTGGCAGGCCTGGAGCTGGCACAGCTCTCTGCAGAGAGCCACAGCCCCTGCCCTAGAAATACCCCAGAGCTCAGGATCAGACAGGAAGGATGTTAAAAATAAAACACTTCTCAATGCCCCTGGGTGCAGTAGGCTTGGAACCCTGTGTCCAGCCCACCCCTCCTGCTTCAGGTCTAGCCATCTGCTGCTGCCAGCAGACCCCCAACTCCAGCTCACTGGGGGAGCTGAGGGGCTCCCCGGCCTGAGAGCTGTAGGAAGTCAGAACTGCCTTAGAGGCTCATCGCATCATTAGCAGATCCGCTCTGTTCCTGTCCCTCAGCAGCAGAGCCAGCTCCCCAAGGCTTTGGGGTATGCGATCAGAGGTCTGCCTCTCTCTCCAGCTGGAACACACAAGCCCCAAGGGAAGCTGCTGGCTCCCGGCTGTCCTGCTGACAGTAAGCTGGGCACTTTGATCAGGGCTCCAAGCTCCATGGGCCAGGCACAGAGCGTTGCCCTGCCAATGGATCAGGCAGCAACAAGAGGCGTGGGCTGCTGATCCTTTTCATCCCATGACCTACGCTCTCATGCCATCTGCTCCTGACCCAGGGTGCCAGTCACACCCACTATCTGCAGCGGCAAACACCAATTCTCCATCCCTGGGGAGCTGGGCACCCACCAGAACAGGGGGATTACCTCTCCCTCCCATCTAGGAGGCAGGAATGACTCTGCAAAGCCCAGTGCTGCAGACAAAATCAAGGGTTGCCCACTGGCTTACTTTAGCTAGCCTGAAGCAGATCAAGCGAGGAGGGAGGGCTCACCTCTGTAGGGGTGCTTACATGCAGGGGTTTACCCAGATCATCCGCTCTGCAGAGAGGCAAGAACTCCCACAAAGCCTATGGACAGGAGCCATGAGAGGAGTGGGGGTCCCCCAGCAGGGACCGCCCCTTGGGATCAGACAATGTATCTCACCACTGATTTCCTGATGGGCTTCTGAGAAGAGTGCATGCAAATTTGCTCCCTTGGGGGCACCTGCCCAGCTGCACAGCTAGGAATTAGCCTCCATATCTAGGGGAGACGGAGGACATCTGGCCAGGGCTTTCCTGGACTATTGCAAGTTGGGAGGGGGAGGCAGGTGCAGTGTGGCCAGGGCAGCCCCATACGCTGCTGGCTTCTGCAGGGGCTGCCATTGCTGATCCCCCTTTGGTCTCACTGCACCAGTGTTTTATCTTGTACCTGTATTTCGCCCACCCCTTACATGGCCCAGCAGACCCCTATCACGTTATTTCAGCCCGCAGACATCTCCTGGACCATGGAAAACCCATGTTCCTTTACGAACACTAGCCTGTGAGTGCACGGTCAGTGCCTGTGCACAGGGGAACTCAGCAGCCAGCCCATGCCTGCAGCACTGCCACACCCGCTCAGCAGTGCCTGCTGGGGTGTGCGCTTATGCTGGCATCCATTGTCTTCCTGGGCACATCTGGCACTGAACTGTGGCACATGCAGCTGCTCCTACCCCCTAACCCCCTCACCCACGCACATGCACACGCACACACTTCCTGCAGGTCCTGAGGTCTCCTAGGCTCCCACTGATCTCTTCGAACCCTGGTTGGCTCTAGGGGGGTGGAATGGCTGTAGACACAATTCAGGAAAGCAAGATGACCTCACTCTCTTCAGCAGCCACCCTGGACTGCCTGGAGCTCTGTAATGGGGGAGCTGTTCAGAACCACTAGGCCCTGGCAGGAATGCATTGTGGGGGCTTGGCTCTCGGTTGCTGTACGTCAGCCTCGCCCCATCGAAGTTGGTGCAGCTCCACTGAGAATCCGGCCCCTGGAGTGCTGCCCAGGAAGGGAGCTGAAGGAGAGCCCCCCTTAGCACCCCACAAGATCACTGCTGCATGCAAGAGGCCTGTCCCCTCTCCTAGCCTGCATTATCCTCCTCTACAACCAAGCCTGGCACGCCAGCTCGAGCTGGAGTCCAAATAAGCCCCCCACCCGCCAAGACCCTTTGATGGGATAGTTGCCGCCTGGGACAACTGGTTGAGATCAGAGGAGCGGCTTGACCATGTCTGCATTTACACAGCTGTTGCCTTCTTGCTGGGTAAACCAGCATTTTGTGCCTGCTTTTCTTTAGGATTCACAGAAGGTAATCCAGGGGCTTAACTATTTTGACCCTGGATATTAAGCCAGCCAAAGGCCTCTCCCCCCTGAGTACAGCTGTGTCAGGGTGGTTCAGAGCAGTGGGACCCAGGTGGGGGCTGGATCAAGGGACCCAGGTGCGGGCTGGGTCAAGCACCCCAGCTCGCATGTGGGTTTGCATTCCATGGATGCTTCCCCTGAACTTGGCGAGGACATCACAGATTATTGGCAGCGGTGGTGTTGAGCACCGGGGAAGGGGTGGGGGGCCCGGTAAAGGTTGCACAGAGGGCAATGCGGGCTTACACGTGGGTGAGGGGACAAACATGCACACGGAAGCCCAGGGATGGGCCCTTGAAGAAAAGCCGGCCTTTTGGAGAATCAGTCTCCCCAGAAGGGAGACCAGAACAGGAGGGTAAGCTGGCTCCAGGGACAGATCTGTCATATACAAAGGCAAAGCAAAATATAGCAGTCCAGAGACTAGGGGCCCTCTGATCCACAATCAATGGGCAGCACGGGAGAAAAAGTGGGCGGTGCTCTAACTGCTCCACCCACAAGTCCAAGTCCCATCCGTAAAACCAAGATAGAGTCATGAACTTCAATCTTGCCCACAAGCTAAAACCCAAGACAACCCCACATTCTCAGCCCCATCCACTCACCCAAACCTCACTATTACAAGCCACGTCTACAATTCCAAACCCCACCCACAAGCCAGAACCCTGCCCAGAATCCCACACCCTACCAGTCCCAAAACATGCCCATACTCCCAAACCCCACCTACAATCTAGCACCAGATGCTTCTGGCCCAATGATCAAAAGGAACAGTTCATGCGCATGGTTGTCGTAATAGTTCCCGACTAACTTCTCACTGGGACGGGCAGCACAGAACTTGGGTGCAAGGCTGGCTGGCTGCAAACAGCCTCAGGTCACATTTGGGAAGCCCTGGCCAGTACAGTCCTTCTGACGCTGGATATGCAAACATCTCCCCAAGGAAAGGCAAGATTAGCTGGCTTCCTTTAACAAGGCCAGGGCTGTGTGTTGCTCAGCTGTATTTATTACAGACATTTCAATAGCACCCATCACCTTACTGTCTGGGCACTTTTAACATTTAACTCTTTAAATGACAAACAACATTTCCCAAATATAAGGAGCAAAGCCCCACATTGATCTTGCAACTTTTATCAGGTAGCAACTTTGCCATCAGCCTGAATGCAAGGGGTGTGGGCGGGAGCTGGTGCTAACAGAAACCTAGGCATGGTTCCAGCACTCACTGGACACAGGGAGCTGGATTAGGGCCAGGTCCTAGGTATCTAGGCCTGGCACTCTGGGAAAGCCCAGAACAGCAAGAAACCCAGGGCCTGTTCAGGGAGAGGTGGAAGGGGAAGATCAAAGAGCCTGAGGAGGAAAAGAAAGAAGAATCCATTTGAACAGGGGCAGGGAGCAAGAGCTCAGAGCCCTGGGAGTGTGTGGCTGAGGAGAAGGGGAATGTGGGAGGGGGAACTGATGTGTTCTGGGAAATCCACAGTTTTGATGGATCCAGCCCTACTTGGTTTTTAACCATCCCTGTCTCTGCCACTGTGCTGCCCTCATCCAGTAACATGCCACTGACATCAGCACAGCAGACATCCAGCAGCACAGCTGGTGAGTGCTGCTTGTCTATGCCAGAAACATAGGTGGGTGCCACCCCAATGCTCCTCACCCAGGGGGAGTAACACCTGCAGACCACTGGGGAGTGCCCCAGCACGGCATTCCCCCAGCACGTAACCAGAGCACTGAGCTGCACCACACACCACTGCCTCTGGGCAGGACCGGCGCTAGGGGTTTTAGTGCCCTAGGAGCACAGCAATTTCGCCGCCCCGCGCCCTGGTCCCGCGGCTCCGGTGGAGCTGCCGCAGTGGTGCCTGCGGCAGCTCCACCAGAGCCACGGACCAGCGGACTCTCCGCAGGCACGACTGCGGCAGCTCCACTGGAGCTGCCTGCCGCCCCCTCCGGCAAAATGCCGCCCACCAATAATCCTGGCAACCTAGGAGATTGCCTAGGCCGCCTAAATGGAAGCACCGGCCCTGCCTCTGGGATGCATCTTGCATTGCTGTACTAGTTAACAACCAAGTAAATAAGGACAAATAAATCAGTGGCTTTTCCACTGGCCTGCTGAGTGACCTTGGTCACCTCTCTGCCCTGTGCCTCAGTTTCTCCATCTGTAAAATGGGCATAATGATACTGACCATCACCACCCTTGGTGACGCGCTTGGAGATCTACTGATGGAAAGAGCTGTATAAGAGCGAGGCATCATCATCAGGGGAGGGCCAGAACTACGCACCTTCACACAGATGGCAATGTCCTCGAGATAAAAAGTATGATGTACTGTGGGCCAGGACCCAAGTGTGTTAGCTGGTCATTGAGCCCTGGGAAAGGCCAATCCTTGTCATGTTTGTTACCTTGCTGCTCTGAAGAGTAGAGATGGCCGAGCACAGGGAGGGCAAGGGTTAGGGGTGGATTGGTAGGACATGGGGCAGTCACCCAGGTTCTAGTGAAGGTACCAGTGCAGAGGCTAAAGGGCAGATTGTGCCTCCCCCTATTCAGGGACTTAATGGGGACCCTGGTATGAGCTAGGGCAGCCCTCAAGGTTGTGCCTCTGGATCAATGGGGCTTTGCAGAGCATAGGACGGCTGGGGTGCTGGTCTAACCTTTACTACCCTTTCCTCTCCTGGCCTGTCCCTTGCCTCTGCTCTGTGCACGTCTTGTGCCAAGGCTGTTGCAGAAGAGATGGAGAACTGGCACAGCCAGCTGTGCACTGGGTGGAGGAGCATCCCACGCTGGCGGTACTCTTTAGGGAGCTGGCACAAGGAGCTGTGTGGCAGCTCACAGCATCTAAAGTAAATCTGCACTCAGGCCCTCCAGCTGCAACAGACTCTGCTTCCGAAAAATCTGCCAGCCCCAGACTCAGCCCATATCCACCAGAACCTTCGGCCAAGACTCCAGTCCCATCTGGATTGCTCTCCATCACACTCTGGCACACCAGCCTCGTCCCTGCGCATGCACATCTAGCAACCCAGAGCACATGACAGGCTGTACCTGCATGCCCAGCTGGATACATATTCATCTCACTGGGACATGGGGCTGGACGGGAGTTAGAGGCAGTGGCGTGTGCATTGGGTAGTTTGCGGAATGGGGCCGATGAGGCAATATTATCCATAACTATTACAGTCCCCTTCTTCCCGCACCTCAGCTTCCTCCCTGTGGGTGCACAGACCAGAGTGCTGTAATTTCACACAATGTGACTCACTTAAACCTCAGGGCTATTGTAAACCCTGCCCAGTAGGTGTGAATAGTTCTCAGTCAACTTCAGAGAGACGGCTGAGCAGTTTCTTAGGGCAGGTCTAAGCCGACGGGAGAGAGCTCTTCTGTTCTGTCAGTTTAATAACTCCACCTCTGCAAGACACAGTAGCTATGGCGGTGGGAGACACTCTCCTGCTGACATGGGGGTTAAGGTCGGTATAAATGCGTTGCCCAGGGGTGTGGATTTTTCAGTCTCCTGAGCACCGGAGTAAGTACGCAGTGTAGAGTAAGTACACAGGCCTTACAGAGACAAGGGGGGGAGAGGGAACCTCTTTTATTGGACGCATTTCTGTTAATGAAAGAGACGTTTCGAGATACTCAGAGCTCTTCTTCAGGCTGGAGCTCTGTGTCTGTGCGCCGTAGCTGCACAGAGCTCTGTGTAAGCTCAAAAGCTCGTCTCTCTCTCTCACCAACAGCAGCTGGTCCAATAAAAGACATTACCTCACCCACCTCGCCTCTCTGATATCCTGGGACAACAGGCTGCAAACATACAATTTCTTAGTAAACAAACATTCCATGCACACTGAAATGAGACAACAGTGTCAGTTATAGCCCAAAACTAAGAATGACTTTTGAATTCAAGTTGTTAGGCAGTAAATCTGATGGTGTTTCTCATACACTTTGATGCTGTTACATATACTCATAACAGCTACACTTCTCTAGGTCAGTACACGCACACACACCCATTCCCTCTGAGTGGCTCTAGGAGATGAGTTCTCAGTCTTTACAGAGTGATCATCCTATGTCGTGTGTGTGTCAGCTGGACTCGTCCGAGCCTGGGGAGAATAGCAGCATCTCAACCCTTTCAAACACTTCAGAACCCTGCCAGCAGACAGACAACCTGAGGATCTCCACAGCTAGCCCAGGTCCAGCTCAGGTGCTAATAGCTGACTGCTCCTTACTTGCTGGTGAATCAGAAACCTCCTGTCATCAGTATCCAAAGTGGTACTGGATTGGGATCAGCGTACAAAATAGCCAGTCCCTGGATCTCCATAAGGCACCCACACTATCTGCACCCCATAAGCCCAGCCAGGTGAGGTAAGAATGTAGAAACTCACCACTCCCTCAGATCTGCCCCATTATCTGTTGAACAGAGACAGAATCCCTGCTTCGAACAGTTAGCTGATTGCTACATGAAGTTCCACAGACTCCGTGGCCTCTCTAGGTGAGAGATGCTTCCCCATAGCTCTCCCTCAAGGTCCATAAAATACTACCTCATAGAGCAAACCTTATCTTAATTGAGAGCTTCCCTAGTAGGAGAAGCCAGAATAGCACTCACCTGTATCCTACGTGTTACAAGGACTAGAACCTGCCAGCAAGCACCTCCTCATCAGGGTTGCCTTTAACTCAGGGATGGGCAAACTACAGCCCGGGGGCCACATCCAGCCCTTCAGACATTTCAATCCAGCCCTTGAGGTCTCACTGGTGAGCAGGGTCCAGGGCTTGTCCTGCTCCAGCACTCCAGCTAGGGAGCGAGGTTGGGGGCTTGCCCTGCTCCGCATGTGCTGTGGTGCCGCATGGCTCCCGGAAGCAGTGGCATGTCCCCCCTCCATCTCCTACACATAGGGGCAGCCAGGGGTCTCCTCACACTGCCCCCACCCCAAAAAACAGCTCCACAGCTCCCATTGGCCAGGAACTGCAACCAATGTGAGTGGGGGGGGGTGCAGACGGGGCAACGCGCAGAGCCACCTGGCCACACCTCTGCTTAGGAGCCAGAGATAGGACGTTGCTGCTGCTTCCGGGAGCTGCTTGAGGTAAGCGCTGCCCAGAGCCTGCACCCCAATCCCCTGCCCTGCCCTGATCCCTCTCCCACCCTCCAAATCCCTCGGACCCAGCCTGGAGCACTCTCTATACTCCCAATCATTCATCCCCAGCCCCACCCCAGAGCCCGCACCCCCTACCAGAGCCCTCATCCATCCCCGCACTCCAACCCCCTGCCCCAGCCTGGAGTCCTCTGCCGCAGCCTGAACTCCTCATTTTTGGCCCTACCCCCGAGCCCACACCCCCAGCCGGAGCCCTCCCCACTTCCACACCCCAACCCCATGAGCATTCATGGCCCACCATACGATTTCCATACCCAGCTGTGGCCCTTGAGCCAAAAAGTTTGCCCATTGCTTCTTTAACTCCTTATTTATACCTTTCCCCCATCCCCCACTGTGCTCTGATTGGCTGAGCTCTCAGAAGTGACTGGGTGTGGCCAGTCAGGTGGCTTGCCCACAATGAAAACTTCCTCTACAGCTTCAGAAACAGCTACTGAACATGTTCGGTAATGACCACGCTCCACTTGAGGGTGTTTCTAGGCCCCTGGTGCTGAGTTGCCCTGCTCAGATGGGCAGATAGAGGTGCCAGCTGCAATCCGCATCCTCTCCCCGTGGCTCCTCTCCTGTGCCTTAGGCCAAACAAAGCCAAATGCTGCAGTGTAAGGCAGGCGGGTTACACTTGTTGATATGATGCTGGGCTGACTGTGGAAGTGAGCTAGCGTGTGCATGATTGGGTCGCTTGGGCCCAGTAGTCGGAAGTACGGAACTGCTCCAGCTTCCATCAGGGGGAGGGTTTGGTGTTCAGCACTTCTGGAAATCAAGGCCCGTGCTATTATGGTGCCTATGGCTAGAAGGCATGTGACTGGTGGATGTCTTAGCTGGCAATTCCCTGGATTTGTGGTTGTGGTGGAAACACTTGCTTTAACTGGGAATAAACAGAGTATTTTGTTGAGGGGAACGCCCACCCGTATGCTCTCCCAGGTCCTGGGTATGCAGCAGCTTTCTGATTGGCAATCGCAGACCCTGGAGCTGGGCTGGCAGCAAGGGACTGAAATATGTCCTGGCAGGATACAGCCCTGCACAAACTGAAGTTTTTAAACAGCCGCTGTGCTCAGACACACAGGGTGCAAGGTGCAGTCAGCGGGAAATCAATGTGTGTCCAGTGTCTAAGGGACATACTGGCACTTGAGCATTGGTGGCACAAAAACAACTGTCAGCTGTTGTGTCCCAGCCTCCAGGAGCCTGTCATTAATACACTCAGGCAGATGGGGAAGGTACAGAGCTAGCAGTTTTACTGAACAGATCCAGCTTTGCGTGAGGTCTGCTTGGGAGTAACCAGACACCCCATCATGTCCTGTAAGCGCTGGCTTGGATTGCGCAAGGGCTGTTTTTATTTTGGGCATTTCACTGGTTGGTCACAGATACAAAAGGGATCAGCCCAGAGCTTTATCTAATATGCTCATTTCGTAAGGCATCTTTTAGACACTTTGTAGTCCCCCCAGGCTGCATGTGGAGTCATTCACTGCCCTGCGCAGCGCTCCCCATTCTGTGCTGCACTGGTGGTGGCCCAGATAAAAGGGGGAAGGGGAAAGTGGCTGTGTAGCTCCTAGATTCTGGAGCTAGCCAGCATAAGGTAGAGCAGCCTCATGGAATATCAGGGTTGGAAGGGACCTCAGGAGGCCATCTAGTACAACCCCCTGCTCAAAGCAGGAGCAATCCCCAGATAGATTTTTGCCCCAGATCCCTAAATGGCCCCCTCAAGGATTGAACTCACAACCCTGGGTTTAAGAGGCCAATGCCCAAACCACTGAGCTATAAACTAAAGTCTCCAGGAGTGTGGGAGGGGAAGGGTGGGGATGTCATCTCTGTAACATGCAGTGTCAACTCTGTCTTCCAAAGTGGCACTGGCAATCAGGCAGGCTCCTCAGACATTAGAGCTACAGAGTATAGGATGCAAAACCGTAAGAGATACACAGCGTGTGCCACAATCACCCAAACATTGCAGCTCTGATGGTGTTAAATCCTGCTGCCCTCCACCAGACCCTGCATAAAACAGGCTTTGCACATTAGGAGCGAGGGGATGGAATTCTGCTCCTTAAGCCAACAGCAGGGCAAGGAGCACATGTGCGTGTATACGTGTTTCACACACAGGATTTGGGGCCAGCAGATCCTCCTTTATGGCCAGCATCACACCCCCTCTCTTGCACATCAGCTCCCATAATGCACCTCCAAGCAGCGTCTCTCCTTAGCATGGAGGGTGGGCTGGGAGGCCTCCCCACGCAGCAGAGCTGCAATTATTCCCTGGTGTTTCAGACTTTTCCCTACTGCACAGTATGGGCAAGAGCTGGCCTAATAGGTTTGGTGAAACCTTTAGCAGCAGCCAGTATGTTCCCCTGTAGGTGACTCGTGATCCCAGCGCTGGCATTAATAGTGCTGCTTGTTTCCATGCTCTCTCTTTAGCCCCTTTATTAGCAAACTTCTGAGCCGATCAGCCTGTTTGTTTGGTGTCCCCACCGCCCTCTGGCCATGCAGAGCCTCAGTCACTGCTCCCCCAAAGCTGCCAGTGTTCTCTTGCCATCCACTATCTCGGATGCTTTCTTGGGGACTCCCACAGGCCAGCCCCACTGTTTGCTGGGTCAAGGCAAAATCAGTGCTAGGACCATGTATGTCACCTTGCTGACAGCGCTGACGAGCCGGATGGCTCCAGGGCGTGTTGCCGGATTCCCAGCAGGCTCACAAGGCCAAAATAAAGCAGGACAGCAGAGGCGACAGGGATCTGAGCCCCGGGAAGCTAAGAGAGGGGTTACAGATGGACTGGAACTGGCACAGAGGGAGCAAACAACCTGCAGTGAAGCAAGGATAACTCTGACGGTGGTGAACCACAGCCTTGCTGAGAGAAGGCTTCTGCCCACCGCAAGCCATAATGTAGCTGGGGGCCTTTGGCTTAGTCAACTCATAATTCAAGGGATTGCCCTTTCCCATCCACCCATCCATTCTCCCCCACCTTCCTCACCTAAGTGATGGCACTCGGATCCCCTACATCTCAGACACACCCACACACAAACCCTCTCCCCTGGACTGGAACATCCTCCCACCACCAGCACAGTGCACGGCATGGACGGTGCTCAAAGGCTGGGGGCAGCAACATGCAGAGAAAGATGCATGGGAATGTTTGCTGCCTGGGTAGGGGATACAGCTGAAGGAGTTGGAATGAATGTCCCAGCAGATGAATAGGAGATGACAGGTATCAGTAGATTGCACAGTGCAATGCTCCATCCCGTCTGGTATCCTGACTCCACCAGAGGCCAATAGCTGATGCTTCAGAGGAAGGTGACCAGAACGCCATACTCTGTCTCTCCTCCTCAGTGGTAGCATCTCTCCTGGCAGTCCCAATGTGCTAATCCACCTGCTGATTGTCCCTGGGGCTGGACGGGGAATCCAGCCAGGCCCCTGCAACAGGCCATCAGCTTGTGCCCTTAGAGGAGGCTGGATTCCCCTTCTGTCCTTCCCTTCGCCGTCATAGCTACCTACAGCTGCTGGCGCTGTGCAGAATGTGAGCCAGCCCCTGCTTATCTGCCAAAGGGGCAACACTCCCACCTGGGACCCTGCGTGTTCTAGGGCCCAGGGTTCTGGTACATTGGTTCCCCAGTGCAGACAGAACCAAGCAGACCTAGGGAGAGACCCAGACCCAATCCCCCTGACTGATGCAGGCCCCATTGTCCATTTCGGCCATGCTCCACTCAGCAGAGGAGGGAAGGGGAGAGGCAGAGAAGGCTTTAAGCCACCGTCCCAGATCCTTGGCCCAGCCTCCCGTGCAAGTCAGAGCAGCAGGAAGATTTCCTGGTTTTAAATTGATTGTCTCAGGGCTGCTCTAACTTACACTTGGATGCAACAGCCTGTGTCACTCCTCTGCTCCTGACTACATCCCTGATCCCCAGATCAGCTGCCTTTGCTGTCCCTTTATGCCCCCAGGACTGCATTAGGGGACAGCATGGGGGAAACAGATGGGGCAGGGGGTGCAGACAGTGAGGGGGCAGCCTACAAACCAGATTCCAGAACCAACTTTGCAGCTGTCTGAGTCTCCCACCTCTGCGTAGGCTGAACTAAAACCCAAGTTCCAAACACTTCCAGATGCCAGATGCCCAGGACTCCCACTCATTCCCCCTAATGTGATATTGGCACAACTTCAGTCAGCAGTGTCTCCTCATGGCAGCCCCCTCGAACTCACCCCCTTCCCCAGCTCGCCAGCCCACCTCCCCCTGGACTCATGCCAGCCCCTTTGCTCAGCTAACCCCTGAGGTTCTGGTCTCTTCCCCAGCACTGAATGAATGTTGTGCTGGGGATGAGTCTGGACCGCCAGGCCTGGAGACCAAAGTCCTCTAGCCACAGAGCAGGTTCAGGACAGGCCTTGGCCACATGCCGGCCCTGCCTCTTCCTCAGCCTCCAATGGGTGGAACGCACAGTCCAGACCAAGTGCTCAGCTTAACTTATTGAAAGCTCTGATAAGAACATTTCAGCACAATATTGCACTGGCTTAATCAAGCATAATGCCGAAGTGAAGGAGACTGAGTAGGAGCCTAATGCCCAGTCCTGGGCACAGGGAGCCTGCTTCTGTCAGCGTTCGCCCTATGCCAGCTCCTGCGTCGCTCCAAGCCCCCTTTATACCTTGTCTCGTGACATCACGCAGGGGCAGATTATTAAACAACCTCAGCTCTAAACAGTCTAGTCTAGCGTTTCAGACATGCCAACCTACAAGCTTTTTAACTGATACATTTTTACTTCTCCTGCTAACATTCTTAACTGGTACCTCCTTAGTGAGCTTTTTTAGCCACTACCATCTTCCCTAGTCTGTCTCACCGGGGAGATCTGCACCTGGTTCGTAAATCACACATCTGTCTGGGTTGCTTTGCCCTGTTAGCGACACAGTCCAAGAATCCGCTGTAGATCCGGCGCAGACCAACTTTCTGATTTTTACAGCCTGTACAATTGTTTTAGCAACGTTTGAAAAGCCACCAGCAGAGAGCAGGAAAAGTCCCTTTGACATTTTCTTATAACACAACTAAATATACAACAGCTGCCTCTCTCCTGTTCTTTAATATACATTAGCTAACACAGTTTGTTACACAGCTGTTTGCACCCATCTGGGATCAGAGCATAGGCTCAGCCCCATGTGTAACATGACGCACTCCTCACTGGCTCATCAAGCAGCAGGGATCCAACCTGAGACCAGCTGGTTCAAAATGCAGGAGCCTCTAAAAAACACACCTCGATAAGCCCCAACTGTTGAGGTCTCCTCAGCCTCTATCTGTGGCTCAGCCATCATGAGATGGAGACAGAGTGCCATGTGGTGTGGGTGTGGCCCATCGAACCCTTGGCCTCTTTGGGCCCCATAGTGCTAGCTGAACCCATTGCTTTTGAGAGCTGGATGCCACCATCTCAGCACACGCCAGCCACCGGATGGTAGTAATTGTTGGCCACCCCACTGCTGTGATGCAGGCTCTGTTCAGTATTCCAGTCCTGGTCATTATTATAAACCACTTACCCAGGGCCATTCCCTTGCACGGGCGCACAGAGAGCGAGGACATGCTCTGCCATGAGCGATCTCAGATGTTTCAGAGATAGGGCAACAACTCAGTGAAGGGAGGGTGTGGGAAATTCTTAGGGAGGAGGGGATCCCCATAGAAAGGATCCCTAAAAGAAGGGGGTTAAGGGGGAGGGTTGGAGGAGGAGGTTGTGCCTTTAAGGGCTGAGTTTCCCAGACAGGATCTGAATAGGGCAATCATTGAACACTGCAGAGAGAAGGCACTAGGCAGACAAGCAGAGGAGTCGCCTCAACCCCTCTGCCATCCCGGCTACATCTTGCCAAATGCCCAGTGCCCTGGTTCAGTCATGCAGCCTCTAACGCTCAGGGTCGTGGGCGGGTTCAGTGCTAAGTGCAGCCCAGCTGCCATATTTACTTGCATGCCCTGCCCATGCGTCTATCTCATGGCTCTGCAGGGCGCTCTGGGGTGAAGCCACAGCCTGCCCAGCCAGCCTGGGCTTTGCTGCAATACTGACCGTGAGCCTCCCACATAGCAAGGTTCCAATGGTACTGTGGGTAAGCAAGCGGCCAAGGTCCACACAAGTGCTTACTGAACCCACTGATGTTCCTCTCTCTGCAGATTTAGCTGCTTGGGTCCCTACTAGACCTTGGGTGCTGGTTTGCCCAGAAGCCAGTTCATGCATTCCTATACCATGGCGTCACCAGACAGGATGAGTGGCTCAGATACCGGCCTGGAGGAGCCAGAGCTCAACATTACTCTTACCCTCCGGATGCTCATGAACGGGAAGGTAAGTGTGCCCCTCTGGCTGGGATTCCCTCCAGGCTCTCCTGGGAAAGCAACATTAGGAGTTCTACCCTGGGGCAGAGGGCTCCTTCAGGCTGGGATCCCTGGGGCTGGCCCAGAGCAGCAGCATGGGTGACTGGGATCTGCGCTGGGCTCAGACAGACAGCTGGTGTTGAATTTGCAGAGCTCACGTTTCATTTTGCTTTCCCAAAACTAATCCCATTTAACAACAATCAAAGCCTGACTCTGGGACGTCTGTGCTCCAACAGAGGTCCATTTTAGAGCAGAACCATGAAACATTCATCAGAATGTCAGTCCAAGATCACATTTTGTAGCAAAACTGCAGAAATGTCTAGTTTCAGTTCAAGAAAGTATTCGTTTTATCGGGCTTTGGAGAAAAGCAGTTGCCCAGAGAAAGAAGCAAGGATTTGCTGGGAACTTTTGAAAGGGGAGATTACTATTTTTGCACATGACTGTGCAACATGGAGCCATTACAAGTGCACCAAAATAAGGGCTTCAACCACCATCTACCTACCTAAATGATGCAGACAGACAGAGAGCTAGATAGATAGATTTAAAAAAAAAAAAAAAACTAGCTGAATTTAACTTCAAGGGACACTGGCAACTTGTTTTTTTAGATTACTCTTTTTTTAAGTTAATGTTTCCAATAATATGTCTTGAATTTTCTGTTTTCAATCCATTTTTAAAACACATGAGAGTTTTCTGTTCCCCTGCTGATGCTTGTATGGATCTTCTGAGAGAACCACAAAATCCACCCTTCCTTTCTTTGCCTTTCACCCGGGACACGTCCTCTTAAGGGATTGGTGTAGCACGGGCCTCTGAACTTGCCCAAAGAAGTACACGCGATTGAGATCATTGTGCTAGGGCAGGAGTTCTCACAACACGTTTTTTGGTGGCCACAGAGTTCAGCCACCAACTCTTGCTGGTAGCCCCACTGATACTTTTTCCTAAAATACTTCATTAACTTTAGGAAAAACATATAAATATGCACATCTACATGTCCAAATCATTGTCCTTTATTTATGTAAGGGTTTTTTGTTTGTTTGTTTGTTTTTGGCAGTCTTAATAGTAAAAATAGTGCTGTGAAAAGTGATATTTATATGTTGATTAATATGACTTAGTTTTCACAGCACACTTAGTAGCCAGCTGGGAAGCTGTGATAAGTGATATTAACCAACATACAAGTATCACTTATCACAGCCTCCCAGCTAGCTAGTAAGTCTGCTGGGAAAAGTGATACTTGCCCAGGAGGCAGTGGTGGCCATATGAAAAGCCCCTGGTGGCTGCATTTGAGAAACGCTGTGGAGCCTGGGACAAAGCCCAGGTGAGCATCAGCCCAGCAGTGAAATACTCTGCAGCCAAAGTGTCAGCAAATGCACGCTGGGAACCAGCTGGAAACAAGAGATGGGCATTTTGCCCTGGTGCTAATGTCTCCCAGTGACCTTCAGGTTTGCTTGCAGCAATGCCTGCCAATGGCAATGAGAGTCAAGGGTGTCCCTGCACCTGCAGTTCCAGAACAAGCCATACTGCCACTCAGGGGCACGCCTAGTCCCTAGGGCGGATTGGGCTGGTCCCCTGTGTGCTCAGGAATCTCCTAACTGGGCTGCTCTTCTCTCTTTGTGTTTCCACAGGAGGTTGGTAGCATCATCGGCAAGGTAAGAGGCAGGTGTTCCCCATAGCCGGGACGTTTCTTCAGGGTCTTGCGGAAGCTGTGGGAGTCTAACCGCCCTCCCTGTTCTTATTCCCACAGAAAGGCGAGACTGTTAAGAGGATACGGGAACAAGTAAGTGGTGTGGGATGGCAGAGCCTCTCGCACTCCTGAGCTCTCTCATGGGGCCAGGCTATGTCCTGTGCAACTGACCAAAGCTGCCTCTGGCTCATGAATACCCTTCAAACCTCCCTTCTCCTCCTCCTATAACCCCCACCTCACATCAGCACTGCAGCCCCAAACACCTGGCAAGCCCAATGGTGCCCATGCCCAGGCTTAATCAACTGCAGAGGTAGCTGGAAGATGCCTTTCCCTCCACATACACACAGCACACACTCCCAGAGGTGAGCCTGCTGCCTAGCAAGAGAGCACTCAGCCCCAGGTGACTCAGGGAAAGCGAGGGGGCAGAGCCTCAAATGTATGGTTAATGATGGTACCACCAGGTGGTGCCATTATACATAGCGGTCCAGGTTCTCTTCCTTCACAGGCCAGCAAGTTTTGACTCTTAGGGAGATGTGCTGGTTTTGAAAGGTTTTGTGCAGAGGCAGCTTGGGAGAGAGGACACTGCATGAGTGGCAGATAAGTATGTGCTCTGCCTTGGGCTCTGACTGGAGTCAACTCTCAAGGCGGAGTTGCTCCCTGGAACCAGACACGGGTGTTGGGATAAAAATTCTTGGAAGCAGAAATTTACCTGCATGCTGTTTGACCATCCCATTTCAGGACTGGTGTAAATAAAGCAAATTACACTTAGCGTATACCCAGACTCCACATTACTGAATTCTCCACTAGAAGCCAACCTGCAAGGCCCCAGATCTCTGCTACTGCTCAGCAGCACAAGGGCGTCACTGATGTCAGAACAGGACACTGGTGTCAGATGAAGGAGCAAGAATATATTGCACCGTGCCAAGTTAGGGAAATAAAAATAAAGGAACTAAGAGGAAAGAGCAAATAGCCACAGTCTTAGCAACAAATAACAAGAAATGTATGA